>NW_017731441.1:1004490-1101483 GCF_001890085.2 Hipposideros armiger | reverse complement strand
TTGAGCTGTTGTTCAGCATCTTAGCTGTGGAGGGCAGTGTCACTGGCCCTCATGTGGGATCCGAACCGGGGCCCTCTGGCGTCCCAAGCCAGCTCCTAACCAATGCGCCACTTGGTCAGACCAAAATGATTGTACTTTTTTTAACATGTTTTCCTACTACTTTGATTTTAAGTATTATTTCACCAAGTTTAGCTCAACCGCTTGAATCTCTCCATAGTCAAAGCAAAAAAAAGAAGAAAGAAAGAAAAGAAAAAAGAAAGTTGGGGGAAGAAAGTGATCTTTTGAAGAGTTGGCCCCTGTGCGTTATTTTGAAAAGCTTTTCCTAACAGTCAAATAAATTCAGTGGCACCACCATCCCCTCCTAATCACACAGTCAGTTCGGGGTCTCAGATCGATCAGGGGTGAGGATACCCAGGAAGAGCCGGAAGAACATTCATGGTGTTGGACTGATGATCAACTCTGGGCGATTTTTGTGCCTACTGAAATGTGCTGTTGACCCGTGCACCTCCAGGGCAAGTAAACAAGATGGAGGGGAAGGAGAGTAAAGAATCGAGAACACCAAGGCAGGAGCTCAATCTGGGCTAAAAACATGCATTTTAGGGAGGCAGAAGCTTCTGGAGAAAAGGGACAATGGAACAGATCTGGGGATGAGCAGATAACAGATATAAGAACTGCTCTATATGAATAAAAGCATTGTGATGCCAAGCAAAGAGGCAGATGGCATTACTGCATAGAGAATACAAATGTTCTTCCCACAAGGTGTGACACAACAGAACAGTTTGGTGAACATGATCAGAATCGCCATGGGTGCGTGGGTCGCAGGAGTATGTGGTGGGCCCCAGCAGCTTTCAGGTGGGTTCCACAGGTTCCACCCAAGCCTCCACTGGTAGGAGGGATCATCAGTGATGAACACAGCAACATTGAACTTAATAAATAAAATGAAAGTTTCCCTTAACAGAAGCCACACTGGTCATTCTAAAGATCAATGGCTAGTGATTAAAGATAGGTCTAATTCTATATCACAGGAAGGAAGGTCACTTTCAGGGTATGTTTTCTTCGTGTACCATGAATACCTGCTAATAATCTGGCTTGACATATGTGTCAGGAGAGCACCTGTGTGCAGCACACTCAGGAAAGCCTCTGAGTAGGGTCCCCGAGCCAGCAGCCCGGGCATCACATGGGAGCTAGTAGAATTGCAGACTCTCAGGACCCTCCCTGGACCCACTTAATTAGCATTTGCATTTTTAACAAGATGCCCAGGCTACTTGTATGCACATTAAAGTTTGAGAGGCACTAGTTTGGGTAATTTGCAGGATGGAACAAATTGGTAATGCAAAAAAAAAAAAAAAAGGGATTTTTTTTTCTCTTTTCAAATGTAAAATTTCCAGATTTAATTTGAATTTTTGCTAAAACCCTCTCAAAAACAATCAGAAAAATAGTGATATATGAGTACAAGAAACACACACACACAATTATTTTTTGGCCAGCGACTACTTATGTTGTCTAATGAATTGGAGTCCGTGTACCAAACATATGAATCAAGTCAGTAAGATTAAAATGCACTTGAGGAGGGAGAAGGCTGATGTAGTATCCAGTGGTAATTAGAAAGCCATGGCCATCAGAACAGGCACAGCAACGAAGACAGGGCTCTAATCCTCTGACACACATGTTCCAGAGCCTCACAGCTGCCAGCACCAGGGTAGAGACAGAAACTATTTATTCATTATACTTCACCTGGTTCTAACATGGACTGATGATGACAGACAGGAAGCTTAGAAACACATCTCTTACTGTCACGAACAAGCAGGGTTTGCTCTGGAGCGCAAGCTCCCTTATTTCCTACAAAATTCCTAAGCCGATGAATGCGTAACATTTTTCCTTCAGCAAAAAGTATCGCTTGAACAAAATAAACAATGTGATACTCAGTGTACTTGTTCAGTGTAATAATACGTAAATTACCAAAATTAGGATATAATTGACAAAATCTTAATGTACCCAGGGCATTTTGAGGATAAAGATAGACTTCTACAGAGCAGGAAAACTAAACATTAATAAAAATTGTAAAAACCATTTGCATTTAAAGGTATAACATAATCATGTTTTTCTGTTAAAATTTTCAAAAACACCCCAAAGTCCAAAATATTCTTACTTACGCACTTTCAAATGTAGCCTTCATTTGTAGGGATGTTCACCCACAGACCCAAGAACCGTGTAAAATGTTCACTTGACTTACATTTTATGTGATTATGAGGATGTCAGTTGTGGAAGTTCCAGGGAAAGGTAAAACACCGATGGTAATATCCACTATTCGTTCAGCATTTAGCATATGACAGACACTGAACTAAGCATTGAAGCATATTATCTCATTGATACTAATTCAGGTAGGTATTACTATTCCATTTTAAAGAGGAAAAAATTGAAGGTAAAGGAGTGTATGTGTTACCCAGAGTCTAGAGACATAAGTGGCAGAGCTGAAATTTGACTTCAAAGTCAAGACTTGTACCTGCTGTTATCACTCCTGAACACCAAGACCATGTTGAATTCTAGAGTCCAATTTTGCAACACATCTACACATTTCATTATATTCCGTACACCCCATTGAGTAGGTAAGTCCTAAAATAAAAGAGCTCCAGAGAAGAAGAGGGCTTAAAACCTGGGGCTATATAAATTAATTTTAGGATTGCACACCTGCCTCTGGAGGTTAACTGGCAGAGCTACACAATATCACCGCTTGATATGCTGAGAAGGCCTGAGAAACTTCTAGTCCATTTGGAGTTCTTTCACTTTAGGAATGCTTCTGAAGAGGGCAGAAAACCATCTATTTAATGAAACCCTGGTCGTATAATCAGGGTAAGTTACAAGAGTTGGGGTGGGGCAGGTGGGTGCAGAGATGAGTGGGAAGGTGGAGCAGAGTGGGAGGAGGGGAATGGGTGTTGAGGGAAAGGAAGAGAACATCTGCCATATTTGAAGAGCCTTCTGGTATACAAATAGGAGAGCCCTGTGATCAAGGAGGAAAGTGAGAAGAGCCAAGCTGATGTGCCAATTCTTGGAACAGAACTGTCTCCAGAAGAGGAGAGAGTAGGATAAATACAACAAGATGGGAGAAAGGATGGATTTTTAATTTACACCATTGTGGCTTTATGTATTTTGTTTCTTCTCTGGCTTAGTGGTTTTGTTTAGGAAAAGAAATAGTTGATGCAGAAATGATAGGTTGAGAAAGAATGAATAATCAGGAACAACTGATTCAAAACTGATTCAAAATGTGCAATGTCATACCCACATTTTAAAGGGATGCCCTTTGAGAAAAGTTAAGAGAGTGGGCTCTAGGTCTGGGTTCAGATTTTGTCTCCTCAACTCTCTAATGACTTTGCACAGGTCATTTTATTGTTCTTGATTTAATTTCCTTGACATAAAACAGGGACCACATCATAGGACTCTTACAAGGATTGAGAGTTCATGAATTTAAGCCCTCACTCACGGTACGCCATGAATAAGTACTGAGTATTATTAAAACTCATAAAGACTCTATTGGACACCATTATCTGTTTTTTTTTCCTCCTATAAATTCATATCAAATGCTAAATTTGAACAGGATACAATTACCATTGTCTTATTAATAAAACTTCAGTTCAGTTGAAAACTCTCGAGATGGATAATTTGTAGAGTTATTCCAGGGTTCTCAGTCAATGCTGCAGACATGTAAAAACTGACCATGGCTATAGAATTCTGTGGAATCTACTTGGAGAGTCACAAAATCCAAAAATGGGGTTAAAATAAAACTGATGCTTCACCTTGGCACATGACTCATTAACCTACAGTTAAAAAGGGGTAAGAAAAACACAGAGATAAGAAGGAGTCAATTTAACAGGAGCTGGAAAATGGAGATATGAAGATGTGACAATATTCAAAGTTTGGCAGAGTTAGAAAAATATAATTTCAAGGGTACCTTGGATTCTGGGTCCTCAAGGTCTGCTACTTGGCTGTTTCTATCACATGTGCACAGCCAAATATGTGTGAGCAGTGGCTGGACATGAAGGCAATGTACCTTCCACAGAGGAAATACCCTCTGTGCTGGAAATATGCCACACACAATCATAGGAGAGAGTGCACCCTTTTGTTTAAATCCTAAGTGTTACTGAATGTCTTAGTTCAGTGCTTTGAATATAATGGTTGTCAGCCAATCCCATTGGGAGGACTGTTTTATGAGACATTTTGAGTTTTACTTTTTAAAGAAGAGAATTCATATGTGGGATATAAAACTGAAAGCAACATAGGAACAAGACAAAGAAACAAAGAAACAAAAACTCATAGACACAGACAACAGTTTAGTGGTTACCAGAGGGAAGAGGGGTGTGGGGTGGTGGAAGAGGGAAAAGGGGGTCAAATATATGGTGATGGAATGAGAACTGACTCTGGGTGGTGAACACATAATGCAATATATAGATGATGCATTTTATTTATTTATTTATTTATTTATTTATTTATTTATTTATTTATTAAGCTGAGCCATCCTGCCACCAGTTGGCAACTCAGAGGCTGCTCAGCTCGGGCCGGGAATCTAACCGCTGTTGCTCAGAGCTCAAACTCTTGAGCGAGCTCTTAACCAACTGAGCCACTCGGCTGGCCCTAGATGATGCATTATAAAATTGTACACTTGAAACCTATGTAATTTTACTAACCAATGTCACCCCAACAAATTTAATGAGAAAAAAAAGTAAAATATTTCACTTCCAAAAAATCCTTTACGATGGACATTCTGTGAAGGTAAGATAAAATATGTTCTTGAAAATGCACTCGCTACTAAAAGTCCCATTAAATATCAACACTGTGAGGATAAAGAAGGCTCATATTTGTAGAACATTTTCCTACCTACAAGATATTTTTGCAACACAATTGGTATTGGTTGGGTGGCAGGTGTAAAGGAAATCCTGAAGTTTGAGCTTGTAAACCAATAACGGTGCTCTGCAGCCCAAGTGTGATATTGAAGTAGAACAGGTACCCTAAATGAGTAAGAGAACCGGTAGGAAAAACTTACACTAAAATCACGATGATCTCTATTAATTGCAAAAACAGGTAGCGGACATCCCAACTCTTAGAAATAACATGTATACAAAAACAAACAGCTTAGTCACTAAACCATATGGCTCTTAAAAAATGGGGTGGATTGTTCCATAGTAGCTAACATACCCCAGAATCCATACCAAATTTTGGAAATAAAACCATGTGAACCAGAACAATGACCTTCCATAACAGGCACTGTGCATGTTCCAGACAATGGGAAATTCAGACACACAAACAAAAGACAAACAACAAAACCTGCCAAAAAGGCATAGGAAACACCTGCTATTTTTTTTAAAAAGTGGAACAATAAACTAATGATTATTTCATATTGAAGGTTTTAAAATCATATATGCTTCACTGTAGTGACCACAAAACGAGATCTAAAAAATAGTAGGAAAAAAAAATCAGTGCAATAATATCTATATTTTAAGTGGAAAATTTTCTGTCTTTTCAGGTTATCTCTAGTGGCAATAGGAGAAAAAAACCTTTACAGACAAAAAAAAAAAAAAAGGCTTATTTGTCTTCCAGAAATAATATATATTAAAAAAGAATCACAATTATATACAAACAGTAAAATGTTTCTAAATTTTAAACAATAGTTTAACACCGATTATTATGAAAATATGGGACACATTCCAGTGAAACTACACAGGATGACACTTTTCATTTCCATATTCCTGACCTGTCAAGGAAGACTTATGAGATTCTGAAATAACTCATAAATCATATGAAAGAAAAATGTGTTAATTTGGCTTGGTTTTCAGGGACAAAAACTTTCTTTTTAAACAAAAATGTCTGTTGAAAGGTTTTGGAAAATTTTTTCTCTTTGTGCTTGACCCCACCCCATGCAAAGGCCTGGGCCTGTCTTTTCAAAGGATCCACCTCAACTGTGGTCCACGGGGCAGGGGTGTCCAGCTCAGGGGTATCAATGACGCCACTGTCTATAACTTCTTGAAATATCCAATTGTAAATTCTTCTTTTATGTTTAAGGTTTCCGGGAAAACTTTTGTAAGGAAACTTGGATACTCCCAGGGTGGGATATAACATCGTTATATATAAAAAAGGAAAAAGTCAGGGAATTCCCCCAGCTCCTCAGGCTGGAAATGTGAGCCTGGATGTGCCCACAGGTTCCTGCCTCCTTTCCCATCTATCAGCCAACAACCTGTTGGTTTAGTCTGGGAGTTTCCTGCTGACGCAAAGCCAACAGAATATAGAGATTAATAGGCCAATAAATGGTGGAAATGGGAATGACAGTGAATTCCTGGAATGGCCAAAGTCAGACCATAGGCAGAAAATTCTAATTCTGGAGTTATCTCATGGGACAATGCCACCTCCCAAAATATTTCCCAAAGAACAGGAATATCAATGCCCAAAGTAGAAGTACATCTAGGACACTTGATGGTTTTGAAAACATTTATCAATTTCTTGTTCAGAGTGCTTTGAAACATCTAGACTAGGTTTGATGTATAAACCTGATGAATGTAAAACGATAATAGTGTATTTTAGTAAAGTTTCAGAGCATTAAAAATACACACTGGGCTTTCTTTTAAATTCTAAGATAAGATTAAATGCTAAAAATAAGTAAAATCCCATGTTGAACACATGATAAAGGGTTTTCCATGATAGTCAATTGCTATTCTTCTGGAAAGAATACACAAAAGATAGAAATATTTAATAAATATAACATATATAAAATTAACATACATAACTATACATACGTATGTGTATATACACATATGTGGTGTGTACATTTCAAAGTCCCGAGCTTATTTATTGTATCATATATGCCTTAATTCTAAGATGAATTAGCTAATTCTGGGAAATTTCTCTTGCTACTTCAGTGACTGCTGGGAAAAGATACAGGGGACAGTGCAGAGTCCCGCATCCTCCATAAATGCCAGTTTCAAAGGACCAATGTATTCATCTTTTGGATCAACATGGGATTTCCATTACTCATCTTTCCTTCCAAGATAACTGACATTTTTGAAGGGCACCCTTTTTGTTAAGTTTTATTTCCTTCTACTAAAGAAGCTTTTTAAAATCTTCTGGAATTAAGGCGTTCATTTTCATCCACAAAGTTCTTTTTGTTTACTTCCTTAGTCTGATTATTCTACTTGAGGGTATGCAGATGGCTACATATCCCTTTTCATCAATGGTATCCTCAAAATAAAGTCCTAAAAATACCAGTGGCAATTAACATTTAGAAATCTCCTTTTTGGTAAGTAGCAATCCTCATGGAATGTCTGTGTTTGAATTACATCAGTATTAGGCGAGTAAAAGAGAGATAAAATATCAAGGGCAGAGCATCCTCATTTCTCCCCTCTCCAAATCAGAAACTTGAGCTGCACCTCTTAATAATTTCACAGGAATCAAAGTAAAATCCTGGATCAAGTTTCAAAAATTAATTGCACCAATAGAAGACCAAAAGTCAAAAAGCAAAAACTAAGAGGAACACAACAAAAAACTTCCTGAAAGAAAAAAAAAAAAAGAAACAGGAGTTTTAGTAGAAACACACTGCTTGTGAGACAATGCAGCAATGTGTTAGGGAGAAAAGGGTGACATGGTTTTACGACAGTGTTTTAGAAGCACAGCATCCAGGCCCAGGGAGAAAGTAGTTTCGCTTCTTTTCCCACTGGTCAGGCAGCTCCTAGAAAGCTAAGTTCAAACCTGAAGGCCAGGGCCTAAGAAGGGAAGTGAGAACGTGAGGAAGGTGATTAGAATGAGGTGACGGTTTTCAGATGAGCAATTGGTCAGGATGTTAGGGGTACAGTTAAAGCAATAATCCATATTTTAATGTGGAAAAGGTTAGAGATCATGTTCATTCCTAAATTCTGCTGAGGTCATTACATTTAGAAGAAATAGGGTTCTGACTGGGGGCTGGTAAAGGGATGATGGGAGAGAAAGCTCTCAGGAACATGAGGAGCTTTGTGGTTGGGATGAAATGCTGGCGGACGGGGCATCAACGAAGCATCTAAATCTGTGTGTATCTGTGGGGTGGGATGGGGAAGGTGGGATTCCTGACGAGGAAGTAGTTGTGTATCAAAGCTAAACTTGTCCTATGTTGCAACTGTCTCAAGAGGTTTGGTGATAGTGATGGCATGGTGGGGTGCCACCTCCCGTATGCCACGATGGTTATTCTGGTCTGATGAACCATTTGTCAATAGTGTCAAACAGTGCCTTTATTCATGGTGTTACATTTTAATGGTCTAATAATGACCAAAGATCATCTGAAGCTACTCGTAAATGCATTATTTTAATAGCATTCTTGGATTTCAAGTTAAATATCCTAATGCTATTATTTAGTTCAATTCCCTTTTCCTTGCCTCTAGTTGACTGGGAGCTAAAACATGACTGTTGAAATATAATACAATTATGGCAGTAACATAACTTGATTCTATAACTTGGAGAGGCTAATTCTACGTTTTCAGGATGCTCTTTGTTCATCTCCTATACAACACTCAAGAAGAAGCACGCTGATGTCATTCCCCTGGCATCTCTTACTTTCAAAATATACTCTTGAAATGAAAAACAAGCTCATGAAAAACACTTGCTAGAGGAGAAATCATTTCTAAGAAAGATGTGAAGCTTATAAGGGAACAGAAAGAAATATCCTAGGGGCTCACATATATTTATTTCTTGTCAGTGGCCTGTCTGCCATCGGGTTTCTTTTTAAGCGAAGTTGTGTAATGAAATCTTATTGTCTTGAAACTTTAAGTGGGACTCAACGTTATATGAGAGTCTCAAAGAAAAATCCTGTTTTTGAAGGAGAGTTGAACTTTTAAAGTTTAACTTTTAGGAGTTAGATTATTTTCTTTTGCAATAATATATTATATTTTTCATTAATTGAGATTTAAAAAAAATAAATGTTTCTCTAGGCATATATAAATCTATGCTGAGTTTTTTCCTCTGTTAAATTATCAGGGAAGTCTGTCCAACTTCCTACCCTAGAGTCCTTCCTCTAAGAACAGAATAAATACTCATCATTTTCAGATGTATTCTTCCATCATTCCTAGGTATGATGCTGGAGATAAATCTTGTCAATGTACTGAATGAATAATTCTGTCATCCTATGAAGAGAAATGCCAATATTTATAAAATATCTGGTGTTAAATGAATTCACCCCAAGGCCTTCGTGTGAGGAAGCCTGCCTCCCTGTTTCAGAGCTGTGCTTGAATTATCTGGGTTACTTATTCAATCCTGTATTGAAGGTTGCAGTGGTGTGTGGTTTGGGGCTGTGGGCAAAGACAGTGTAATCTGTTATAATTTCGTGGGTGTTGTCCTCAGTGCCTGGTGTATCCTGGCTGCCTGGATATAAGATTTGCCACTTCTCTAAGGTGGGCTGAAAAGGGTAGGATGTTAAAAAGCAACACAAACAAAAGAGAACTACTTCCTAGAGTCAGGGATTCTGTTACTTTTGTTCCAAATTGTTGCAAATTCATTTGTCCATGGCAATATGTCTTAACAAACCTAAGAAAGGCTAGTTTTGACAGATACTAAATACATGTGCAATGTATAAAACTGATCTTGACATTAGGGTTCTCTTGAAATATATCTTCTATCTTCACAAGGTTTTAAAAATGCTATTATCACCGCTTGAAGTATATTTTCTTCAAAATACTACCATGCAGAGCTAAAACATGCCAACCCTTTCATTTTTATTACAGAGACCAACCTCACCACAGAATTCATTCGTCCTCCTGTTTCTTGATTTGAAACAGACTTTAAGTTTGAAAAACAATTATAGTGCTTTACAAAGACAACAATTTAATAAAAAACATCAATGCTGACAATGCAGCCAAGAACTTATTAGGCCAAAGATATTATTTACACAGCATTAATTATTTCCGTTTCATTTTGTTTTGCTGTTTTTTTTTTTTTCTTTCTGGTTTCCAAACTTTAGGAATTATCCATCCTAACTGTTCTGGATGCAAACATTTTTGTTCCTATGGCAGGAATTTTAATGCCCTCACAATGGCTTAGGAGGAAACTGCCATCAATATAGAGCTTCTACTGGATAACTGGGGTCTCTTCCTAATTCAGTTCTTCTAGAATATAAAGTTCTAGGCTGGACACAGAGAGGAAAAGGACAGGGACATTTTGATCTTTCTAATCAGTGGGGACATAGGCTGTTTTGAAGGCCTCTTTGTACTTCCCATATGAGTCAGACATCTGAGGACTTGAATGATTCGGTTGTCTACACCACAATGGACTAGTTCGAGTGGGATGCCAGAGGGCTCAGGACTGCAGGGTGTTGAGGGTGTCAGGTTGTGCGGTTTCTTAAACAAATTTTGAAATGCCTAAAGAGGTTAAAAATAAGTTTATATTCACCCTAATGCTAGCGATGTAGATAGCATATTTGCCTATTTGAGGACACAGGTAGTTTCCTCTGACTAAAGAAACAGCAAAAGTAAGGCCGAGATGAGATGACCCCAGTTTTCTTCCTCCCGGGGTAGCCCCAGTATGTGTGCATTGAGGTGGCCAATTCAAAATGCCCCTCAGTGAAGAAAATGTGCATACGTTATTTGGTTTGGTCATTTCTGCCATTTTTTTCTCTGGTTATTTATTATTTTACTATTTCTGGAAGAAAACAAAAAGTAATTTCAAAACCTTGCAAAACCATCTATTAGTTTTCATCTTTATTGTAGGAGCAATCTGATGTAAAAGTACTTAGATGCAAGAACATTTAGTCTCTTGTACAGACTGTCCAACTCTAAAGGACTGCTGAGATGAATTGGACAGGGAATACAGAACATTTTTTCCACATGAAGACTCAACCATTTGAGACACTTTTCCTAGTGTGTTAGGGAAAGCAAATTCAGAAAAAAAAATTTCTATTTTCAGAGTAGCTTTTAGAAAGTATATTAGGGGCCGGCCGAGTTGCTCAGTTGGTTAAGAGCTTTCTCAAGAGTGTGAGCTCTGAGCAACAGGGTTGCCGGTTTGATTCCCACATGGGCCAGTGAGCTGTGCCTACGTTGAGCTGCCACTGAGCTGACAACAGGTGGCAAGATGGCTCAGCTGGTGATAGCATGTGCTCCTAACAACAAGGTTGCCTGTTCGACTCTGGCATGGGATGGTGGGCTACGTCCCCCTGCAACTAAGATTGAACATGGCACCTTGAGCTGACCAGCCGCAAGCTGCCGACAGGTGGCCGGATGGTGACTGGACTTGGAGCTGAACTTGCTGCGCCCTCCACAACTAAGATTGAAGGACAACAACTTGGCTGTTCCTCTTCCCCAATTCCCCAACACTGTTCCCCTTCCCAAATTCCCCAATAAAATATTTAAAAAAAATAAAAAATAAAAAAAGAAAGTATATCATGTTTGGTAAGAATTTTGTACTGGTGTTTATAGAAATCCTGCAATTGTTTATTGAGAATGAATTGGAAGTGAATGAAACAAAACAAAGGTCTTTGAAGATTGTGCTCCTTGTCTAACAGAAAAGGGAAAATGCTTTAATGCTATACTTGTCAAAATATTCCATCAAGAGGTAGAAAAAAAACAAAGGATTTCTAAAAACACAGTTTTAGTTTGGTTTAAAAGAATAGTAGAAATGTTCATTTCTCTTACCCCCCGTTTGTCAACAGTCTGTTGGAGTCTGTGTGAAGTTTTCAATCAAGACATGAAATAGCTATTATCATTATCCTGGTGGTCTTTTCCTCGAAGCCATGAGATGCCATTTCCCCAAAACTGGCAACTTTAGGCCAGAACCCAATTAATACTTTTGTTACCATTCTTAGTGCTAGTGGCTGGTGTGGACGGCTGTCTCATTTCCCTGAGGTTTTGCTAGCAGAGCCCCCCTAACCCCGCCTCAGGCCTGTGGGAAGCTCCCAGGTCCTCTCCTTCTTGCCACCAGCCAGGCCTTAAGGGGTCATTTTTGAGCTTCTGCAAAAACCATACTGACACTAATGTCTCTGTTTTCCACTCATTTTTTTTTTTTTAACAAAGCAAAAAACCCCCACACATCTGATCACAGTTTATGGGTGGGGAAACAGGGTCTGCCCAGGTAAAAAAATGTGTTAATGTTTCTCTCTCAACTCTGTTCCCTCTTCTGTCTGAGCTCTGAAAATGTCTACTCTACGGTTTATTTGGATGTACTTTCAGGAGGGAACGTAGGGGTGTGTGGGTCTCCCCGAATGAGACACTGGGCTTCCCTCTGCATTCCAAGGGTAATAGACACCTCACTGAAGATTTGCAGTGTCTGAGGCGCTGAAGCAATCATCTTGTACTCAAAACACCTGGAATCAGGAGCACAGTATGATTTTTTCATCATGAAGGCATGTGGTGTAGGCTGCCAGAACAATCTGTGTGTGTGTGTGTGTGTGTGTGTGTGTGTGTGGTCATTAGAAGAGGGATAAATGGATAAATAAAATATGAAAACATTTTAAATTCTACCTCTGTATTCAGGTACTAAGACATCAATGGGCCAATGCTTCCAAATCAATATTGAACATATACTGTACCCAGTGTAAATGTGTTCTCTGCTAACTACATTATTTGTCAAGTATCTGCTTCGCTGCTGTGTCACGGGCCACAGCCACTGTGTTGATTTTCACCAACGACTTTCATGGCTCCTATTACTTAATAATGTATTTTTCTGGTAGGAAACAACATAATCCAGGTAAAATTTTGTCATGCTTCAGAAAAAGGCAATGACGATTTCAATGATAATGTGAATTATTTTTTTCTCCTTAATTGCTGACTTCCAATCATCAGATTCTGCCTCTAATGATGTTCTTTGAGTTCATCCAGTGAGGAGGTATTAAAATTTCAACCTTTTAGGATTTTAATAATGTATTCTTCCTTTTGGATGAGCTCCAAACTGGCTCAGTTTCTATCAAATCTGGGGAATGTTATAATGGTCCTTTTGAAATTAAATATTTGTCATATTGGGGTGGGATGGGGAGTGGGCCAGAGATTCTGTAATTGCCTCTATCTTCCCCAGATGCATAATTAACTCATTTATGCAACAGTTTATTAAAAGTTCTACTTTAAGAAAATGCTTCCTTCAACTTGCAGGGAAGAAAGCAGGAATGACGTTATGTACTGAAGCTGTGGGTTGAATTAACAAAGGTCTCCCGCACTGACGTCACCAGACAGGAGTTTTCAGAAAGGGGCGCTTTGATCAGAGCTCAAGTTGGAAAAGCAAAAACTGCAATTTCCCTAAGAGGTCATGGGGTGTAAGATGGAGAATAAGGTGATGAATCAGTTAAGAAATTTTTCTTGTCTGGCTGATTGACACATTCTGTACATACACCATTTTCAATGTGCTGTACTTGTGGGTCTATATGTCTTTGAGATAACATCCTTTTTGTAAAGCTATAAGCCCAGCAGGTTACAAAACTTGGTGTTACTTTCATGAGATGTAACTTTTTATTGTGTTTTATTTTTGTCTAGGATATCATATCTAAAATATTCTTACATATTAACTATAAGTTTTTGTCTCTTTCTTCCACTGTCTACCTCCAAGTTCACTAGAATTGTGATCTTCAATATGTTAGCCATTGGCCACATGGGGCTATTTAATTTGAATTAACTAAAATGAAATTTAGTCTATCCATTTCACTAGCCACGCTTCAAATGCTCAAATAGACATGGTGAACAGTATGTAGAACATCCCCATCTTTGCAGAAAATCCTGCTGGAGAGCACAGTGCTGGAATACCAGCTCCGAAAGATCAGGCATGGTGTCTGCTTTGCATGCTTCCGTATTCCTGGGGCCGAGATGGGGCCGGACATACGAGATGCACAATCACTATCTGCTGAATGAATAAATTTGTTTTCAAATTTTAGTAGCCAACGACTGCTTTTGCTAGGGGCCAAATCTCATGGCCTTTTCTTTGACTAGAACTAGACCCCAAATACATGGATCACCAAAATTGATCAGCCTCGGAGAGCACTGTGACTTGAGTAAGCTATAAGTCACATAGCTTCTCTAAAGAAGTCTCCTGAATGGCTTTTCACCTCATTCAGTCAGATGGTCTCTAGGACTTTTATATGACCTTCCCTCTGTCCCTGACCTTCTTTCTCTCTCTCTCTCTCTTTTTTTTTAAAGATTTTATTGGGGAATTGGGGGAGGGTAACAGTATTGGGGAATCGGGGAAGGGGAACAGACAAGTTGCTGTCCTTTTTTGTTCTTCAGTCTAGTTGTGGAGGACACTGCTTCACTGGCCCATGTTGGTATTATGATCATTGCAATCTTCCCGGCTGAGGCAGTCAGTCGCTGGCCATTGGACAGCCACCCACGGTAGCTCACAGCAGCCCACTGCAGCAGGGTGCAGCCTATGCCATCACTGGCCACTCACAGCAGCCCAGCTCCAGGTTGAGCTGTTGCTCACCATCTTAGCTGTAGAGGGTGCAGCATCACTGGCCCATGTGGGAACCGAACTGACGGCCCTGCTGCTCAGAGCTTGCACTCTCAAGCCAACTCTTAACCAACTGAGCCACTTGGCTGGCCCCTGGCCTTCTCTCTTGAACCTCACCTCCCATGAGTCTCTCTTTCCTTCCTCTGCCAGAGCCACACTGGCTTCCTCGCTGTCTCCTAAACACACCGGTACCACCTCATGCATTTGCTTCCGGGTCAGGGCATCCTCCCCACTGTTCTCTTAGACAAGTGCCTTGCACATAGATGATACAAAATACATATCTGAGTGTTGAAGAAATGTAAAATTCCATTGCTAAAAGGAAGCTGGGTTCTTTCTGCACTGGCAGACAAAAAAGAAAACATCACTTTGAAAACACTCACTATATGGGATGTACAATTAGGTAGGTATTGTCTAAATCTGCTGAAATATAATACTATTTTCCCCATAGAAAATAACCAAGTCATTGGGTTGCTGCAGCGACTGTCGCATCAGATGAGCCAGAGCCACCGTTGTTCCCAAGGCACATTAAAAATAACCATTTGAAAGTGGCTGAGAGCTATGTGTAGACAAGGGTTAGAAAAGCCCAGAAGCCAGGAGGTGTTTTTGCTATTTCTGAATAATGCTTTGCCCTTTCTGGGCTGTGATAGTGCATAAAATAGTGAAGATGACTTCCGTTTCTCATGCTGAGCATACGATTAAAAAGTGTCTGCCTGGAAAAATAGCAGCTGGTTTGAAAAGAGGTCTTCCATAGCAGCACTGATGTTTCATTCCACACTTACAAGTGTCTTCAAATGACCCAGACTGATGGCCCCAATGCTAATGGAAACCTACAGGAATTGCGGGCCACATATGGTATATAAATTCTGAACCCAATATCTCTCCTAGCAGTGCAGTGGTCTACCAGTTTCAGGTTTACATTGAGCCATGTCAAAGAAAAAAAATCAAATTCATTTTGAAATCTGGGTTATACATGTTTAAGTTATAGTAAGGTTTATGATTAACAACACATGAAGAAGATACTATTATTTACAAGACTGCATCTCACCTTACAGAGAAGGTCAGGCCAATGCTCATGGGTCAGAGATGCTCTAGCCCCCGACCGCCCCCCAGTCCTTTCCCTAAGTCTAGGGGTCTGCTTCTTTCATCTCTCAGCTGCTGCCCATCTGAGCAGACAGTGAGGGACAAAGACAGCGCATGTCCTCAGGTTCCCATTCATCTGTCTCCACTCACTTCTAAGAGCTTTTAGTTCAGTCTTCTCTTTGTTCCCCTTTCACTCAGTTTTTCTCTGGTTTCTTTCAATTTGATATATAGTGCTGAATTTAAGGAATCTTGTGAGGTTAAGAATTATTCGCTCACACTTTGTTGCAAGTCCAGGGACCCACAGACTGTGGGAAACTCAGCTACATGAAAAAAAAGCAACAACTAAACAGTGACTAAGTACAACTAAAGTGACTAAGTGACAACTAAAAGTGACTAAGTACCATACTTAGTCACTGCTTAAGTGAATGAGTACTGATTGCAACCTCTAGGCAGCAGTTCTCAACCTGTGGGTCGCGACCCCTTTGGGGGTCGAACAACGCTTTCACAGGGGTCACCTAAGACCATCAGAAAACAAAAAGATACTTACATTACGATTCATAACAGTAGCAAAATTACAGTTATAGAGTAGCAACGAAATAATTTTATGGTTGGGGGTCACCACAACATGAGGAACTGTATTAAGGGGTTGCGGCATTAGGAAGGTTGAGAACCGCTGCTCTAGGGAGTTTAGTCTCCAGTTCTGTGGCTCGTGCTGTCAGGCCCACAGAGGGTGAACGTGGGCTGGATGATTGCGGAGGTTTAGGGAAGATGCTAATTCACTCATCCAGGGGCTGATGATAGAGCTCTGGGAATTGGTCAAAGTTGTGGTTTCTTGGGCTGGCCAACTGGCTCAGTTGGTTAAGAGCGTGAGCTCTGAGCAATAGGGTCGCTGGTTCGATTCCCACATGGGTCAGTGAGCTGTGCCTTCCACAACTAGATTGAAGACAACTTGACTTGGAGCGGATGGGTCCTGGAAAAACACACTGTTCCCCAATAAAGTTTTAAAAAAAAAGTTGTGGTTTCTTTTTCCCACTGTAGTTTGACAGGGCCATTGAACCACCTCAATAATTCTTGGCATTTTGGACTTAAACAATTGTCTTCGTATTGACCAATTTTTGAAATACTGCTTGCCTAGGAAGATAGGTGCTCTGTGAAGGCTGGTGTCATTAAAAAGTTGAAATTACCACCTATCTGATCCAAGTTTACGGTAAAAAAACCGAAGGGCTGGAAGAAGAGGAACCTGCCTAAGTAACTGAAATAATGAATTAAAATTGACCTCAGTTGGAAAAATCTGAGAGTTTCAAAACCTTTTAGGTGAGTTAATGTGCGAAGGCAAAACACCTTTATTTGTCTAATCACTGGCTTCACTGGCTCTCTCTACAGCTCCTCAGATTATTAATTTTTATATCAATGGTGGCTGTTACTCTGTTTCAATAGAAATTCTGTAAGAGAAATTCACTCTGATACTTTCCATTCAACTACCTTCCATCTCCAAGGTGTATAAAGAAAACAAGAAGAAGAAACAAATAACAAAACGTAAGAGGGCTACAGCTTTGTCTGGTATTGATGACTCTGTGACATTCTGTCGCGGAGAAAGTCTAAGTTAGTTTGTTGACTTTCTTTGTGCATATCATCCTGTGTAGTACCGGTGAATTAGGACTTATAATTTTTAATTACTCCAATATACTTCCTAGAGATTATTTGAAATACAGACCCTCCAACAACAATAAAGTCTTATATCATTTCCTTTAGTTATTTTTTTTCAATTCACCAAACAACTGAAGAGGTGGTTAGATTCGGCTAGGGAATCATAACTCTCTGAGGACAGAGAGCCAAGCCTTTTTTCATCTCTGCCTGTGTCCTTCCCCTTCACCCTGGAGAATCCCCTTCACATAGGTTAACATCTGGCAAGAGGGGGGAAGACACAAAAGATTATGGTATCGGAAAAAGGACTCATCAAGAAGTCCAAAAGCTTGCGTTTTGTTCTGGACCGAGACCGGAGCAGGTCATTTACCCCGATGTCAACGTCCTCCTACCCTCCTGAGTGAACGTGAGGACATGGGCTGGGTCACCCAGCTCTGGCCAGGGAGTGAGGAGTGCATCGACAGCTGGGCCGCAGTGCCCGCCTCTTCATACCCCAGCTACTGGCTAACTGGAATTATCCGTGGGGCTGCGCGGCTCTGCCTGTGAGAAACAATTCTCTCTCTGGGACAATCCACCGCCCACCACTCAAGGGTGGAGAATCAGGCTCGATACATTTTACACAGAGCTTATTCATTTGGTAACATGAGAATTCATTTGGAATGGGAGTCCATAGCACATTTGTGATTTTTGCTTACAGTCCAAAAGTTATCCAGTAACATACAGTTTCTGATGCTGGCTGTCACCATGGCGAGAAACAAAAGAACTCTTACCCCATACCCATATAAGGCTGAGCTATCCAAGTGCTTGGGGAGTGGCGAGTTCTGCAGTCAGGCATTGTCATCGCAGCTACAGTAGCGCTGTGGGGAAAATATATAGCAAGGGACCCCAGGGGAAGCTGTGGGAAAGAAGGAACTCTGCACACAGCTCTCCGAGCAGCAAAATCTGTCCCACTGCTATTTTTATGTATTACATTACTTATAAAAATACTATCAAGCCACAAGTAGGGCAGAAATAGCCCTGCATTCCATAGGAACACATTTGGGTAAATTCGTTAATCAACAAATATTTAACACACATACGCCAGGTTTGTAGAACTGAAATAGACACTACATCTTAATAAATGATTTAATGAAGTTATGCAATTTTCCTGACAACAAATATCTTCAGTGACATACTGGTTTTACCCCATAGAAAATGATAAATGGTATTTCTCTCTCTCCTGTAGGTTTTTCTCCTTCCCTTTTACTATCAGTCATTTCTACCATCTTATTAATATTCAATGGCACACCTGAATTAACTGGGCATCCTTGGGTGCTGGCTGTTAAAACAACCCAACTTGGATCTGTATGGCCAATCACAGTGTGAGTCTAGGTCCAGCACTAATGACTGTATGGACCAGTATGCAGTGTGAAGAGAAGAACCGTCTGACACTACGGATAGTGGATATCACAGGCCAGGACACCCCAAAGTGGGGTATCACTTGTCTCTGTCTTTTGAACAAACTGCTCAGACAATTGCCAAATCTCAACTTAATTCAAACAGTGTTGACAACCTATCTGAAGAGAGGGCAGTCAAGTCCACACTGGGTTCTGGATTTCTCATGTTAATCAAATTAACCAGGTGCCAATTTTCTACTTTACTTGGCAATGTACAGAAACAGACGCAAGGAATTTTCTTAATTAGGGACAATGGGGGAATCAAAGGGTCTCAATGCCTTTACTGTAAAGCTACTAAATTGGAAAGACCAAGGGACCCTTAGAAATCTCCCTTCTAATAACCTCTTTGCAAAGATCTTTGGCCTTCTATAAGAGTACACTGCTAGGCAGATGGCATTATATATTCAAACAGTCAGAATAAGCTCGCTTTACTGAAGGACAAAATTCTTACAAAAGCATTAGTTCCCATAATATGTATTACGTTAATATACTGGCTCTGCATTAAATAATCATACACAGTGAAAGAGAATAGACCCAGTAAGCTTCTCCTCAGCTTGTTTTGGTTCCGTTTGGCTGATCACATGGAAAAGAATGCAGAGTCCCCCTAGAGTTGAACTCTCTCCCACATAAGCGAGTCTCCGAGATATTTGTATACCACTGATTTATCTTCCCTGTGCCCATATAAGGTTGAGCTAGCCAAATGCTTAGGGAGGTGAGAGCTCTGCAGTCAGACATTTTCATCACTGCTCCAGAAGCATCGCTGGGAAAATCTATAGCAAGGGACCCCAGGGCATTTTAAATCTCATGAAATGGTTTCTATAAATTTAAAAAACACTAATCCTTGTTAAATGCTGATAAACGATCCTCAATTAGAAATTCCTAAAGCGTAGAGTCCCCACTCCAAGCAGAGGAAGTCATTACTAAAACAACAACAACAACAACAAAAAAACTGTTTTGAGGATTGCAAACTCATGATGAACACAGCACACGGGCATGGAAGCTTTGACCTAGTGGCAAAAGGCTCCTCAACTGTGATCTTTGGCATTGAAAAAAATGATTAGCCAATGTTAGTAAATATAACCGCCACATTTATAAAGGGGTTCCCTGCCACAAATTTTACTTATTTGATTTTTGGAGGGGATTCAGGTGAGACAGGGTACATGATATAATACCCGGCCACAGCGGCCAAGCTCCAAAAAGATGGTCCTTCCTCCTGGGGGATGGAAATGGGGAATGGTTACTTTAAAAACTGACTTCAGGATTCTACTTGGTGAAATTCATTTGCCACACCTAAGGATTGCAATAATTTCTGATTCCAATGACAGGGCAATGCCGGCAAGAATTCCCGATTGCCTCGCACAAGTTGGCGTGGGACAAGCATGGGTCCTAGAGGGAAATGCATAATTCCAAGGCGTAAGGACTCCAAAGACTCTGTGTCATAAAACGAAACACCACTCCCCACACTGCCACACACCAACATGGGCTTAAACATATAAATATAAACAATATCGTTTTAAAGTCAATAATGCCAAGACTAAAACATCAGCTTTAACAGAAATGAAATGAGGGCCCAATCGCTTTGATTGAACATATTAAACCCAATATTGGGTCCATGTGTCAAATTCTGCCAGACGCTATGATAATAATGTGGAGTCACCTTTTCTCTCTTTCTTATTTATGAAATGGGCTACATAAAGGACATTCAGGAAATGAGTAGAATAATTTTAAAAGCAGAAGATTCTCAGTAGTATGATGCTGGTGCCCTCTAGTTTGAATATCTTTACTATAGTATAAATGCAATTATGTATTCTTTATGTAATATTTTTACAAAATATATGTCTATGTATAACATCATAAGGATAAAACATAGTTGCACTATATATACAGATATAGACATATGTATTCATAACAATGAACACGCAAAAAGATGCTTAAGAAAGTTAGCATATTAGGAAAGTAGTATATAGTGACCCAATTTTGCATTATATTATTGTTTGCTCCAGTGGAGAAGAACATGGCTACATTATATTTCTTTAGGAAAGTACCCAACTGACTTAATTAGGCAATTTAAGGCACTTTCATTTATCACGGCAGTATAAGGAAGAGAGCATTTATTGCAATGCCATGACTTACCCGTCCTCCTTTCTCAGGGTAGCACTGGCAGCCCCCGCTGCAGTCTCTCCCTCCACAGGGCACATCAAACTTCTTCACCCCCTGCGAAAATAAAACAACAGGCAAAAACAAAGTTACATAAAATACTGTCAACTGCAGTATGTATCATAATGCTTACAGTAAACTTGTAAAATAATGTTTTGTCCATCAGAAAAAATAAAATATTTGATTGGCAAAAAAAAAAATGCTATCCGTTCAGAGTGCTTCCAATTTTAACAACTATATATCCATTCAAAACAAATAGATCTGTATTTTTAGAGCAGTTTTATGTCTACAGCAAAAGGTACAGAGATTTCCCATACTCCTTCTGCCCCCACACAGGCACAGCTCCCCCGTTATCCACATCTAACCACCCCCCCACCCCTACCAGAGTGGGACATTTATTAAAATCAATGAACCCACAATGGCATGTTGTTATCACCCAAAGTCCATAGTTTACATTAGGGTCACTCTTGGTGTTGTACATTCTGTGGTCAATAAGCCCATTTTCACTGCCTACTAAGTGCCAGATGCCAAGCTATTATAGATCCTGGGGCTGGAAGGTTAAGGAGAACATTCCCTGAATCCAAGAAATCTGTGTGAAGCAAACCCAGAAGGACTCTCTGTTAAGAGCTTCAGTATGAAGGAGAAATTCCAGGTGCATAGAGAGAGAGCCCCTCATTCTGCCTGGAAATGCGGGGGATGCATCCTGGAGGAGGAGATGTTCAAGGTTAAGTTAAATGTGGCAGGGCCACTCTGGCCCCTACCCTACAACACAGACCCTGGTGAATTAAAGGGAGGGGGTTCTGAGGAGACAGCACTTGAAAATACACCTCATAGGATGACAAACCCTTACTTCTGTCACAGGTACTGTGACATCCAGTGCATGTGCCTACAGAGGAAAGCCCATTTCTTCCCCTCCACTCACATGCAGTAAGGAGGAGGATTCCTGAAGTATTTATTTAGTTGGGTTGCAGTGACATAACAAAACTTTTTGTCAGACCCTGAGATATAACTCTTTGGCGAGTGTAGTGGATAACTTGAGGAAGTTCTCTGGCTGGATAATTTCCACCCGAGTTGGGGGAAAAGGCGTTTCTTGCCCTTGATCTAGGTATTTCAGATAAAAGGTGAACTTGGAGATTGGACTATGTCTGAGCTTTTCCTTTCAGACTGTTTTTACTGTACTACATATTTTGAGTGGAAAATGACAATCAGATTGGCCCTCTTCTGTCCTCTCTGTCAGCCAAGCCCTGCCTCCTCCCATGCTTCCCCACCCCCCGCCCTCCAGTGAGTTTGTTGCGCACAGGGGAATCTCTGTCTGCCTCATCACCCTCATCACCCTCATCACCCTCATCACCCTCACCAAG
The DNA here is from genome assembly GCF_001890085.2 of Hipposideros armiger. Classification (NCBI taxonomy): domain Eukaryota; kingdom Metazoa; phylum Chordata; class Mammalia; order Chiroptera; family Hipposideridae; genus Hipposideros; species Hipposideros armiger. The sequence continues at coordinate 1,079,384 of NW_017731441.1, read as the reverse complement.
ACTCTCCATCCCGTAGGCACTTATACTCAAGGGACCCAGGGGACAGTTAGCTTCTGGTGTGCATTGAGCCAAACCTTACCGTACAAGCAACACTCCCAGATAACAGAACCCATTACAACTTTAAACAAAACTGCATTTCTTATTTCGCTTAACACCATATTCTCAAGATCCATCCATGTCGCGAAAAAGTCAAGAACCATATGACTTCACTCATATGTGGGATATAAAACTGAAAGCGACAAATGAACAAGACAAAGAAACAAACAGAAACTCAGTATACTCAGACACAGACAACAGTATAGTGGTTACCAGAGGGAAAGGGAGGGTGAGGGGAAGCAGAAATGGGTAAAGGGGGTCAAATATATGGTGACAGAAGGAGATTTGACTTTGGGTGGTGAACACACAATGCAATACACAGATGATGTATTAGACAATTGTACACTTGAATAGTTTTGTTAACCCATATCACCCCAATAAGTTTAATAACAACAATAAGAAAGGATTGCATTTCACCCCAGCTTTTCCATTCTCTTCTGGATGAAGTCTCAGTGACTAAACAGGATGGTCACGACTTAGGAACTCCCTCTGCAAGTTTTTGTCTGTTTTTGGTGCTAGCATGGCTGCCAGAATCTTTCCTGTTGCTGACACGGCACTGAATGTTCACATGAAAAAGCAGATGGTGCTGCCTGGCCACCTCTGTAACTCCCACTAGCACGGCCTCCCTGAACGTCCAACCTTGGATGGGCACACAAGTGAATGCTGACTTGAAACCGCCTGGCCAGAGTTGACCTTAGACCTCAACAGCTGCTCAATGTTCTTTTTGTAGAGATGATAAATTCCTTTCCTTTGTTAACAATTTTTCTACCAGAGAGGTCTTATTTGAGAGTTCCACATTTTGTGTGTGTGTGTTCTTATTATAATTCTTTACCTAATCTAAGTACCCTGATATATCAGTCACTCCTTTAAAGAATTCAAAACTATCTGACAATCTCAAATCCTTTAAAGAAACCAACACCTGGAAAGCCTTTTGAATCTCTTTTTGGTTATCTTTCTGGTCTGCATGAGGTAATGAGACAGCTTGAGTTCCACAGTGTAAAAGTTAACATGTATAGAATCCTTTCACATCTTCAAAATATGATTCTAGGTATTTGCCAATTTTTTATAGCTTCAGTGTTTATCTATAGGTGGGGCTCATTTTAAAATGCCATGACTTCGAATATTTGGTTTTTATAAATCCAACGCCATGCTAAGCCATTGGTTTCATGGATTACCCTTAGCATCAAAAACAGAAGTCTAGATGGGCCACCACATTTATACTTTGTATGACATATGGCTCTGAATAGGCGCCTTGGCAGGTGTCCCCGGTTCACGCAATAATTCATTTACCAGTTCTTTGGAAAGGGTAAGGGGACTCCTCAGTCTAAAGGGTGAAACATAAACTCATATTCTCCATCTGGTGTTTCATATGCTATTTTTACTTTTGATTTTAAAGCCACTTGCCAAATCCCTGTATATAAATCAATGGTTAAAATTATTTTAATGCCTTCAAATTGATCTAACAGACTCTGTATTCTAGGTGTAGGCAATGCCCAGGATTTAGTTATAGAAATGAGTTCTTCATAACCTGATTAAAATTTCACTTTTTTTTTTTTTTTTGCTTTTGGAACCAGGACTTGAAGGCCCAATAACTCCTCGTCTCAATACTTTTTCAACCATGTGTCAATGGCTCAAATACCCTGTCTTAGGATGTGAGAAATACGTGATCAAGAGGTAGCCTCCCACCTTACAAATCTTAACTAATTCCTGTCATAGAAATTCTAACCCGTGTGTGTGTGTGTGTGTGTGTGTGTGTGTGTGTGTGTGATGTGATGTGGCGTGTATGTGTGTTTTCCCATAAGCATCTTATACATCCTACAGAGGGACTCTTATGAATTCCAACATCTACAAGAGCTCTAAGTACCACATATTGGAATGTCAGATCTCCAGGATGAACGTAAGTATTTACTTTATTAGGGCAGGGCATATGTTCCAGACGTCTCTTAGTGACTGAACAAGTCTCAGACCTGAGCTTCCACATTCCCCTGACGAGACCTGGGCTCTGGGACCATCTCAAGGCATGAATGTCCTTCTGAGGACCTTGGATGAGGAGTGTGTGGAATCCTATGTCTGTGTCTCAGCCCCACCTCCACCCCGCCCAACAGAAAAATATTAAAAGCTCACACCAACACTGCCCATGCTCCAAGCCCTTGAGTCTACCCTTGCTTTTATTGTTCAACACGACTCAAGGACAAAGCACGATCCTTCTTGTCAGCTCCTTAATAAAGATGACTAGTTTCCTCCCACCCTACATCTGCCCACCACCCTCGAAGGTGACAAGCTGGCCCTGGTCCAGATCTTCAGTTTCAGAGTCTCTAGGAGGGCATGCTCTCACCTGTATGGTTCAGGTTCTCTCAGAAGCATCAGTCAAATCCTCCATTAGTTTCTCACTTCAAGTCTGAATCCCCATTGGTAGCACTTTGTAGAGAATATTCCCAAACCCTGCTCTCCCAAGGCCCCCTGCAGGTCACTGAGGTTGCCATCTAAGCATCTAAGGAGGACATGCAGTTCCCAGGGCCAGAAGGCTCCCGTAGACCTTGCTTGAGGTGTGGAGAGTGTCCACTGTGATGGACCATGCACCATCTATTCAACTGAGCTGGCCAAGCTCTCACCCTTGTTTCGAGGTCCTTCATCCTAGGGCAGAAAAGGGCCCACGGCCCAGTGGGACCAATTATGCTGAAGATCTGTAAAAACTGGTAAGGGCTCCCACCCATCGGAGAACTCTTGAATTGAACATGCACAAGTTCTATGGCCTCATATTCACACAGAAATTGCTCCCACCCAGCCTCTGTGACCATGAAGGAGCCTGTGCCACACGCTTCCCAGCTTGGAGTGTTCAGGGGAACACGTTCCTTCAGCTGTGCCAGTGAGAGAACATGTAACTTCCCAATTCCAAACTAATATGACAGCTGGAAGGGGCTTGGGGATAACTCATCCACCCTTTCACTTTGTAAATTCATTCATTCATTCTTCACTGAATGTTTATTCTGGGTGATATGATGTGCTGGGCCATGGATATAAAGTGAGGAACAGCTCATGTAAACAAGTTGACAAAAAAATTCAGTACATAAACAATGAAACTTACATAATTTAAATTAAGATGAATGCCATTAAAATCATACCAGATAACAGACAGGACTACCTTAGCCAGGGCTCTTTCCCTTAATGCTTTTCCTTCTTCTTACATGCCTACCCCACAAAGGATAACCTGCCTGCCATCTGACCTGGGTCCCTTGCTGCTATAACTGAGGGGACAGAGAACCACTCGCCTCCAGGCCTAGGAAAGCAAGACCTCTGGGTCTTGGGAATCAAGAGCATCTTGGATTGCAGTGAATTTGAACCCATTCTTCTTATAACCCTCATGATGCCCCTATATAGTTATATCCCCCAACTCTTGGCTCAGGACTCAGTTTCAATCCACTGCCACTTTATAACCCAGCACAAAGACAGCCCACTGTCTGCAGGGTCCTGTGGACACCAGCGAAGGGGTTTGGAGCAGACCAACCCCCTTCTAGGACATTTCTATCCTAGAAAAATGCTGGTTCTCAGACTCCCTGTTACTCTGCCCCCTGTGGCACATTTAGGGAGGCTCTGAGTACCCAGGACTCAGTTGCAGACCTTCTAATCAATTAGAGTGCCAAAAAGTTTTTAGTTCTTTTTTCCTTATTCAAAACATCATTTTTAAGACTCTTCTCTTGAATTTGATCCTGCTCTGAGTTGGTAGCCAACAATGCTGTGCTAATTATAATTAGCAAGTCTAGGAATTGTGTACCTGAATATAATATATTATATTCAGTATATATTCAATATACTATAACATAATATATTATGACTAATATAAAATAATACTGAATGTCAACTATAATTAAATAAATAAATAAATAAATAAATAAATATATATATATATATATATATATAGTCACGGGATTAAGGTACAACATAGGGAACATAGTCAAGATATTGTAATAGCTATGTATGATGTCAGAGGGGTAACAGATTTCTTGGGGTTATCACTTTGTGAGGAGTATAAATGTCTAATCATTGTGTTGTTTTGTACACCCGAAACTAATAAAAAAAACTTCAAAAAAAAAAAAGTCTAGGAATTTGCTAATGACTTGGATCGCTTTAGAGCCATTTGGCAAGGTAAAGGCATAAGGTATATTTTCCAGAAACCTTTGTATCATATTCTACTGAAATGGAATGCAACAGACACACTTTGCAGGGGCAAAGTGGAGAGCTCTGAACAAGGGGCTTCTTGGTTTGCTTTTTATATGGGAATTCTTTCCTTTGAAGCCTTATTTGAATCTCGGCATCATTGCATTTAGAAAGATTTAAAAATACCTCTATGGGCATGGGCATTCAGTTCATCCTAGACACGTCCAAATCACCCTAGACGGATGATCTAGATTCCTGGGTCAGTCTTTTGTCTCTGGCAGAACCGAAGTCATGGAATCTTCTAAGAAAAGGCAGGTTCTAGTTTCCTGGACCAGGCATCTATCAGGGTCATGTACAGAGTGTCTTGCCTTGAGCCACTGGCTCTCCGGCTGCCAGCAGAGACTTTGCTCTGCCATCTATAAATGGAATCCAGTCAAGAGTCAGAGCAGAGATCAATAGTAGCAGCTGCAAGATTAAGGGAACATCCGGTACCACGTGTTGCTGGCTTGGCCTCCTATTTGTGCAATCCACTGGCATCAGGAGAAGCAAGTATCATGCTGCTTTCCTTAGGGATCATGTACCATCAGGCAGAGAGGAAAAGCTTTCCCTCTGCCACCGGGAGAAAAGTCGGTACTCCTCTGCAGGCATCTGGGGAGTGGCACCATTTAAAAACACCAAGCAAACTGTTCCTTGTCACTTCTCCCAATGGCAGATTTGTCCTCATATTTAGGACATTTAAAAATAGGTTTAAATAACAACTTGAATGCCAGAAAGTGAAAAAAAAAAACTCCACAAAAGATTTAGACGCCTTAAGACTAGCTATTTCTGTAACTACCAGTGTGAACTCTCCAATGTATATTAGGAGAACAAATCCATGCACATGCCCCCAGCTTTCTGCAGATGCAAATATCATTTAAAGCGGATACAATATATATAAATGCAAGAAAAATATGCTTGCCATTGTTCTCAACTTGCACATAAAAAATAAGTATTAATCAAATTTATATGAACATGCAAGAACAAAACTCATTTGTCCTAAAACAAAGAATATTTTGTCCTCCACATGTTCCAAAAAACTTCTTGTCCAAGAAAGTCTTTTTAAGCCAGTATACCTCCAGCCAAAAAGAGCAAGTCTCTGTGGGGAATTTACAGATATTTTACCATTGGATTGCCCCCAGCATCTAACCCAAGCTTCCTGTACAGAGGGATATTGAATAACCCATTCTAACTGACAAAGAAGACAAACATTTCTTATTGCAAAAAAGTAATCATCTTTCATATTTAAGGTAAAAAAAAATCTATACAAGTCTTTGTCTTTGTAACAAGTCTAGTCAAGCCAGACTTTTTAGAATTATCCTTTTAATTCAAAAAGGGGCCAACAAAGAAGAAAGCCAGCTTGGGAACAAGGTTCCCAGTAAAATTCTATTAGTTTATCAAAACAGGAAATATAAGCCATTTCCGCACATGCAGCTTTAAAAATTAAGGAAATAATTGCAACATAGTATTAGCAGGATAGGGTATATGGCAGAGGAAATGCAGATCACAGCCACTCCGCACAGAACACAATCTTTCTTCCCACTAAACTGGGTGGGAAATCCTTTGTTTCATAGTATTGCACGGGCACCCACAATACATGGGTTCACTCTCGATGGTCCTGAAATTGTCACGAGCTAGAGGTCGTGAAATAACTCATGGACAAAAGGGCTCACCCATTTAAAACGAACTACTCCAGTGGACTTTTACTGAGTACCAACTAGTTCCAGCACAGTTATATCTGAGTTGTTGCCTGTCCTCATGGGGCTGGGAGTTTTGGGGAAGGCAGGGGGAGGATAGGATGCTGTGTTGGGATGAGGGAAACAGAAAAGACGGTAGTGGTTCACATGAGAGATGATGAGCTACAGGTCTTCCTAGAATGACAGTCTTTGTGTCCTATAGTTCGGGTGCTTTTTGCCCAGGTGAATCACTGAGGGATAATACCACTCCTCTTCTGGGCTCCCCTTCGCAGCAGACATAACCAGGAGGCATCACGTTGGGTGCCCTCATTTGAGTCATCAGCAACAAGCCACATGTTTTTATACTTGCATACTTCTACGTTTTTATGAGCAACGACTAGCCAACTTCGCCTTCTCTTTCCTCTCAGACAGCTCAAAACTTCGGGTGTTTTCCGAATAGCATTTGCTATTGACAAGATTACCTATGACAGCCATCTTTTCATGCTGGGGCTTGGGTGCTGACAGGCAGGATTGGCTCAAAAAAAGCCAACAACTCAGGAATTTGATTAGATTGGGAGGGCTCCTGGCAGGCACAGAGAGCATGGGAGGACAAAAGCCAAGGTGAGAACGCTTTCCCAAATTACATCATTTATGCTTATGACACTTAAAGTAGGCCAAATGACAGACTGCATTCAAGCTGCTAAACTCAAGGATAAGGAAGGCTCTTAGCAGGGGCTGTTTAGTGTGTGAAGTTGGAGAGTAGGAATGAGATAGACCAGGAGAATTATGATACAGCAAAGGGGAGTCGAGGCACAGAAGTGACCTCACTTTTCCAAACCAGTGTCCTTTGCACAAAGCGAGGATAGTAAGCCTCTCCCAGGTCTTTTGGGAAGATTCAATGACGCGTACTTCTTGAAGTCTCCTGCACCATTCAAGTCTAAGGGTCATTAGTATCAGGCGCAGGCCTGGCTCTCTGGCATGGAGCCCTAGACACACACATGAGAGCTGAAACCCAGCCAAGGTTGTATGAGCCAATGCTTCCTGCAAAATACCTTGCCCAGGGCTAGAAATGATCTCAGAGTGTGGGTAGGCTTGAGCCTGCAGGTGAAGACAAGTGGCCCATCTGGTGAGGAAAAGGGGGCATGGCATTCCCTGTCATATCCTCCACCCTGGCCATTTCTTCACAGGTCACTCTCCTCTTCTCGAGGCCCAAAGCAGAATTCAAATGTGTGTCGTCACTGGCGAGGAAGGTGGCGATGCCTCTCGGACACTCCGGCATGGGTAGGAGCTGCTGCAGGTGCTGACACTTGGTAACAAGCCACGTTGAGTGCAGGTGATATAGGCTCTATCCAAAAGCATCCGTCCTCCATCTTTCACAGAGTCTTTTCTGTACAATGACTGGCTGTCATCTGAGATGCATTGAGATCTCATTGTTGGGTTGCTTTATTAGGTGCTGGGTGCAGATTTAGAATTGCCTCATCTTGAGTCATCTAGTCCAGACACTTGGAACCTATGCAGTGAAGACCCAGGTACATGGGCTTGTGGCTGTTGTCAGGAATCAGGCAAGGTATGATACAGTGACCATACAGGCTGGGGGGTCAGCTAGGGCGTAGACTCAACAGGCGGCCTTAAAAGTAGGCATAGAGCTGAGCAAGGACACCTTGAAATGCAGGTAATTTTCATCTTGAAGCATGAAAGATGTCCTGTCTGATGTATGAATCACCTCCATTTTAAGGGGTTTCTTCTCCATCGTCTAATGTCTAGACCATTTGAGTTCTGGTACCCTTTTATTTCTAATTCTTATTTACTTCCAGGAATCTATTCATTTCCTCCACAATACCCCCTGCCTCTCATATTATCCATGGCAGTCACAATCTCAACTCTAAGACATCTGAAGATTTATTTTCCTTGCAGTTTAGATATACTTATGAATCTATGGCTGAATTTTATTTTAAATTCGGTCTTATTCATTAAATTCCAAAGGTTGAACTTAAACCGCTTCCTGCCTGGGATTTCCAAGGCCTTGAGTTACAAACGAAACACAGTCTCCAAAGTCTCAAGTGAAAATGAGTTCTTTTTCTTTTTAAGCTGTTTCATTTTGAAACAGCTTGTTCTGTTCTCCACGAAAGCCTCTCATTACCAATCTGACTCTCACTTGCCTGTAATTGTTCCTTGGCCACTAATGCTGGCTCATGACGGCCAGGATGCTACCTGTCTGACCCATGTGCTGGTGCAAGATCCTGGCTGGGTATGTCCTGATGTGTCAGAGTCCTTCCAGGGGAGCTGGTGTGGTCAGTGATTGCTCAAGCCTCTCTTTTTGATGTCATGATGAAGTAGCCACACAGCGTGCATAATTTGAGAGCCAATAGGTACATCAGCTACCTTGTAGGAGTTGGTGTAACTGAATGTGCGTGTGCATACACACACACACACACACACACACACAAACACATACACACACACACAGAATGAGGTCAGACACTGGATGCTTCTATTTGAAGTCATTTGACTACTATCCTGGACTTCCTTGGTGGGTCTGCCAACAGACCAATTTCTGGAAGTCACCCTTGACGTCTCCATCCTTAATAGAGACTATCACCATTCCTATTCTTATTAATCACTAATGCCCGGCATCTTAGTCTATTTGGGCTGTTATATCAAAATATCGCAGACTGGGTGGCTTATGTGGTGGATTACAGGAGAAATTTATTTATCGCAGTTCTGGAAGCTGGGATGTCCAGGATCAAGGTAGTGGTGGATCTGGCATCTGGAGATAGCCAGCCTCCTGGTGCACAAATAGCACTTTCTCACTGTGTCCGTCATGGTGGAGAGAGGGCAAGAGTGCTCTGTGGGGTGTCTTCTATAAGGGCATTAATCTCAATCATGGTGGCTCCACCTTCATGACATCATCACCTCCCAAAACAATCTACCTCCAAATATCATCATACTGGGGTTAGGATTTCAACATGAATTTTGAGGGGGACCAAAACATTCAGACCATAGTGCCTGGCTAAGTGGAGACTTATGTTCTTTGGGTGTTAAGCCCTTTAGTTGAAAGCCCATGTCATGCTTTTTTCACAAGATATAATATACTCTGTGTTTTCACATCCTCTCGCCCCTATACCCCCATTGCTTCCCTGGACTAGCATGCCTCGCTTTTCCTGACACCTGCCAAATGGAGTTCTGTTCCTTTTGATCCATCATTTCCTCTACTTTCAACTCCAACTGAGTACTTAATAAAATATTCTCACACAATGTTGGACTGTTATGGATTTTAAATGCAGTGAGCACTGACACCTCTGGGTCTCCATCCTCCCCCAAAGAACTTGCCTTTGTACAAGCTGCCTTCAGCCTGGAATGTTCTCCCTCCCACCCTCACCTTCCCCATCTGTAGAGCTGAGACCCACTCAAACATTCAAACGCATCCGGCACTCACTCTTACGAACAAGAAAGTCGAACTCGTGTTGATTTCACATCTTGTTCCTACTCATTCTTCTTAAGTACGGACATTACTGCTATAGCACAATATAAAACTATTTATGAAAAAAAACTCACATCTGCAAAATTCAGACACTAAACCAACAAGGTGTATTGGAAAAATAGTGTTATAGGCAGACCACTCAAAACCTAGCAACTTGGTAACAAGGATACCAATAAAAATCAGTCATAATCTCAGTAAAAATAATAGCACAGCTGAACAGACATGTAAAATGCCCAATGAATACAGAAATGCTACCGTAGATGTAGCACTTTATCTTAAAGAACAGTGAAGGCAGTAATTTGATAGATGGGGATGTAGTGAAGTAGTAAGGCTGCTAGGTTGCAGAGAACAAGGGCCACATGGTCACAGATTGGGAAGAATCATCAATAAGCACTTCTAGGGAGAGGTGTGGCCTTACTGAGCCAAGAGTAAGAAGGTTGGGGACCTGGGCATACTGGACAGAGTTAAATTCTTCAACTGTTTGCTGTGTTCAGTGTGCTGATCTTTTCGCTGTCAGCTACCCTGTTACTTGGTGTGCAAACGAAGCGCTGGGAAAAACATCATGCGTGAACCAACGTGACTTCCATTTAATATTGACATCATCTTCCTGTTGGTCAGCAATAGTCTATCAGCCAATTGAGTTAGAAAAAATGCACTGTAGCCAAACAGCCTGTACTTCAATATTCTCTTACTTGCTACATATTCCAATGTCAATAGTCTCACTAAATAAAGAATAAGAAAATTGGCACATTAAAGATGAGTTTGGATGAAGGCTATTGTCATTCAGTCATTTTTATAGCCTTAAGATGTTGTCCTGTCTCAGTGTTAAGGAAAACAGCTTATCAGGAGTCTTCAACTCTGTTCAAGAGGCCACCCATATAATAGTGATATTCTGCCTTGCAGTGCACAGACAGTAAAGAGTTTCATGTGTTATATTTAGAATAAATGCCCTTAAATATTTATGAGCCATCTGTTTATACTCTGTTCAGCTAGTGAGAGACAGTCTACAACACATCAGTTAGTATAGGCATTACCTCACGCATTACCTACAAGAAATTTTATTTATTTATGCAGCAAGTCAGTTCTTGGTATTTTCTGGCAATGAATAAAAATGTGTATGTTGTTAGTGTTGGCATATGAGTCTGAGTGAAAATCTAACATTGTTCTTAAAAATAAAGTAGATACATCTCTTGAAGCTATTTATTTCAGAGATGTATACCCAGTTTAAGAGCTTTGCCCAAAACCCTCCCCCATGCTCAGTTTGGGGGGAAAATCTGAAAAGAATGGAATGAAAGCGACTTAGCAATACTTTTTCATAATACAATAAGGTTTCTGTTCTGGTTGGGTAGGGGCTGGTCTAGGCAAGGCAGGTGTTGGTTTGTGTTGGCATGCAAGGAATACCAGTAGTCTGCCTGGGCAGGCTCAGGTCTAGGTCTGAGTCGCTTCATCTCTGTAAACTTGAATGTAATCTGAATCACAGGGGCTGTGGGGCTGTGAAGTCCACATGAAAACCACAGCCACTTTATATACCAGCCGGCCTGGCTTCTGGCATAGAATTTCTGAGCTTCTGCCTTGCTCGTTCTCCTGTACATATCTAGCCAAGTAAATCATACCTGGCAGTTTTTAGAAGGCATCTACCTTTGCCTTTGCATATTGAGCAGTGATTGAGGATGCCTTTGCCATGAGCTTAGCATTGGAAAAACGTCTGTGAATAAAATCTACTCTCAGTCACAGCAGAAGCATGTTCCTGGGCCCAGTGGCTCCGTCTCAGTGTCCTGATCAGTGCAGGCAGCACTCAGTTATCAGTGTGTGGATTATCTGCTTGGATATTCCAAAAGTTAAATTTTCAATCCCATGTTTCCCTTTGCTCCCCAGCAGGTTGTTGGGCTTTTAATTCTCATGATTCTCTGCTGCACACTCAGGGGGCCCATACACCAGTGGCTGTAATGTCGACCTATTAAATATCAAATTTTTCCCGGACTAGGCTCAGACCAAGTTTTGGAGCTGACCTCCATCGATAATTCAGAATTAGCATGCACATATTTTTAGGATTAGGAGCCAGTTCTGTGATACTCTCTTATACTGGTACATTCAACCTCGTTATCCTAAGTCTGGGAATTTGTAAACTGGTGGGGTCTTCCTGGACCCCCTGAGTGTCATGATCCTGTTTTCTGGCCTTCTGTCAGACATGCATATCTCCACTGTGATGTGCTTGGTTTGCTCTCTATGGGGCCATGGTGGAGAGAGGTGCTTGGGCTCCAGGCCTGGTGCCACAGCGCTACAGCCCTGCGAGTCATCCTTACCCATGTGTCCTTCAGTCTCCTCATCTGCAAAATGGGTAGAACCTACCATTCCAACCTCATGGAGTTGTTGTGTTTGGAGGAAATTAGATAAACCTATGGGATGAGCTTAAGTACAGTGCTTGGTAGATGGCAGGAAGGGTTTGCTATTCATGTTCTTAACCTTTGTTTCACCCACTGAGATGAAAGTGCCAAACTATTTCCACGTTCACAGTTCCAATTCAGTGACACAGCAAGTATCAACATTTTCACTGTTTGGTGATATATTGCTTATGGAGACATTTGAATGTCTTAAGATTTTTACTCAATAAGCAGGCGTATAAGGCTGAATCTATATAGAGCTTACGGAATTAACCTTGGTATGATGATACTTTAAGTTTCATGTGTTATCAATTTCTTTGAAATAAGGTTTTGAGAGGGAAAATTTAATATGCTAATTCATCTTTAATAATGAAATTCTTTTTTTTTTTTTAAATTCAGTGAATAGCTGGCATAGGCACAATTTAAGCAGCTCAACTATGCTGAACGTTGTACCCAAGGTCAACCAATGAGCCAAGGTCACTCGGGACTCAAGCCAAGACCTCCTATTCTTTTTCTGTCACTATGAGCCTAAGATAAAAATTCATAAATATTGTCTGAGCAATAAGACTTGTAAGCCCCCCTATGTATCAAAAGTACTCTTATCATATTACAAACAACTAACATGCTGAGATTATAAACATCCAAGAGTGAACTTCCTCAAAAATTTTCAGTGATGTCATCTGCCCCTTCTTTCATATCCGTTTTTATTATGCTTTATGTCCTTTCAAAACAGAGTCTGTGCCACAGTAACAAAAACCAGGAAATGTCGGTGCTATGGCAATAAGACGAACCTGGAAACGAGGAGGGACCGATAAAGCACAAACCTCTCCAGATGGAATAGGAAAAAATCAGCGCTGATACAGCAATCCAGTCTGGTGGAGTGAAAGCTGGTATTCCATTACACAAGTCTCAAACTCTTACTTTGCTACAGAGAAAGTGAATTATCATGTTGTTCTCATCATCAGACAGACACTCCTCCAAAAATGTCTTCTAGAAAACATCTTTGAGAGCCTACCACTTAGTGCCAGCATCTAGAGGCAAATAGAGAGGCCCTTGGGAGGTTATATAATAAGTCCATCAGTTCTTACAATAAATACTTAACAACACAATACGTGCTACGATAAGACTATGTACAAATGAGTATGTGGGCACAAATCGGAAAGTAATTCTTACATGAAGTACTGTGTTTTAACTTGAATCTTGATTGCTTATCTACATTGTTTAAATGAACTTTCCTTACTGATTTAATGCACGCTTCCAGTTCCTTCTATGTGCCAGTATGGATTGTCCATCTAACTTAATATTCTTTGGAGTCAGTCCCATGCTCACATCCATAGAGAATACAGAACTTCGGGGGTGAGTGTGGAGAACGTAGAGGCATGGTTTGACATTTTAAGGGTAAGCAGCATTTGATCATGTTTCCTCCATGCCTTAGTGGCTTGGACATATGGTTAAATAGGAGTGTGATTCTAAGGCAATACTTGCCATTGTTTCCTTCTTGACAGACACATGCAGTCGTGCTCCTTTCCCGACTTTGTCATGATTCAGAGCTTCCTTTCACCCACAGCACTACCCTTGGGAGAAAACTCTTGCCAGGAGCTACAGCTCCTTTACATACCATAAACAGTCAAGCCCTGATGTGGAAACCAGGGTTTCCGCCTACCAGTTTGCTGAAGTCTTTGCCTTTAATAGACAATACTCCTCTCCTTGGTAGTAACCCATGAATGCCCTAATAGACTCAGGAAGGGGTGTAGTCCTTTGTAGTCCCAGACAGTGGTGCCCTTAAGGTCACTTAGCAGAAAACAGCAGGAAGAAAGCCAGAAGACCATCAGGGGTTGTGCATATACCGGCCAGACTGGAGCAACTGAGCAGCTGGAGTTTGCTTTGAGACCACGTAACAGTCAAGGATCGAGTGACCTTGACACGCTTTTAAATAGTCTCTGTCCATTTACAATTCTTTGTACCTCAAAGTGTCTTCATGAATTACAGGAGTGCTCTGTTTTCTCCTGGAATTGGCTTGTAGGACTGGACTTTTGGGTTCCTGGGCTAGGAGGACCACCAGCATTCAGAAGACGCTGCCCAAGGAACTTAGACATTATGACGAAATTAGGGTTGGGGTTGGTGAGAGGAACAAAACTTACATTAGAAGAGTCATAGCATTGAATATTTTCTTTTTACATTACCACTATCCCCAAGTCTTCTTATTCCCTCCCTTTTATCCTTTCTTTTTCTTTCACAACTTCAGAATAAAAAGTCTTTGGAAAGGGTTGATTTACTAGATTTAGAAGTCAACTTATATGAGGACTGTTGGTTGAGTTGTGGCTATACGGAATTACATCCTTAGGCTGGGCTGCCTGTGGCATTGGGTTACCACTGGACCAGAGGTTCTCAGACCTTGAACCACAGAGCCCATTTATTACCTGCTCCCCCTTTTCACCCACTCTCAAGGACTCAAGCCATGCTTACGGCATCATAAACAGCTGTCTTCCAATAAGCATAAATAGCGCTAGCATGCTATACTGAGTCAGAAGAATTCCCACAAAAGCAAAGAGATTTGAGATGTTCTTAGCTTCTACAGCTTCATCCATGTGTCAGTGTAGCTTTTGAAATGCTACAGACTATCATCACTTTGGGTAGTCCAGCTGAGCAGCTCTGAGGCATCTCCACTCTGCTTCCTTCAGTGATTTTTTTCCTCCAAGTCTACTACCTGTCAGGGTGCCAGGGCACTCACTGCACATGCCAAGCTCAAATATCAAATTTTTGCAAAAGATTGATGGTTAATTCTAGGGGATCCCTGCCTTTTCCTAATGAAGACCTACTTTGAACTGCCTTTTCCTTTAAAAGTTTTAGACTTAGAGATGAAGAAGATGTGGTGTTGGTGAAGGCAGGTTGAAAAGCATCTCCTCAAATGGGGTCTGGAAATGGTTAATGGGTTTAAGATGGACCCAGCCAGGCTTCAAATGCATGAGAACCCCAGCTCTAAACCCCATTTCTCATGAGAACACTGGGCACTATAGAGAGTCTAGATAACCCCCCAAAGATCAAATAAATACCAATAGGCAAAACCCCAGAACATTCGAAGGCATTTTGATCCTCTCCTACAGCTGGAAATTTGTCACGTGCATCGTGGTGATAACATGCTGCCTCTCCTGCGCCCTCTTTCAGTGACTGAATTTGGTCCTCTTTCCCATAAACAATGATTTTCTGCATGAAAGTAGAAAAAAAAATCCCAATTCTCTGACCCACTTAAAAACAAGTAACTGAACTTTCTTTGAGCTCCACCTATGCTCTTACAAAATAGTAGTAACATGACAAAAGGTGTGAATAAAGCTACTCCATCATTTCACAACCGTTAGGGAAACAGAGTTGTAGTCCCTCGCTTACAGTCCTGCGGGCAGTCATAACTGCCAACCACAAGTCACTGATTAGAATTCAAAAGCACCATTTTCTTCCTTTTATGGGGCATACACTCTTCCAAAAATTGTCCTGCAGATATTTGAAAGAGCAAAACAAAGCTCCAAACAAAAAACCTAGCTTCTCATTAAACACATGACATGACCTCCCAGCTTGAGCACGACAGCCAGGAGCTCTTAGCTGGTTGGGCCAAACCTGGAGAAGCGGAGAAGGGACTGGGAGGGTGGCCAGGCATTTTATTAGCTGTTGTCTTCAGGGGACAGCAACACAAGGCTTTCCTCCTCTTGCCAGAGTCAAGCTAGCAATTCAGGAAAGCAAATCACTCTCTTCCAAGGGGCAAAAGTGCGTGGATTTCCTTGGCTACGCTGCACTTTTTCCCCTACTCTTTCAGATAATTGACCCCCTGGCCCCAATGTTAGCTCCTCAGCAGAGACCTGTTGTTTTCATGGACTGAGAGGCCCAGGCAGTTCCCTCCTCGCTCTGGCAGGACTCATTGGGTCCTCTTCAGGGGAAGCGTTTTACCAACTCAAAGAACCTTTCCCGCGACTTTCCCCAGCTGAAAAATATCAGCCTGTCTCAGTAGTTGTGCCATTAGCAATTCATCCCCCCCCCCACACCATTTGTTCTCCATTTCATTTTTGCCTCTTTTACCGCTTATGGTAATGGTTCCCCATTGGCACCTTCCTAAGATTCTCAGCTTGGATTCTTCCTGTGGACTAACGGACCTCACCTCACTGCCTGAATAGCCTTTCCTTCTTTACGTTATGGAAGGCCTCTTTTTCTTTATAGTGAAATGTTTATAGACTATAAAATGTATAGAAGGTTGACTCAATAAGCATTCATGAAAAGTTCTAACTTAAAAAATCAGCTTAGGATATAATTTAGCAATAAACAGCCCCTAGAGTGGTAGAGGGCCCATTTGACAATGTTTGCTTGTGGTTCTAGAGTATATAAAATCATGCCATTAGCTTCATTAAACAATAAAGCAACAACAAGAATGGTAACTTCAAGCTGTTGGCATCACGCTGTTTACTTTCAAAGCATTTTCATGGAGTGGGTTACATTTAATTTTCACAAGTACCGATGCTATATTTTTAATAGTTAAGTGTTTGCTTTATCCTAAGTTGTCCTGAAAAAAACGTCTTGGGGACACAGGCACACACAGCAAAGCACACTGCAGGAACTTTCTGGAACGTGAACATTTCAAATTCTTATAAATACCGGTGCTGGTACTGGAGGTCAGCCACACCGAGTGAGAGCTTTACGACCGCTTGGGTGATGCTATTGGGTTGTCAGAAAAGTCATGATGTATTTTTTGTTTTTTTGTTGCAAAAATGCATCATGACTTTTCCGATAACCCAATAAATGGGGGAATGTGAATGCCCCAGTTCTCAGAAGCACAGGGATTTGACTCTGGATCATGCTGACAGAATTCCAAGGCAACCCTCTGTGACCTGCTGTAAACGGGTTTCCCTGCTGACCCCTGATCCAATTCCACTTCCGCTCTTTGTCCTGGCACTCCCGCCCGCTGTTCTCTTGGCTTGGGCCTGGTAACCAGCTCCTGGCCCTGGGAAGATGTGGCAGGACTGTGATTTGGCCTGTCTGGCACACTGGGCTTACTGCCCACCAGCTGTGGGCCCTCACTGGCTCCTTTTGGTTGGGACAACTTGTTTTAAATCTCACGTTTATGATTCCAAATAGCAGAGCACAGTGTCTTTTCTGTGAGACCAGCGGTTTCTGATTATTAGCATCATCTTGGGCTCTTTTAAAAATACCAGTGCCCATGCCCTACCCCAGAACGACAGAATCAGAAGCCCAGGCTGTATTGCCATGGCATTAGAAACTTAAGTCTGCACATGTAGTGAGCATATATTATAGTCCTATATAGACACAAAATATTATAAGCCTCGAATGTATGTCCTATACCTACACACGCAAATATGGTCTGTTTTCTCATTCCCACTCCCCTTGTTTCTCCTTGGCCCACTGAAACTTCAATGCTGACCAGTGCCAGCACTCAGAGTAGCTGGAAACCTGTGTGGTAACCCATACAGGAACCCGTGTGAGGGTTCCATGAAGACACACAGAAACAACCGTGCAGCCCCCGGAGTGAACACTTCTGAGATAATGCCAGCACACAGCCTGGTGCAGCCACATTCTCTGTAACCGCTCAGAGAGAGGAGAAGACAAACTGCCCTTTCGTGAGGTTTGCAAACAGCTTTGCGTGCCGAAACACTGAGGTTTCCGGAAGACGATGCTCAGGGTCGAAGCTCTGTGTATACAATGTTCAAACATCCTTGGGAAGGAAGCTCGCGGAGAAGCTGTTTGCAGATGTGATGCTGCCCAGCGACATCCAGGCCCTGCCTCCTATATTCCTCCAGCAAAACCTGACACAGTTAAAAAGGGACCCACTCTCCCCCAGTAAAAGGACCAATTGTGTGTCTAACCCTTTTCTCTACGACAGTTCGTAGGTAAAGATATTCAGCCAGCTTGTTGTAGGGGCTCAGAAATAAAGCAGAGGCGCAGCCCTGGGCCGGCACCCAGGAGGCCCATGACCAGTGGCAGCTCCCGTCAGCCTAGCTTCCTCTGCAATCCTCCAACACGCATTTTGTTTTAAGGATCCTATAAAAACCCACTGTTCAACTTCATTTTGATAGTCACTCCCCATTTTTTTTTCTGAATTCATCTCTTTTCATGAATAGTACCATTATATTCAACTTTACAAGTATAGCGCCATTATAATTCCCTGCATGTTCATAAAAGATTGGTTATGCTTGAGACATACAATCAGACATATTATCAAACAGAGTCATTAGAATATTTTCCAGGAAAAGAGGAAATGGTCAACTTAAAAAAGTTTAATGTTTTGTTTTTTGTTTTTAAACTCTGGGAATACACATAGATGAAAACTTTTCTAATTTTTATTTTCACATATAGCAGCTCTAGATGGAAGGGTAGCCTAGAAGTAACTGAGTGACAGTGTAAAGTCAGATTGGGATGAAATGCATTGCTAACAGACGTTAAAAATATTCTTACTTTTGCTAAGAGGTAAGGAACAGACAGATGGAGAGTCCTGGTCCCTTGGCCCAAGCCTCCTTAGCTTCCGTCTCCTTCAGCGGAGGACTGGTCTTACGAATTGAATAGTGCTGAATCTGCCCCAGAGAGGTGAAAAGGCCCAGCTCTGGGCAGAGGACATTTTAGCATCTTTCCTCTGGTCTTCTCTCTTGTACTTCTTCCTACATATCTGAGATGATGCTTTCCATAAAAGTTTGCGTCCTCATTATTCTTAACAGCAAACATTTCGCCATACTACTAAAACCTCTTCATAAAGAAAACATAATAATGCCAGCTACATAATATTTGTTCTTAAGAGATACACTATAATCTTCTTAGCCATTGCCACAATATTCTGCATGGACGTTTTCCCCAAGTTTCCTACGTTATAAATCTACACTGCAAGGAACAATTCTTTCTTTCTTTCTTTCTTTTTTAGCTAATAAACATCTCAAATGAGTGTGCCGTGACTGTGATGGGTACAAAGGAAATGGAAAGCTCTGAACTTGAGAATGGAAGCCTGCTCCCAAGTGTGAAACCTGGCTTTCGCTCAAACTGAAAATGTGCATGAACACCCTCCACAGAATATAGTCATGAACTTACTTCCTTATGCAGATGATTATTTGTGGCCTGTGGGAAGGCTCTGGAACAGAATCTGGACACAATGCAAGTATATTCAGCCATGCACATGGCAATAATACTCCTAAAGGGTTCAATGCAGGCCACGTCTGCTGTGCTTGACAAAAAAACATAGATGTACTTCAAGGCTAGGTCACTCTTTCTGAATGTCACAGTGAGGCTCCTCAATGACTCCCAAGAAGGTTTCCTTTACAGTCCAAACTAATTGCATATGCTACTCAGCTCTAAAAAGAGACACTAATTATGCATTTATGTCAGAAGCACTTATTAACCTCATCTATGTTCAGGCAGTGGACTAGGCACTGTGGGGATACATATTTAATAAGCCACAGTCCTACTCTCTGAAAGCTAATGCTGTAATTGCAAGTTCAGGTGCAAGACAGCGGTGAGGTGGAGTGAGTCTGGACACAGTCAGACTGCTCGGGCTGTGTCTGGCCTCACCACTCAAACTTTCTAGACTTCAGTTTCCTTGCGTGCAAGGCTATCAGGTAGCAGGGGTGCCTGGGGGCTGGGGCAGGTTGAGACTAACAAGCCAAGTAGTTGTATTTCATTTGTTGAGTGATCTAGTCTCAGAATTATGATGATGAGTTTCGCCTTTGAGGAGTATGACTGGAAAAGTGAGAAGTGATGTGTTGACGGTCACTCTGGAGATCATAAGGTTATCCGGGGAAAAGGTAGTGCGCTCCTGGAATGTGAAACAGGACGCAAGCCATCCTTCACCATGCTCAGGCAAACCTTGGGGTAACAAGAGGGGCATGTCCCATCTGGGACACCGTAGTCAGAACCCATCCTAGTGAAGTTAGAAAATATTTGGAGAAGAAAAAGAGCTCCTAAACATTGCTGCCATGAAGAGTTAGGGAAGAATTGGGTGAGGAGAGAGCGCCCCCAACATGTGTGCAGGTACAAGAATGCACATCCTATCAGGCGAGATGAAGGGGCCCTGTTTCTCCCAATCTCACTGCAAGCAGGTCAGGGGAACCTGAGCTGTCAAGAAGGCTGGAGGTAGGATGGACATTAGGTCCCGGGACATCAGGGCTGCAAAGAGGAGTGGAGAATTGTAAGGTTTTCAAGTACAAAGAGGATTTTATTAACCAACAGTAAGTAGTTATCTTTCTGTGATGACAGGGAGTACATTTCTGCCTGGCGAAGGGGCTAAGGCAGAATGACATGGAAGGTTGCCATAGAGATGTATTTCTAAATTATAGTATCAGGCACCTTCAAATGGCAGCCACACCCTGGAGTGGTCATGAATCAGAGGTGGAACATGAGGCACAGCTGGTCCAGAGCAGGTACTTCCTTTGACTCAAGAATATTTCTTAGGTTGGTCAGTAGAGCACAGGCATAGCCACATCTCTCCCCACCTGCTACATCTTTGGGCTGGTGGAATACATTCTTTCCAGAAGCAAGCCTTGTTAGCCCTTGCAAGGACCCCAGCTGTCTGTGATACCTCCTCTCACATCCACCTTTTCACCTGGCTCACAGAGATGACTTACGTAGCTACCATTGGAATATGGGCTTCTGGTAATATCACTGTGTGTCTAAGTTCTAAAGAACTTCAACTGAGCTCAGCAACAGACTTCACCGTTACTGGAAGTAAGTGTACATGTGAGAATACTGCTGATGTTGGAAACACATCACAGGCCAATTACACAGAAAACCAGGTAAGACTGGAAGGAGTCACTGCTTACCTTTTAAAATGTAACACTTAAGGATGACAAAGTATGGTGGAAACATAGAAACTGTGTCTTCTATTAAAAGTGAACATTTAGAAAGCAGATAAGACTCATGCTTCACTTCCACTGCTTGCCTTCTTAGGAACATCATCAGTATTCAACATTCCACAATCAACATTCAAATGCAAGAGGACAGAAGGCGAGAAGGGGAAAAAAGTGCTACCTGAGAAAGTGCCGTGTAATAGGAGCTGTCATGTTTATTTTTCTACATCAGTAAAAGCATTAGTTTGTATTGCTGTTACATCATTTTATCCCTACTTTACTTCTCATTGCATTTGAATCTGTGATCTAAACCTAATTAAAGACAAGGAGGGCTTGGAAAATTGTTTCCTGTGGCACTTTCTACTGGAAGATAGTCCAGAAAGTTGTTTTGGGGATCATACAATTAGAAAGGTGAGCTTGGGTTCTGAAACAGCTTGTGTAGGTGCTAACATCCATTTCAAAGTCTATTGGTGAAGTGCACATAATATGTACAGGGTTAATAAGCATTTCCTGGTTTGCTATTGCTAATGTATTCTAGATAGTCCAATAAAGCAAATCAATCAATCAATCAATCAATCAAACGTATAAGGACTAAAAAGGAAGATGTAAAGCCATCATTTGCAGATAACATGATTGCATATACAGAAAATACAAAAGAATCTATACTAAACGTTTAGAATTAATGAGTGAGTTTGGGAAAGCATTAACCATAAAAAACTGATAAACTGGACTACATCAGGGTATCAGCTCATCAAAGGACACTGTTAAGAGAGACAAAAAGCAAGCCACAGAGTGGAAAAGGTATTTGTAACAAATGGGACCAAACAGGGGCTTGTATTTAGAAAAGATAAAGAGCTTCTAGGTCAACATGAACATAGGCACCAGTAGAAACATCAGCACAAGACTCAAACCAGTGAATCATAGGAGAGAATATCCAAATGGCCAATACATATATACAGATGGGCTTGACCTCATTAGTGATCATGGAAATACAAATATTGTGAGAGTAAATATAAGATGCCAAGTTCTTCTGTTGGTTGTTTTGAATTAGTTTTTGAAATATTGCCGCATCTCTCCTCTTACCCTCTGTCTCAAAAACTTGGCTCTGTCATTGTAAATGATTTGAATCTGAGAGCTGTTGGGGTCTGTTAGCACATCTCCCTGCCCACCTTCTCATGGGGCTGTCAGGGTGTGTTAGCACATCTCCCTGCCCACTCTCTCATCACCAAAGCAGTCGGGTCTGATGACTGAGGGTCAGGCATGAGTTTTCAGGGTCAAGGCAGCTAAGACCAGACACAGGGAGAGTCTAATGGCTCTGGTTCTGTGGTAGACTTGACCACTACTGACAAGCAGGGAAAATTATGACTTTCTCCTATGTTCAACAACATGGGAATCTCTGAGATGAGTAAGATGGAAAATTGCTGCAGAAAAAAAAATATTATGGAGGTTTGGGGTAGGTTTTTCTATGCCTGAAGTAATCTTGCTCTTGTCACCACTTTGAGGATGAGTCTCAAGGAATTGAGAACTATATAGTACCAACTGTCCTGTGCAGCAACTTGTACTTTGTGGTGGCCTGTCATTATCACGTGGTTTTATGGATATATTTTAGGTCTAGTATAAAATGTTCATGCTTATCTTCAAAGGATGGCTTAAGAACTTTGGGATCTTTCTAGAAGAAAATGGTATCAGTACCTTTCCTTTTGCAAAAATGCATATGGAAACAAAAAAATATATTACTGACCCCAAAAGAATCTGAATACTCAGAGATTATTTAAGTAGCATTTAAGGAGTAGCTATTTTATGTGAAATTTAAGAAGATGTAAGACACACCATAGAGGAATGTAGGCAAAGAAGACTCTGACACAGTCTAATAGCCCGATTAGACTGTTTAGAGAGGAGTCAGTCAGCCAAAATAGGTCAAGACAGGCAACCCTGCTGCTAGTAGCTGGTAGGAAATGCTTCTTAATTGCTGTTTTGGAAACTAATTGCTCTCAGGAAAAGCATCTAACAGGAGGTCTTTGATTCAAAGGAGCTGGGTGGAGTTACCTTGCTATATCTATACCATGTATGGTACCTATATGGTACAGCTTGGGAAGACACTCTACAACAAATCAAATAGTGTCAGGAAAGCACTTCAGGAGGGAGGTACACAGCCAATACTGGAAGCCTGGAAAAACAATGACATAAATTTTGCTTTGAACCATAAGAGAATCCCAGAAATACTGGCCTGAGGAGGTTTTTCCCAATTTTCAGAGTCACTTAGATGCATTGTGAACCACCAGATGGGGAGTCTCAATAGATTTCAAGGGATTTGCCCCAATCAGGCTGACATTCTGGCTGTGAAGGGCTCTGGCTTGGTATTATCCCTCCCCCACCGCCCACCATCTCCCAGCTTCGTGCCAACTCACTACCCACCTACACAACGAAGCCACCCAAGGAAAACATGTTACAGCAGTATCTCTCCACACTTGCCCTGAAACCTTACCCTCTTCTAAACGCTGACACATTAGTTGTCTGCCTAGTGACCGTTATAATACTGAAAATTCCTTTATTTAGCTTGCTTGAGATGAAGTCATGCAGCTATAAGAGTGACTTGCAAAACAAAATCAAGTTCCATTCTCAGTTAAAGGGGCAGTAGAAAGTCTTGAAATCGTTAATGGTAAAACTTCTTATCCATCACATTTCATTAGAAAATTGTTACAGTACTCCCGACTTTTTTAAAAAACAGTAATTCGTGTTTATAGAAAAACAAAATACACACAGTGTGGGTTTGGCAACTTAAAGCAATATACCTGTTGAATCTGTCAAATTTGGTTTTGCCATTAAAAGAGATGAAAAGCTGGCTTCCTAATACTGTATTTTGCTGCATTTTATAGAAGCCTCCTCCACACACCATGGAATATGCACTTTGCTGGGTGTACTTGGGGAAATCGCAGTTTCTCTCTTTTCTTACCAATATCATGGCTGTTACAATATTCCTCTATTTCTTTCATGGGGTAATGTCCACAGGGCTATATGAGTCAGGAATTATTTGCTTGGGACAAATCTTTCAAGAAAAACAAGGGTTCGGACACGCGCTCTAGTGACCTTATCATGCTATTGAATTCCTCTGGCTTTCTTTTCTTCAGCTGTAAATAGGGATAACTGCACCTGTCCTGTCTATTTACAATGCTGCTATGAGGATTAAATGAGATAATGGCTATGATTAAATGAGATAATAGCTTCAAATTTTTTTGAAAAGTACAAAGAACTACAAAGAACGATGACAAATATAAAGTATCAGTAACAAGGAGGAGAGGGCAGGGATTTCTATCATATCCAAGGGCATTTAGACAGCTTAACCCTCCAAATACCACATGTGATATCTCCGTCTGGCTGACATATCTATCTTCTTTGTATTCTCGCTTCAGAACCACCCCATTCCCAACTCGCCCCTTCCTAATGGTCCTCACCATTGTTTAGGACTTTTAAGAAAGCCTTTGGCATGTCATGAGTAACATCTCAGCTTTCTGGATTCTCTAAACGTGATATTCCAGAATTTAGGCTTTTCAACTTCAAGAAAGAAAAACTCAGGTTGTCTCAAGGTGACGTCAGTGAGGCGGGGAAGGGGTTGCCCTTAGATGGGTACAGAGCAAGGAAAAAGTAAATATGGTGGTGCCTCACATTGTTTTAATTTTAGCATATCTTTTAAAACACTAGTGTTAAAAAGATCTGATACCCCAGGGACTGAAGTAATAAGTAACTTGTTTAAGGGTCTAAACTTCTCCATTTAATTTATTCCCGCATTTTGTTCAGATCGGTATGTGCCCTATCTCTTTACCTGGTTATGGATTTAAAGCAGCTTGTTTTAAAGTAGAAGAAAAAAACTATTTTTGCCATAATATGGGACCTCAAAGAAAGTATGAGCTTTGTTCCATGATGTAGTTCTATGAAGATCAATGGGTTTTGGCTCGATAGAATGTTCTGTTCACAATTTCCAAAACAAGCCGTTAAAAAACAGTGAATCATGTAATTTACTCAAACAAATGATCTAATATATAAAATGGCTTAATTAGTAAAATTAGATGACAGCATTAATTTATCAAGGCTGACCCTGGACTAGGGATTGGGTGTCTCAATTCTACCAGGATCTAGCTGTGTGGTTATAGGGTTTTAGGGGTTCTCTGTGCCTCCTTGGGTCCCAGGCTTCCTATGTTTAGGAGAAGTGTGGATTAGTTTATCCCTAAGGTCTTACCTGGCTCTGAGCTTTTATATCTAGGATGAACCCTTCACAGACAAACGTCCTTATATATCATCCTTTAGATCAGCAGTTCTCAACCTTTCTAATGCCGCGACCCCTTAATACAGTTCCTCATGTTGTGGTGACCCCCAACCATAAAATTATTTTCATTGCTACTCTATAACTGTAATTTTGCTACTATTATGAATCGTAATGTAAGTATCTTTTTGTTTTCGATGGTCTTAGGCGACCCCTGTGAAAGGGTCGTTTGACCCCCAAAGGGGTCGCAACCCACAGCTTGAGAACCGCTGCTTTAGATGGTACTTGAACATGCTGTTAGCATATTGAACTAAACATGTCCGTATCTTCAATTTCTTTTGGAAGTCCGGTGTTTTATTTTCATGTTTCATGAAAGAAAGGGATGAAATAGGGGAAGATAGTAAAATGCTTAACAGGCAAATTTCCGTGTATACCACATTCGCTTCAGGAAACTTGATTGGCCTAGTTTGGTTCTTCTTCAATGTCAAATTAGAATGAAAAACTTGACTAACTTTATTTAATTGTGGAAGGGTTAGGTTGAGCGGGAAATATCTGAATTGGGGAATTTAGAAAAGGGAAAAATAATTACCGATTTTTAAACAAGTCAATAATTGAGCTAAGAAGTCATGACGCTGGGGTAGAGATCTTCAGGATGGTTTAGACAAAATGATAACACTTATAAGGAACAGAGCATTTTGTACATGTAAGTGAGCCCTTCAGAAGTGCCTTATGGACTGTTATTTTCTTAAACAGATTAAGTATCTTCCTGATTAACTTTTCACACTATTTGTATTAACTGAAGACTCCTGCCTATAGTTTACTAAAGACAAAGTGATAATTAGTATAAATTAATGAGCTTTATGGTACACGATTTATAGTTTATAGGGCTATCATCCCCTAATAATTATTTAAAATACTCTATTTCATAAATAACGTTTAAGAAAAACATTATAAAAATCTATTTAGATTTTAGTAGATTTTACTAAGTCTATGGGAAATTAATCATATTGTATATGTGACCAAGAAAAGCTGTTTAAGTTCACAATTTCCTTTTAAAAGGGTGACTTTTAAAAGATGATGGCTAAGTGCTTAAACTTCACTTGGAACAAGTGCCTCAGCAAATTATGAAAACAAAATTAGCTGGGTGTGGGTCCCAGCAGGAGAACTATTTCTCTGGGACTCCTGGGGGGATTTCAGTGACACCCACAGAATAAATTCCTCTCTTGAAACAACATAAGCCAACTACTTCAAGCTGAATTTCTTCGTTTTTTTCCCCCCCTTCCAATACCACATCTTCAACTATTCACTATAAAAAGACATGCACTTAAAAATCATCTGGGATCATTTAAAAGGATCACTCTGAAGCACTCTCAATTTCTTGCCTTTTAATGACAAGAATTGAATGTAAAATGTAGGATCATTTTGACCCTGAGATATGGATGTGCCAGGAAGGGTGGCTGGGTGGCAGTGGTGATGGAACAGAGTTGTTTTCTGGATGGAATCCACTGTGGTCAGTGATGTGGGGAGAAGTTTGTCTTCAGTATCCAGAGTGGGTGACTATATGTGCAGAATGCTGGGGTGGGCGCGGCCCTGAAAAAATGGAAGCCAGCCAGTGGAGGGAAGGGAACTAACGTAAGTGGGGAAGCTGTGGACGGCCAGCTCCTGATGGCAAGCCACAGAGATAGCTGAAATGGGGGGCTCTGGGGATGAGGGCAACTGAGGTTAGTACACCAGCAGATGTGGTGGGGGGAGTGGCTGCGTGTGTGCTGGGAATGGGCAGAGGTGTCTGAAGCTGAGACTCTACATGTGACTAAGTGAACGCTGCTTCAAACTTCTGGGGACAAGGTGGGGGTGAGGTAGACGCTGAACAAGGTAAGGTTTTACCTTGAATAATCCAAGCTTATTGTTTATCCAGGGTGAAGACATTTTGGTCACACATTGGTCAAGTTTGTCAGTTGGCTTATGAGCTGCCATCTGATACTGTAAGTTTCATTGATTTTTGAGCAATAACTCAATAAGCAGGTGAATAGAGTATTATTCTCATGTTGCCATATTGATTAACAGGCTGATAATCAGGAACAGATTAGGAATCAGGACGTTGGGTGTAGATGGATTCCCATGGGCGTGACCCAGCAGAGTAAGAATCACTAAGGAGGCAGCTGGCATGGTGTAGGGACTCAGGGAATGCCTGAGTCTGGGGTGCAGCCGTTCTCTGTGGACTCTATGTTGATCAGGCCGCAGGAGACTCCTGAGAAGGGGCCTCTGCAAACTGGGGTCTGCACAAACTTAAGTAACTCATGTCCACAAAGAGCCTATTTAAGACACTTTCTGTGGCCCGCAGTATGCTGATGGTAAAGAAGAATGAAAGAGCTATCTCTATATTGAAAAACTTGGAATTACCTGCCAAGGCTCCATGACTCAGGAGTACAGAGGGGGCGAGGGGAGTGGGCTGTCACTAGGGAGAGTAGCAGGGAGGAGGCACGCTCAAGTTCAAGTGACCATGGAGTCTAGAGGAAAAAACAGTCATCACAGCACCTGCTGGGGATGTTTATTCTATACCGGGCACTGTGGTCAGTGCTCTACATACATTATGGAATTGAGTCCTTTTAGCAACTAGCTGAGGGAGGATTACAGAGAAGGAAAACAAAGGTAAAAACAACCTAAAGATCTTGCCCAAGGTTACAGGTCATGACTGACGGAGTCCAATTTGAAACCACTTGCGGTAGACTGGGAGGTCGCAGCGCCCCCACCTTGGGCAATGAGCGGGTACCACCTGAGTTCTAAGCAAAGAAGCTAAAATGAAGTTCTTGGACAGGACACATTCATAACGTGGGAGGTGCCTGGCCCTCCTCCGTCACCACATACAAAGTACAGACTTTGTACCCTGAAGGAGAGAGGGATAAGGAGTCTGAAGAAAAGAAAAGAAAGGCACACAAAGAGACAAAGCGATTAAGGTCTTTAGGAGGAATCTTCCCAGTAATGCACTGCCTTCGTCATTGTTCAGATCAAGCCTTCTCTATCTCCATTCACTAATCTTCCAAAATGATTTCCCTTGTAGACATTTAGATAATATGTCTGTCTTCTTAATCTTTGCTTTTATCTCTAATACGTAGTTGTCTTACATGGAATTTTCCAAAGGACTCTGTTTGGTAGATGCGTTAACTAGAGATGGTCAAACGCACGACTGACTATCACTAGGAAAAATCAAATGTCTCTCCACAAGAAACAGAGCTGCCTCTAACAACTCAGCAAGATAGCTTAGGGGTGGGGGAGGGCACTGTGCTTTCAACTTCATTTCAAAAGGAAAACAGGCTTCAAGTAAACTCTCCACGGAGCAGGAGTGTTATTTTTTGTTTCCAAAAATTGGTTCTAAACAGTTATTCAGAAATGTGTTGATTTTTGATCATCTTTGGTTTAAACTGTGTTCAAATGATAAGCTAGGGCTCATGGTGTGAAGAAGGCCCATTTTTACGGGGGTAAATGTGTTTTCATGAAATAGGCCATGATGCCCCTTTTCCTGTTCATTCTTTTCGCTCCTCTGACAGGCTGCTTTTGCAATGCTCGGGGTCAAACTCGCTCTCTGGCAAGACATGACCCCAGAAGCCTCAGCCCCACATGTCAAAAGATAAAATGCTTTGCCAAGAGAGAAATTCCTTAACCCTTGCAGAGAACAGCAGATGAAAATGACCTTTCTTTTATCCGTGGCTTTCCAAAACTTGCCTGCACAAGTGAGTGTAGCATATTTCTCGTAACATTTTAGAAGACTGGAGGATGTTTTAGGGGCAAGCAAGCCCTGGTTATGCATTCTATTGTTTGCTAGGAAGCAACTATTCAACAGGAACACAGAACCACAAGGCTCTAGAAACACTGTCTGGGACTTGCTACCCAAACTGGGGTCCCTGGACCAGCAGCTCCCCAGTCTAGGGGTGGATTAGAAATGCAGTCTCTGGGTGGTGAACATACAATGTGATATACAGATGATGTATTACAGAATTGTACGCCTGAAACCTATGTAACTTTGCTAACAATTGTCACCCCAATAAACTTTAATGAAAAAGAAAGAAAGAAATGCAGAGTCTCAGGTCCCGCCCAGACCTGCTGAATCAGAACTGGGGTCTGCACAGCACTGCTCTGGCCTGGCCCAGCTCTCCAGGTCCAGCCAGGGCTGAGGAGCTGTGCTTGCCTTGCTGTCTCACGCATCCAGGTAAGGAGATCTAGCACCTCCTTGTAAGTCTTATTCCTTGTCAGGGATCAGAGTTTAGAGGAAAAAGTGTTTTTTTTTCTCAGGCCAGTCCCCCTTCCCCTAAGTCACCTCACTATCATGGGCCCAGTAGGGAGGGGCTCCTGGAGGAGCAAGTCCGGTTACCACTTTTATTGACAAATGGGGGGCCTTGATGGATGGCCACAGCCCACTTCTACACGTGTAGTTTTCGTCATTGGTTGAATCCCATATTCTTATCTTGACAGACCACAAAACTGAGAAGTACAAGGAGGCCACTGGCCAACTTCTTCTGCCTTGAAGAAAAAATTCAGCTTAGCCCATACACTGCTCACTAGCCAGATGCCTGACTTCCCTTTGGGTCTGAAGCTCAAGGGGGGAAAAAAAAATGCATGCTATGAAATAGTTTGGCACTCCGTCTTGCAGTGGAAGCCCATTTGTCTTAATCTGACTTTGCAGATAAGCCAACGTCTGTCTACCCCAGTAGTTTTTTATTCAGCAATGCAAATTGACTGAGGCCAACGAAAGAACTTGTCGGTTGGCCTCAGGTGCGTATTTCTGAGGGATGGCACTAGGCATAATGATTTGTGCTGTGGTTCTGAACATACAGGCCCCCCAAAACTTAGTGTGGGTTCTGAGTAGGCCTCCTGACTTTCCTGCTCTCTCCCCTCCTGCTAGCATCTGTCTGTCCTGTGAGTCAGATCCCCTCAACTCTACCTTGGTACTGGAGTCGGCGTGCTCATGGCCTGGTCCTTGCCCTCACAGGACTCACAGGACACAGGCTTAGGTTTGGGGACAGAGGAAGCCCTCTTTCCTTTGGGAGTTTCTTACGGCACCCTGTGTGCCCTCCCATCATGAGCACAGTGGAGGGAGGGAGAGAAGACGCCCATTAGCCATCTCATCAGGTTTCCTATCTGGGAGAGGGACCCTCCTGCTGGCCCCACAGCTTCCCTGACACTCACTCATTTAAACCCCGGGTTTCACAACTGCAAGGGAACGAGTATTAATCAAAGAGACATATCCAGCACTAGTAACTTAAAAAAGAAAAAGTCCACAGCAAGAGTGGTGCCAGGCCTCCATGGGGATGCCAGGCATCATCCCAACATCTGATGTCATCTCTGGGAAGGTGGCTACCGCTTGGATGGATGCTCTCCTCCTCCTGGGTCTTGGGTCAGAGCCTGCTGACAACTCCCCAAAGAGAGTACAGAAGAGAAACTCCATAGTAACCAGCAAGCCTCAACCGATCCCTTCTTTAGGATCTAAACCAGTGATGTAGTTACAGGCCCTTAACCTCTGAGAAATGTCCCCACTCCCACCTTAGAATTCCAGTGGACTGACCACAGGTTTTCCCAGGATCAATACCTTTGTCCATTCGCTCCTCTAAGAGTGACAGTTCAGCAGCTGGGGGATTCCTGTAGAATGAGAGCCTGGGCTCAGCATGTCAGACTAAAATATTGAAAACGGGGACCCTTCTTTGAGCCTGCCTCTGCGTGTCTTCCCTCCCGCGCCAGCTGTCCTTTCCCGGTTGGCCCTGGTAGCCATCGGATCATGCCACTAGTTTCCTTTGTTTAGAAACCTCAACGATTTTAAGCCTTCCTATGGACTGGTTAAATAACACATTTATATTTAAGAACATTCTTTAAGTACCTCTGTGCAGGTTGCTGTGCTAGAGGAGAACACAATGACACACGAGACAATTTCTGAGCCCTCCAGGAGCTTGGAGTCCAGACAGAAAGGAGGAAAAGCAGTGGCTAGTGGTGGACACTGATCAGAGTGGTTCAGACTCACTGTCTCCACTTCTCCATGTCCTAGAGTCTCCCCAACCCACTGCATCGGTGACCCCAGCACTACGGGAAGAGAGGGCCTGGGGACCTCCAATTTGGTAAACTCACAGGCAAGGCCTTAGCCTTGGTGGCGTCTGATGGCTTGACCACAGCCTCCAGGAGACAGCCTCCTCTCCAGGCTTCTGAGTTGAAGCTTCTCCTGGGCCTCCTCCTGGCTCTCTGCCAGCCTTCTTCCATTGTCTTGAGGCTTCCCTTCTCTCATTGTTTTTCCTGACAACCCTTGTGCAGCCCTGGGGCCTGCACTAGATCACTAGATCTGTGATGCCCTCATCTGTGTCTCCAACCCAGACGTCACTCCTGAACTTTACACCTGCACATTCATGTTTGTCCCAGAGGAAACTCAAGTCAGTACACTCTATCAGGTCAACATTTGCCAGAAAACAAGACACACATCACCAGGAGAGGGGCCAAAGGGAGCCAGACAGAAGTGGGCAGACGGAGTCCGAGAGACAGAAGTACCCCATTTGTTTTGGGCTGTGACATTAACCATTGGGACTTATCGACCAAGAAAACAAAACCGAGTTTTAAAATAACAACTTAAAAAAGTACAGGAATATTATTCAGCCTCAAAAAGGAAGGTGATTCTCACACACGCTACAACATGGACGAACTCTGAAGACATTATGCTAAGTGAAATAAGCCAGTAACAAACGGACAATGATTGTGTGAATCCACTTACATGAGGTCCCTAAAATAGGCAAACTCACAGAAACAGAAAGTAGAATAGAGGTTACCAGGGGCTGGGGGAGCGGGGGATATTGTTTAATGGGGGCAGAGTTGAATGGGGATAGAGTTTCAGTTTGGGATGATGAAAAAGTTCTGGAGATGGCTGGTGGAGCTGGTTGCACAACAATGCAAATGATCTTAATGCCTCAAACTGTAATGTACACTTAAAAATGGTTAAGATGGTTTTATGTTATGTGTATTTTACCACAGTTAAAAATTAAAAGAAGTATAAAAGAATCAACACAGGCTTGCACTATATATACATATACAAGAGACCTGAGGTGACATTTATAAGATCGTTTCTAAACGATTACAAACACTGCATGTTTTTGTGTATGTGATGCATGAATTATGTGTCAAGGTTGTATTTTTTTATTTCAGAAAATTTACCTAATTTTTAACACATGAAGTGTTTAGAAAGAATGATGATCTGAAATAACTTTCTAAGGTGAGGAAGAAAAAAAACCTCATGAAGTCTGCCTTTTTTCTTCATTTATTTTTATAGGCTCTAGTTAATTAAACCAAATGAAGGAGAAAAACCAACACGAAGGCAAAAATTTTGCCTGAATAAACAGCCTTAATCTTTTGTCCTTAACTCAAGAACTAGAAGAATAAAGATTTTGTAAAAGGTACTGTAAAAAAAAGAAAAAAAAAGAAAAAGGCAACTGAAAAAACTGACAAGATGTATGTATATGTGTATATCCCCTTTTAAATAAGTTTATTTTCCTTTGAGACACTGCTTTCCAATTTTTATAACAAACAGAAGCAGATGGTCCGGGGGTCAGATTTTTTCCGGGGGAACCAACCTTTCCAGCTATTTGAAATTATCAGCGTTGTCCAGCCACCCTTTGTTTTAGAATCTCTAGACAGAAGTCAACACTGTTATCCCCTGCCTTTGCCTCTTAAGTCAAGAATTTCTGGATTTAAAAAAACAATCAAGAGTGAGCATGACTAATCTACTTTCTCCCCCCTCTGAAGTAAAGTCAAGTTATAAGTCATTTATTTCTAGAACATTAAATTCCAATCAGGTGAGAAACAGATAAACCTCTCCCATTGGAAGCAAAGTTAACACCCACAAATCACAGCACAGGAGGAGCTCAGATGAGGCACAAATCACACCCATGTGGGGGTGAGGGTTGGGGGGGGGGACCAGGGGGATCCAATGACAGGGTCATCAGTGGCGGGAGAGGCCCCTGGGCTGTGTACTCCCAGCTGGGCCTCACCGCCTTGTGTAGGAGGGTAGGACGTTCCCAGTACCTGTGTTTGGTGGGTGGACTGACTAGGACAGGAGAGCTAGAACCTCCTGGTGAGCACAGCAAATAGTCCTCTGACCTTAAAAGGCAAAGTTCATCTCTGCATGGGCTTGGAATTCATTTGCAGTCATCTGAGGGGCTTGTACAAATCCCGGTATCCCCAGGGGATGGGCCCAGCACCAGCATAATGGAACATTCCCCAGGTGATCGCCTTGTTCAGCCCAGGATGACAATCCCTGCTTAATCCAGAGATGCAAACTTCAGATGCCTGGCCCCACCCCAGAGCAGCTCACTCAGAATATCTGAAAAGCAGGGTCATAGCATCACAATTCTACAAAGTTCCCAGTGATCCCAGTGTCCTGCCAGCCCAAGGTCCACTGGTTTCATAGGAAACCAGAGGTAAATTCTGTATGTAAATAACTGAAGTCAGATCCATTTTTTGAGTAAATGTTTACATCTAGAAGAGCACAGGGTCTTGGTGAAGAAATTTTGGAGCAGGGTTAAAATAGAGGAAATTAGAATCTGTAAAGAGAACGTTTACTGCCCCCCCACCCCCACCCCCAGCTTCCTTGATGAGACTCCAATGAGGAATTGGGGCAGAATAATTTTTGTCTTCCATTTCCTGGCAAGAACAATTCAATTGGAAATGTAGAGTGGTGTGCTGCTACTAGTAGTAGTACTACCACTAGTATTACTAGTATTGCTACTACTACTAGGAAGGAGGGAGGGAGGGAAGGAGGGGGGAGAGAGCAAGAGAGTGAGAGAGCGAGAGTGAGAGCACGAGCCAGGAGACAGGACATGTGCACCTGTAACTAGACGGAGAGGTAGGGTAGTGAAGGACTGAATTGCGCTCACTTAGCTTGTTCTGTGCATACTTTCCTTCCTGTACAGGCAGCTAGAGCTGAATGACTTGACTTTCCATTTTGATCAAGAGCAGACCTGACATCTGCTATTGGGTTGCTCTGGGTTGCTCTGGTTCCTCCTAGAGTCATTTGGGAGAATATGAAGACTACATTCTCCTTCCAGGCCCCAGGAAATCTGCTCAGGCTTTGAAGGATTGTGCTCATGTGAGGGAGAGAATCAGACCCGTTAACAGCAGGAAATGTTACTAATCTGACCCATCATTCTCCTAGCCTTCATCTTAAACATGAATGATTTTTGCTAAGATTTTTGTTTTAACTTTGCAGCTTTTTAGATATGTGACTAAAATGAACGTGTTTTCTCTTTTGCAATTTCACAAAGCCAAGGCAACAGCTAAAAACTCACTGTACCATGTGACGCAATAAGAAATGCATTTAGTTTTTCAACCTCTACCATCTTGATGTTGGTAAGCACACACAAAAAAACTGATGTCTACACATATTGGCATAAGATTTACAAATTGTTTCAGACTGTTTGCTGTTAACATTTCTTATTTTGCAACGGGAAGGGGAAGGTGGACCATAAAAGCTGATGACTAAGACGAAGGAAATCCTGTCTAAGCTAAGATTGTCTTGGGGGGGGGAGGCGGGTGGCGGCGTGGATGGGAGGGAAACACCCGAAATCTGGGGGGAGCTGGTAGGAAACAAAGGTGGTTTTTAGATAGGAAAAGAGACCACCTCAGGCCCCTATTTGGCTCTTGATTGTAACTTGGATGGTTGTCACAGTTAGGGCAATGACTAAGTAAGGAAGAAAGGGAAGGGGGTTGTTTTCCTCCCTGGAATTTCCAGCTGGAATCTTCCCGTTTGAACCACCCATTGGCCTTGCTCACCTGGGTGCTCAGGAGTGAAGTCTGTATCCTGTTCGTCTTGACTGTGGCCCCATAGCAGACATGGAGCACTGCTAATGCCTTACAAGGAAATGGGAAGAATGGATGGGTGGATGGGTGGGGATGTCCTTCTGCTCTTGCAAGAAAAAAGTTTTCTCCTAAGATTCTATTGAGTGTTTTCTATGCCACATGGCCAGACCAAAACCTCTTGAGTTTTCTTGCTTTGTTAAATTACACTTGGGTCTCAGAATTATTTGAACAAGATGTTCTTTGTTTTTAAGTCTTTCCATTTGTTCTGGAAATAATTTAGTTACACCTTGACCCAACGTTAATTAAAATTAAAATTCTTTGCTGGCTTTTCTCAAATTTAAGAAAATGAAAACAACTGTCCGATGGTACTGGGAAGATGCCCCCGTCTCACCATGTGAATTGCACGTGTGTCAGTGAGCTTGTCCACAGCTCAGCCTCCTGGCACCACAGCCACTCCCTGCCAGGCACTACAAAGATGGCAGGCTCTTACCACAATTCCTTCCCACATCCCTTCAGTCCTGCTGGCCCAGTGTTCCCATGCCCACGCCCTCCTCCGCCCTGCTGTGCTGTGCTGGGTACAGACTCTCTTTTCCAGTCTGCTCTGAAGGCCACACACAGAACGCCCAGTCAGGGCAGCGAGACCCACAATGATTGTTCTTTAAACTCTAGTAACACTAGAACTTTTCTCTCTGTGACTTCAAGTTTTTATGTTTTGAGGATTAAGACCCATACTTAATTAAAAAAAAAAAAACCCCAAAAAACCCCAAACAGCCCAAACCTAAAACCAAATAGCCATTAACTAACATTTATCAAGCACTGAAATACGAAGATTACTAAGATCTTTCATGCAATTTCTTTTATCCTCAGAGTGCACTTATGAGGTAGAACTATTTTTATTCCAGTTTTTGAAATGCAACTAAAGCTTAAAAGCTAAGTAACTTGTCTAAAGTCATACAGCCAGGAAGTAGCAAAAGCACGTTTCAAACCTAAGACCCACTCCGGCCTTATTCCTCGTAACCTCCAGGCCACTGGCCTGCTCCATCTTCCTCCATATTCCCCAGAAAAGAGCATGTTTCTGAGTCCTGAGTGAGGCTTCTATAGGTGTTTCCTGATGAATACAATTACATGTGAAATCTATCATACTGTAAGCCTAATATAGTCAAAGGAGAGAGAAACTCGGTCTCAAACAGTGAATGAACTTCTTCAGGTTGCTCTCTACACATGGATAATTCCAGATGGCATACTTAACTTAAAAATTTGGTCACACAGTTGGACAACTCTGACCACCAATCCCCCCTGCCTTCCCTGCCCACACACAACACATACTCAGAACCCTCCGACCCTGCTGCTCCTGGCCTGTGCTCCCTCTGAGACCCAGACCCGAGCCCATGAAAGCATTCATGTATATAACTTGTGAGTGAACATTATTCCTAGTAGAATTGGACATGTTGATTTGGTGAGCAAATGTCACATAAATGATCTCACCATTAGCATTCTTTTTTTTTACACATGATGAAAAAGGAGGCTCAGAAAGGAAAAAGTGACTTTTCCCAGTTATTGAACTCAAAACGAGATGCTCCAACTCTTCTTCATAGAGCACACCTGTCTACCTGTTGGTACTTGGCAACTCTAGTGAAAAACATCAGAACCAAAAACAGCAATAAAGCAGCCCCAACATAAGGAAGTTGGGCTCAATCCAGGAAAAAATGGATTCTGTCATCATTCCACTGGTGTCCACAGGGGTCTCCTGCAGAGCTAAGATAATTTTAGGGAGGTCTCTTACTCCCCAGGGGGTTTCATTTAATCTTTCTCCCAAGTTAGGACTAACAATTTTTAACAGCCTCTCCATCCGCTTGGAGACAGTGTTTGCATGTCCCCCCTCCCTTTATGTAGCTGTAGTTAATATACTTCCATGGCCTGGAATTTTGAGAAGGACCTGGAGAAGAAGAGTTTCGCAGGAACTCTATTCCACCAATCGGATTCCCCCTTGCCCACTCTCACATCTCCTTGGTCATCCTTTGTGGGCCTCCCCAGAATGCAGCCTCTCTAGTCTTTGTTTCTCAGGGTTCACGAGCTACTCAGTCATCTACATGTGTAGGTTAACCTCTCTGCAGACCCTAAAGGGACTCTAAAGAGAACAGGTCTGCCTGAGGCTCCCTAGAGACAGCTGTTCTCCCTCCTTCCTCCTACTGGGCATCCCTTATAGGCAAAGGAGCCAGGACCATCCAAGGGGCTGTGTGTGGTGTGCTCTATGTTCTCCATTTCTCTCTCTCATCTCGGTATCTATCTATCTATCTACCAATCATCATCTGTCTATCTATCACCTATCTCTATCATCTACATCTATTATCTAGACATATTCCATGTAGATAAATAATATACACATGCATTTTACATATAGTACACTTCATATTTATATATAATTATATAATCAGATCTTATGTATATTTTATACATCCAATGTCTTGCAGATTTTGAATATGCGTACATGTTCTATGGCTAGAGATTTGCCAGCCTAGCATAGTGGTTAAGAGCAGAAGTTTTGGAATCAGCGAGTCCTAGGCTTCATTCCCAACTTTATTCCTTATTGACCTTAACAAGCTCCCTAACTTGTGTGTGCCTCAGGCTGCACATCTGTAAAGTGGGATAATACAGAGTTGTGGGCATTTAGCAGGTAATATGTGCCAGTGGCTAAGATTAGTTCTGGGCACCACTGTGCTCAACCAACAGGAGTTACTGTGTTTCTCCTGTGGGGTATTTCAGCTGTCCCTGGGGGTTCTGGAACACTAAAAGCACCTTCAAGGGTTACTCTTTCTTATGCTGATACCAGAAGACCCCTTCCTTTTCTCCCACCTGGAGCCAGTGTCAGCAGAGTGAGGCCAGAGGAGGAGGGAGTGATGCACCAACAGGTCCTATGGGGCTGGTCTGTTTCCTGCGTCCCTCCTTCCCAACACCAGTTTGCAATTATTGCCCAGTCCTTGCTAATTAGCGTCAATTTTCCCTAATAGACAAACCAGAGCATTGGAGGCCTCCCAGGGAGCATGCGTCTTTGATCATGTCGCCCAGCTGAAGGCCTTTCCTTTGTTCTCACAGGACTCACATCACTCCACAAAGACAGTCACACACAGTCCAAAGCGCTCCACACGTAGAAAAACATATTGTTATGTAATTTCTTCCAGGTACCAGAAAATCAGACCATGTAATCCAATAACACAAATTTTTCTGTAATTCCCACAGGGGTACGGGGGGGGGGGGTTATTGACCTGGGCTAAAGCGGCAACATAGGAATTTCATGGGTGGGGCTGAAACAATCCCTGGGATTGCAAATCTTTCATAGACAGATCAATGCTTCCTTTATCATTATATACAGCTAGCTTTATCCAGTGGGGGAAGCATTTAATTTGGAAAAAAAAAAAAAGCACAGTGAGGAAAACTGCATTTTTATCTCATCTTTTATTAATTGTTCCATGACGCTATTCCTCACCCAAAAGATTTGTTTGAATACTTTTAACTAACTCATTTTCAACTAACATCTTCACTCATTTATGAAACAGGCACTTTATTGAGTGATTACTGTGTTTCAGGCCCTGGCGCATAAAATGTAGAGAACAAATCCTGGAGGAGCCATGTAACGTGCCCCAAACTTTGGATTGTGGTAATTATAGTTGAGGATGAGTGAAGACAAGTGTTTAATGTTTATAAAAGTTATGAATGATGATTTAAAATCACTAATCTCTAGTGATAATTTAAAGTCCTAGCAGTTTAAGAGGGCACTTTAATTAGACTCTTGAATGGGTCTCAATTCCAAGGGATAGAGGTCCCAGCTGGGCAGACACAGGCATTCTGCATGTGCCATCTGCCAGAGGGGTACTCCGATAGGCGAGGGGGCAGGGCGCCCTTCATGCCACAGGGGCTGCAGGCTACTGAGAGGAGATAAGGTATGCAGGAAGCTGCAAAACAGAATTGAGAAGGGCCAGGGGGCAGAGGCTGCTCTGTTCCTGCAGGGTGGTGACAGGGGCAAATGTGTGAGGTGACAGCCATTGGACACTGGCCATCCTTGTTCTTGGTTCTTTCCCCCCACCCATAACTGAAATAGAGTGCCTACAGGTGCCAGCCTGACAAATTAGTAAGAGCTAGAGGTGTGAGCATGTCGTGTCTAATGTCTTCCTGGAAGTGACACCATCATGCAATCTTGCCATG
The DNA here is from genome assembly GCF_001890085.2 of Hipposideros armiger. Taxonomy (NCBI): domain Eukaryota; kingdom Metazoa; phylum Chordata; class Mammalia; order Chiroptera; family Hipposideridae; genus Hipposideros; species Hipposideros armiger. Next base: position 1,040,460 of record NW_017731441.1, on the reverse strand, counting down.
CCACTGCAAGCTCAGGAAACAACCGTGCCACTGTTTCCCCTGCCCAATCGGTGTCAAGAAGAAGGAGGCTATTGTGGTGCACCCCAGAACCCCCATGAGATGCTAAGCTGTGGAAACGCCATCAGGATGCTTTTCCTTTTCTCTCTTTATACAGCACTCCACCCAAGTTAGGGGGACAAAACCCCTTTCCCCTGGCAGGGGCCATTTCTGCTATATTTCCAAGTCCACAGAAGTGCCTTTTGTTTACTTAGTCTATCAGAGAAAAGAGTGGGAACCATATTTTCCTCTCGCCTGCCACATCTGCTGTTCACTTGTCTCAGGCTTGCTATTTCTCAGCTTTCTCTTTGCACTTGTCTGTCTGGTTTATGCATGCCAAATGGGACTGGTCTTTGGCTTCCAAGAGCAGGCTTTTATTTGGAAATAATTTAGATTCTCAGAAAAGTTGTAAAGATAGTGCAGAGTGTCCATGTATGCCCTCTGCCCAGACACAATGATGCTATGTCAACGTCTTACATAACCTCGGCCCATTTTGTCAAAACCAGAAATTAACATGAGTACATTAAACTCCAGACTGTATTAGAATTTCGCCAGTTTTTCTCCAAATGTTCTCTCTTTCAGGGTACTGCACTGCACTTAGAGAAGCAGCTCTTTTTTGTTTTTCTTCTTTTTTTTTTTTTTAACAAAAGAAACTGTTGCTACAAAAGGCAGCCTCATTCAAGGCAGCTAACAGAACACATGCTAACAGTGCACAGTGCACATCAGCAGTTGGCCAGGAGTGGCGGGAGACGGGGAGCTACCAACATGAGGAGACCAGATCCATGCATTCAGGGGCTCAGATGCCAACGGGTAGGCAGAGCTTGCAGGGGGAGCTGCTGGAAGCTCACACTTCCTTTGGAATTCACTCCATGAGCACATGGATGAGATTGGAGAAACCTATGGGTCTCACTAAGATTAGATAGCCCCTTCTTCTTTCATGGGTAATCAAAAGAAAAATCACACTCCTAGGGAAGCTGGTAAAATCCAGGCTGGTGAGTCATTCAGGCCTTCATCTGTCCCAGGACAGTCTCATTAACTGAGAGAGTAAATACGGGAGGAGTGGCAATAGGTATCCACGAAATAACCTGCCCGTTCGCTCATCTCAGCTGATTAAGTACCATTCACTGAATTCCAGAAACTTCTCACACCCTGAAGATAAAAAGCCTGATGCAGCATAGTTATTTTTAAGTCATATCCTGGAGCGGCCTAATCGCTTTCCTGCAAAAGCATTCCTAGTCCCAATATCACAGCTGGGAAGAGGGAGACCCAGTTGATCACCACCGCCTGAGCTCACGGAAGGGCCTGTGGCAGGTGTGAGTGCTCTGTCCTCAGCTGTGACTCTCCAGCTCACCTGGGGCGCTTGACAGCCTGGAGCACTGAAACCACACAACAGCTCTGCTTCAGCCCTCCCTCATGCCCAGGGCCAAAGCAATTAAGTGACTTGCCACTTGGCTGGGGTCAAACAGCCAATGAGTAGGCAGGCAGGGGTGAGGTAGTCACTGGCCCAGGAAGCCACCAGCTACGGCATAGATTGCCTGGTTTTCAAGCTGAATCAGCCAAGGCCGGGGTTGCAGACTTTACCTACCACCTTCGGGGGTGGTGATAAGACCAACAACTGTCACCAGCAGATACAGCAAGAAACCAATTTCAGCGCTTTCTCTGAATTCCTCTAATCAAAGATAAATATCCCTTCTCAGATGAAAAGAACACGACATTCCAAAACCTCCTTCTATAGAATGACATCTTCATTATCAACATAATATTGAAAAGTCATTGCCCTTTCATTTTGCCCTCAATTTTTCTCTATGATTTACTTGAAGCTGGCCACCCATTTTTTTAAAAAAATCCTCTCTCCTGAAAGACAGACAATCCTTTGATTTTTATTATGCTAGCAAAATCTTTTTCTATTCTAGAGCTTTGTACTTGAATTTCACTTTTTTCTTTCTCTCTCTCTGGTTCTAAATACACCCACTGGTAGTGTGAGAGCTGTGTTCCCCACATTCACCCTCCGTACCTTCGTCTAGTTCTGGGGTGCTCTGACAAGTCCCTGGTGTTATTTACTGCAGCCAACTCATACAAGCCATCAGGGAGGGTTGCTTTAATCACCTACAGAGAGCTGGAGACATGCTTGTTTTTCCATTAACAGAGGAGGAACCTTGTGCTATTTCCCTTCTTCTTAGGGGTCCAGGTTTTGAACAATAGGACTAACGTTCTAGGGAATTCTGGGAAAGAACTGTTCTCTGTGATTCTTAAATACAGCATCGGGAGCATCTTAGCACTACACATTTTTCATCAATTATCAATAAGCTGATTGAAAGGAGAAGAGAAAAACTTTAGAATACCTTGTTGCTGCTGTTGTTTCTTTTTCCTTTTAGGGGGAGGGCGGAATAATGTGGCAACCTGCAGGCACAGCAAGAGAATTTTCCAGGGCATGGGGCCCTGGAAACTGAAGCTGGTGCTGAAGGCAGTCTGGAGGCCAGCATTTCCTGGGGTGTACAGGGCTGCACCCTGATATCTAGAATCTAAAGTGTGCAACTTGTGTCCCCAGCTGAGGTCATGAGGTCAGCCCAGCCCCCAGCATATTTAATCTCAGGGATGGAAGGTCTTTGTTCTCTGGAATTCTCTTTCTCCCGGGATCACACAGGACTGGTCTCTTAGATCTTTAAGACTGCTGCCCTATCTCTTAAGATAAGTAACAATGCTCAGCATGGGCTGCGATGAGCGCTTTTAAGTCTCCTTTAAGACTGGGAACATGGCCGGCTGATGCGGGAACCTTCCCTGACACAGGCCAAACAGACACCTTGAGCCTTGCTCTGTTTCACGCACATCCACTCATCTAATAGCCCCTGGCCCTAGAGGTGGATACCATTGGTAACATCCCCATTGCAGGAGAGTGGGTAACCAGGACACAGGGGTTGGGTAAGCACCACGGGTAGGCAGCAGCTCATCAGCTGCTGAATTGGGAATGGTCCCCAGGCAGCCTACCTTCCGAGTGTGCAGTAATAATCTTCATGCTGCACTGCCTTTTAGGGCGGACCCTCTGCACATGTGCTCGGCACCTTGGCATTGCTTTCAGGGCAGGGCACCTTTAGGAAAGGCAACCTGAACAACAGTGAGTGCTGCCCATGGCTGCACACGCAGAGCACATGTGTCTATGTTGGGTCCTGAGCCCAGGCTGCCCAGTGATATTTCTGCTTATTTTTCTCCTTTTGGAGAACTGGTCCTACTGCTTCTCTCTTGCTCTGGACCCTTGCTCTTTAGAGCAAAGCAGCAGAGGAGGAGGAGTAGGCTTTACTCTGTTAGTCACGCTTAAGATCAAGGAGAAAGCACAACCAGGAGACTCAAACACAGACACTCAGGAGCACCCTCATTACTGACTTACAGTCTGATCCTGGGAAGCTTAATGCAGTAGGCAAATGCCTAGGTTAAAATCCCACAACCGCCACTTACAGAGAGAGACCTTGGGCAACTGGCTTAAACTCTTTGTGCCTCTGTTTTCCTATCTGTAAAATGGGGGTGATAATAATATTTGCCTCTATCATATGTGTGTTTTCCTATGAGGCTCAGAAGATATTAAGACACAAATTGACATATCGGAAGTAGTCATTAAATAATTATCTATTCTCTTCATTAACCACTTGTAGCTGCTTCTGCTCTAAAACTTTCAAGCAACAATGAGCAGCTATTTTTACTAAATTGATCTAGCCCTGGGAAGAGTCTTTGATACAAACAGGCAATGAGACAGGGTTCTTGAGCATGATATACAAATAGGGGAGGAGCAGAACTTGCCACTTAAAATTTAAAAAAGATTATTTTAATGACTATATCTAAGGATCAAGGAATTATTTCATGAGTAACAGCTATTAAAACCAGTGGTCATAAGTTAGTAAGTAGAAGATCCATTGTTGAGCATCACAAATTGCATGTCTATTGAATAATATATATTAATATGTCTCTAGTAAAATAACTCAGAAGTATTTATCTGTTTTTATTTATAGATTTAGAATCTAAAGCCCAGGGACATGAAATAAATTGGGAAGTGACTCCCACTGCCCTTCAACACAATACTCTAGTTCCGTGGTTCCCAAACTTTGGCATCAAATGGGAATGTGGACTCCCAGGCTACACCCCAGAAGGTCTGATCAGAAGGTCTACAATGCAGGCCAGAGGTCTGAATTTTTAACCAGCCTTTCCAGGTGAATGTAGAGGTCCAAGGACTGTACTCTGAGAAGCACTGCTAAGCAATAAATGCTCTTGGTCCCATCCAAGGATCAGAGAGCAAAGAGACTCAGGTGAGTTTACAGCATCTAAGAGGTTTTGGAGGAAGGCAGGGAGGTGTAATACATGTGGCAGGGCATTGACCTCTGTAAAAAGCCAGTGGGTATTCTCTGTTCAAAGTGTGGAAACCTGGGCCTCCAGGTTTATGAGGCTGGGTAGAGCTGCAATTAGGACCCAGGTCTTCTGACATGAAGCCCTTTCCACTGACTTTAGGATCAGTCCCAAGTAAAATTCCCGGGACTCATACATTCCTCAGGAAGGAAAACACTGATATCACAAAAGCGGCTCTAGAGGGTAAATGGGTGTGGGAGACAGAACAGCCAACGCACACGCGCTGAACAGGATTCAGCGCTTTCCTTTCTAGGAACCTTGTCCTTCTTTGAGTGTGTGTGTAACTCTGGGCCAAGTCCTATATGTCCTATGTGCATAAGGACCCATAAGGGACAAATACCCAGGTTCTGTCCTTATTACAGTAGGATGTGTACAAAGGAAAAGACAGACCTGAACTTGAAGAAAACTTCGGCCTGGAATGTTCCAGTCAAAGTCTCCGGCCTCCTTTCTAACATCCCAACCTTGGCCCTCCCTGAACTGGAGCAGAAGGCAGCAGAAAAGTAAGGCTAAAGGTTCTTTTCCAAGCTAGGGTGGTTCTTCCTCGCTCACAGCCTTTAAAATCTTTGTTTTACGTGAGGATAGAACAATGTGAAAATAAGAGAATTTAAATCAAACCTCAAATAGAGCATCCCATTTTTCTTGTGTGTGCACTCTACCCAGAGTGGGAACCCTCGAGGGAAGGGGGAATTTCCAGCAAGAGTCACCTGGGAAATCAGGTGCTACAGAAATCCTATTCAGGGCAGAGTACAGAGTGGGGTCTGGGACACCTAGTATGTTCCCTTGATTTTCAGTTCTAGTTTAAACATTTGTATCCTCCACTGAAGAGACCCACCAAACCTGTGGCAGTTTTGCCATACTACCATAAAGCGCGGTAAAAGTGGCTCCTAGTATTTAAACACAATTTATAAAATCCCATACTGCCATCACGAGCGCAATGACAGTATTGACAGAGCTCCTTAAATGGCAGGGCTGCTCTGGGGTCGGGGGACGGCACAGAGCAAACGCAGCTCCCATCATGGCTCTTCCAGGCGCAGTACAATTGTTGGGAGAAAACGCGTTGTCAGCCGTTGCTCTCTCACAATGTTGAAACCAAGTACAACGCTGTCGTGTTTTCCTCCTTGCCCCGCCCATTTCCCCCAGCCTCTTATTTAGAAGAGCAAGAAAACTCTTCCAAGGGCTGTGCAGTAAGTACCTAGACACCAGCTTCTGAATTCTACAAAAACATCTCTAACCTGTATCCTGGCGCCTCATTGCCACGTGACTGACAGTCTTCCCTCACTTCTAAGGCTGGGGCTCTGCCTGCGCCTTGGAAAAGGATGCTGCAGTCTATGTTTTTAATTATTGGCTCCCGTGGAAGGGCCTAAGCCAGTAACGCACGGGATTGGCACAGGATTGACGGTGGGGAAACCAAGGCAATGCAAACCTAAGTTCCTGGGGGAAAGCGAGCTTTCTCAGAACCTAGGCTGGATAGGGGCTGCAGGAGGACACACAGGCACATACACACATGCTCAGGTGAACACGCACGAGCTGCCTTTTGTCAAGGTGTCCCAACCACTCTCGGGCGCGCGAATCAAAGCCCACGAACGGGAGCCAGGACTTACCGCCAGGACGCTTTGGGCCAGGAGCCCCACAGTCACAGCCCCCAGCAGTAGCCACCTGGAGGGGAGAGGGAGGAAAAGCGCCATGAGCGTGCGGCCCAGCTTGGCAATTCCTGAAAGTTACACGAAAGAGCCCCGCGCGCGAGACCCACGGGGGCACGGCAGAAAATTGCTTACCGCCGCAGGGCAGGGCTAGACGCCGTGCACTGGTCTCTGTCCATGTTCTCAATCCAGCCACTTGGGGATCCGGTTGGTCCCTCCTAGCCTGGAAGGGGAGAGACAAAGCGGACTTAGCAGGGACTGGGGAGGGAGGCATCCCTGCTGCCGCCTCCGTCTGTAATAAGCCCGAAAGCGAAGTGCGCCCACACCTCCTTGCGGGGGACGGAGGGCCGCCCCACCACCAGACAGAAGCAAAGGGAACCTTCCCATCTAGGCCCTGGTGGGTGCTGCTTGGCCGCGGCCGTTTGATCCCCATCCCCTCTCCCACGCCTAAGAGCCTGCACAGGGCGCCCCAAGTTCGTGCCCGCGGCCTGGGTCTCTCCCCGGGGCTGCTCTCACCTCAGGCCCGGCTTCCGACCCTCAGAAGCGCCCGCCGGAGGCACATCAGCAGCGCCTTTGCCCCGTTCTCCCCGGGGCGCGGGCCTCGGGGCTCGCAGGCGGCGGGAGCAGGGAGGCAGGGTCCAGCAGAGGCAGCGAATGGGTGAGGAATGCAGAGCCCTAGCGTCCAGGCGCGCGGCGGCCACAGTCCTCCGGCCGCGCGCTCCCGCTGCCTCTTACAGGCGTTGCAGAATCCTCCCCTCTGCGAGCGCGCCACCGAGGGAAGGGGGCAGGGCCAACAAATTGGGGAGCTCGCCTGGCGGCGCTCAGGTCTCTGCTACAAGCCGCCTCGCCCGGGACTGTGCGCTGCGCTAACGCCCGGGCCCTCCGAGAGTGAACCGCCCGCCGCGGCACTCGAGCGCCCGGCCACCGTCCCCCGCCACCAACCGCGGGTCGCCGCCGCCCCGGCGCACCACCATGGGGCCCCCGCTCGGCGTTTGGCTGTTGCTGCTGCCTGCCGCCCTCCTGCTCCACGAGGAGCGCAGCCGGGCCGCTGCGAAGGTGAGTCCCGGCCGGCCCGGCTACCCGGCGTCCGGTCCTGCGCCCCGGGCGCCCCGCGCTGCCCCTTTGTCCCTAGCCGGAGCCTTCCGCCCACCCCTCCGGGGCCGCGCTTGGCCAGGTGTACTCTTCAGGTCGTTCCTCGCTGGTGATCCCTGTGGGCTGAGATCGCGCATCCATTAGGGAGCTTTCTTTGTTGTGGGCTGGGTAGGGGCGAGTTATGGGACTCCTCAGGGCCGTGGGCAAGTGTGCAGAACTTGGTGCGCACCGTGATGGGTGAGGATGCTCGGGAGTTAGTGGGATTTGAACTCACACTGCGGGGCGCACAGAGCGGCTGGCCGTCTTCACCTGCCTTGGGTGCCTGGGTGAGTCGGGGGCGGGAGGGATGGACACTCGCGCCCCACGCTGCTCGCAACCCCACACATGTGCCCTGAGTCGCTTTGGGCGTGTTTCTGTCGTTCTTTGGAGACTGTTGGTTGATGCTGAACAGTTCTGGGCCGTTTGCCTGGAAACAGCTGTATCTTGCTTTCCCACGATTTTTCTAATACACGCTCAAGAACAGCAGTGGGGCTTTTCTGTAGTGTAGCTTTAAAAAGCTACCATACTCTACTCGTTGCCTTTTGTTAATATATTTAAAAAATTATAACCGCATTTATATTTGAGTGTGAAACCAAAATTAAACCCCATATCATTGTTCTATGCACAAATTGTTATCCTAGTAGTTTTGATTTCCTCCGGCTATGTGCTGGCCCGGAAAGGAGCTGGGAGTTGTGTTAGCCGGAGTAAAGGCTTCCAGCCCAGGACTGCCCGTGATGTACTGTTGTTCTTTCCTTTTTTCCTTCCCCTCAGACAGAATAAAGACCTCAGCTGTTCCGCAGTGTCAAAGCCTTGTAGACAAAACCCCAGGAAGATGTGATTTCTAAACACATTTTGCATCGTCTCCCCCCCACTCCCCTGCCAAACATTTAAAAATGATTTTGCTACTTGCCACATTTCTCATTCTTTTACTGTTTCAAATCCTAATCTTACTCTTCAGGTTTTTTTGTTTGTTTCTTTTGTTCATTCTTTTAAATTGTTTTCCGGAAGAATGATATTCACTGATTCTACTTTATTGTATATAAATTATTAACTGTTACATGCCAGAATAAACTGTTAATGTGAGCACATGTGTCATCATAGCGCATTGGACTCCTTTGCTGGCAGTGCCTTCACTGGATATTGAAGGGACTAATGATTACACCAACAATTAACTTCAGAGTGTTTCCTAGTCCAGCCAGCGTCTGTAGTCAGTTATTTAAACACTCTCCAGTGATGTTGACAAAATACTTTCAAAAGAAGAGGCTCCAGAACACTTTATTTGGGTGTAGAAAGAGTGACCAAAAGATTTAATACTTCCAAGGAGAGATTGCTAAACCTGGTGGCAAGCTAATGAAAGCTCTCTATTTGGAAATATGAACCCCTGTTTAGACTTAGATTTTCTGATTGATAATATTAGCAGAGCAAAGCTAATTGTAAGAGCTAACTTTTCAAATATCCAGGACTTGAAAGAATGAGCCACTCACTTAGGAAACTCCTGTTCCTACCTGGGAAATCAAACTCATTACTGTTGACTTGGGGTTTTTTTACTTCCCTTTATTCTCTAAAGCCCAAGTACATTCCTGTCCACTAGCTCTGCTCTATCCCTCATGTCACATAGTATTTTAAGAGATCTGGCACGTGGACACCCTCTGATCACCACTTAACACGTATTATCATTACACTATATTTTTCCTGGCTAAATTCCAGAGAGATGCATATGACTAATGGGTGTACAAGAAAATCCATTCAAAAATAATATCTGGCTAATTAAAAAATTTGTCTTTTCATGTCATCAAGAACATTGTTTTACTTACCTCCTTCCAAAATCAGCTGTTGGGTACACCAAAAAGCTGAAATAACTTCAGTATTGATCCAAGCAAAATATCATTTAAAAATACATTTTGAATGATAAGATGCTTCAAGTCAATCAAATCCTAGTTGAGAAGCCAACACAAATGATTCTTGGAGCTCCTGCTCCTTTGGAGTATCTGAATCACACTTTACCTGCATTTGTATGCCCAAACTTCACTTACTAGATGCTAGGCACAAACTGTGGTTATTTATGTTTCTTATGAAATGCTGTTTGAGTTTACGGTTGACCATGTCTGTTATGGTTACACTGTTCATTTACTAATGGATGGATTTTCTTTCTAAGCCAGTGAGTTTTGCCACACCTACCCATGACTCCCACCCGTATCTTTTCTTTCTTAGGCAATAAGGGAGGAACAGGGCGCCGGCCTGAGACAAAAATGTGCCCATAGTGTTATGATGGTGTGAGTGCCCTGTGGTCTCAGTAGTGCAGTTATACTGAGCTGAATGAATGGTTCCTTCCATAAGGAAGCCTCTAAATTGCTCCCTCCAATGGGTCCATGTGACGCTCCTTAACAAATTATTTCTTAGGATCAGAAATGTGAACTTTGCCTGTAGTGTGATGATGCCTGCCTAGCGACATTGGCATCTCCAGACCATGAGTCACCACTCGAGGGACTCAATGACTTAGAACTCAAATGAAGTGAGATTTAATGTCCATGCAAGTATGGACCACGTTCTGCTAGAAATGTAATTTGAATGAAAAGGCTGACTTCTGATTTAGTCCCAATATCTATGCTGTTCATGACAGCAACGGGAGAGCCCAATATCTTGGCAGTGAGATTGGTGAAGATAGAATCAAAATCCTGATGCTCTTTTACATACAGAACTGGACCAGGGTGAGGAGAAACGTCTCTAATACCAACCAGAAGAAGTAATATACATAAACTGTGTGTAAGAGTGCACTCTTCTGAAATGATTGGTGGTATGCGTTAGTCACATATACACAGAAGAGTGTGCTTTAGGGATAAGAGGATCCTAAATTTTGTGTCTGCATTGATTAAGAAGATGATTTTGGAGGACTCGTTAGCTCCATGCCTCAGTTTCCCTGGCAGATCCATCCTTTCTTTCCTTCATTCCACACATGTGCCCTGAGCACTTCTTCATGCCATGCACTCTGCCAGATGCTGCCATGCAACAGTGAGTGGGATCCACTCTCTGCCCCCAGCAAAGTCGCTGTTTGGAGAGAAATACTGAGAAAGAAATAGGCAAATACAACTTATACTGGTAAATGCTATAATCAAGGTAGACCAAGGGCCATAGGAGCACCTAATCCAACTTTGGGGAACTCAGGGAAACTTCTGGGAAGATTTCCTACCTCTAATCTGAAGAAGAAGTAGGAACTATAAACCCAGCATATTATTTTCATATGTACTATTTTGGGGCATCATACAGGAATAGGATAATTCTGCCTGTGCTTTTACAAGTCTAAGGGTCTTTGCATTTAAAAGATGACCCTAAAGTTCTCTCATTTCAGATACCAAGATGTCATTGTTTCTGTTATCAGCAATCTTGGTAGCTGAACTTTTGTCCCATAGGGGCAGAGGGACATTGAGGGCAAGGTCTCGGAGAGAACTGTGATAAGAAGCACCTAGCTCTGAGGGAGGGCCCTGGGATTGGTGGTGTTCCCTTTCCTGAGGCTGCAGGTTCATTGGAATGTTTGGAGACTTGCAGCATGGGTGACTGATTCTAGGCGGGAGTGCCTTTAGGAACTGACCCAGAAAACCTACACTCACTTGGGCAAGGACATGAGGGAATTCACAAAACCCTCTATTATTCATTAACAAGACTGTCGGCAAATTTCTTGGGACTGGTAAGGATGGTGGTAACTTCACATGTTCAGTTATCTAGTTAAGGGCTGGTAAAGATTTTGCAGACAAATTGAACTCACAAGTGATCTCTAAGACAAATCCTTTCAGAAATCAGTAGGGCATCAAGAAGTGAATACATTGCAACTCTTGTTTTGATGAAGTATACAGTGTTTGTTATAACAATTGTTCCAGAAATTGAAAAAAGGATTGACCTCATTAAAATGTCTCAAGCAGATTTGGTATTTTGAGTTCTTGGGCTAGAGTAAGCAAAAGCAACAATAGAATGCCTAAAATAATATCACTAGAGCATTGTTCTTCCTGCTATTATTAAACAACCACTAAAAAAATGTCAACTATAAAACAATACAAAAGACATATTCCTACCATTCTTGTGCATACAATGACAGGGGATGTAAACCAGAACATATTTCAATTGTCAATTTCTTTTAAGGAGTTTAACACCGTAAGAATTACTTTGGGGGTTCATATTTTTATAGTCTGGTACACAGTGAACTGGCTGCATCCTGTGCTTCCCCTCCATTATTCTCCTGTGGCCTTAATCCTGTGACATAAGTCTACCCTAGTTTTCTTCTACTTCTCTGCTGTTCTTCCTCTTCCAACCCCCTCAGTGTGGGTATACCATGGAAACAGGCCCTAGCAGGCTTCTCTCTTTTCTCTATCCTCTCTACCTATGGAGATCTACTCCCCTGATTTGTTATCATTCTGTGAAGGTGGTTGCAAACCTTTTTCTTGAATTCCAGTCTAATGTCTTCATGTTCCCATGGAACTCTCACCTGGGCTGCCCTGCTTTGATCTCAGACTTAGCAAATCTATCCAGAACTGAACTTACTATCTTTTACCCAGACCAACTGCCCTTCCCAACTTTCCCATTTTGGTCATTGGCACCCTTGATGTTCCCTGATGCTTGCCCTAGAGACCATGACTTCATCTCGAGGCCTCACCCTTCCTTCTTTTTTTATCCTCCATGTCACTCAGTCATCAGGTCTACTTCTTTCTACATGCGTCATAGACTCCCCCCACTGCTTTCTCTTTCCATGGCTATGACCCCATTCCAGGTCTGTTCACCTTGTGCCAGCCTTGCCACATACCCCCCTGACTCCTGCTCCTTCTTTCAGCCTTGTGTTCTCTCCAGCCATTCCTCACATTGTCTTGAGTCTGTGTTCAGAGATCCAGTCTATGACCTTATCATTCTTCTGCTCAGGACCTGACAATGGCTGCTTACTGCCTGACCAAAGGTTTCCATTTCTTTGGCTGGGTGGGTTTTGTTCATTTGTTTTTCTTAAATATTTTATTGGGGAATTGAGGGGAGGGGAATAGCGTTGGGGAATCGGGGAAGGGGAACAGACAGGTAGACAAATTGCTGTTTTTGTTCTTCAGTCTAGTTGTGGAGGACGTCGCTTCACTGCCCATGTTGGTATGATCATTGTGCTTTTCCCGGGTGAGGCAATCAGTCGCTGGTCATTGGTCGGCCGCTCACACTGGCTGCCGGCTGCTCATGGCAGCCCAGCTCCAGGTTGAGCTGTTGTTCATCATCTTAACTGTAGAGGGCAAGCGTCACTGGCCCTCAATGTGGGATCCGAACCGCAGCCATGCTGCTCAGAGCTGGTGCTCCCAAGCGATCTCTTAACTAGCTGAGCCACTTGACCGGCCCTGTTCATTTGTTTTTTTAATAAAGTCTTTATTTTTAGAGCAGTTTTAAGTTCAAAGCAAAATTGAGATCAAGGTACAGAGATTTCCCATATAGCCCCTATATCTGCACAAGTACAGCCTCTACCATTATCAACATCCCTCACCAGAGTGGTACATTTGTCATAATTGATGAACCTATATTGACACATCATCATCACCCAAAGTCCATACTTTACATTAGGGCTCACTCTTGGTGTTGGACATTCTTTCGGTTTGGACAAATGTATAATGACATGTATCCACCATTACAGTATCACACAGAGTGTTTTCACTGCCCTAAAACTCCCTTGTGCTCCATCTATTTATCCTGCTATACCCCAAACCCTTTATAACCACTGATCTTTTTACTGTCTCCATAGATTTTTTCTTTTCCAGAATGTCATATAGTTGGAATCTATATGTTGGAATCTATATGTCATATAGTTGGAATCTAAAGTATGTAGACTTTTTAGATTGGCTTCTTTCTCTTAGTAATATGCACTTAAGGTTCCTCCATGTCTTTACATGGCTTGATAGCTCATTTCTTTTCAGGGCTGAATAATATTCTATTGTCTAGATGGACCACAGTTTATCTGTCCATCCACCTACTGAAGGGCATCTTGTTTGCTTCCAAGTTTTGGCAATTTTGAATAAAGTTGCTATAAACATTCCTGTGTAGGTTCTTATATGGATATAAGTTTTCAACTCCTTTGGGTAAATACCAAGGCACACAATGGCTGGATTGTATGGTAAGAGTATGTTTTGTTTTGTAAGAAACTGCCAAACCTTCCTTCAAAGTGGTGGTCCCGTTTTGCATTCCCATCAGCCATGAATGAGCGTTCCTGTTGCTCCGTCCTCACCAGCTTTTGGTGTTGTCCGTGTGCTGAATATTGGCCATGTTAATAGGTGTGTCATGGTATCTCATTTTAATTTGGCTTGGTTTTGTATACCTTTCACAATATAGACCCATGGAATTTATCTGGCTTTATTCTTCACCACTCCCCAACATGCAACTTGGGTAATTGTCATGAAGGACTAATCTCTGTGTTCCATGGAGAAGTGTAATCTCTTTGAGCCTTGGGTCCCTAATCTATCAAATGAGGATAATCCAGTGTCTGCGGAAATCTTGCAGTTGCTCAGTGAGGTTGCAGTCAAGAAATGTTGGGTGTTATCACTGCCATGTCACTGGGGTCATGTTGTCTTATATATGGTAGTCCAACATCCCTGACAATTATGAGATGCTGGAGGCATGGCTTTTTTTTTTAAATGCCCCCACTGTCTGGGGGAGAGCCTGACACATGGAGGGACACCATTTATTGCTTGTAATTGGTTCTAATGTTTCTGGCTGCCGTTCACCCAGGACCCCTGGGAGAGTCCCAGTGGAGATGTGTGCTGACGCCTGGGGATTCTGTTACATTACCGACCTCTGTGGTAGTTTTGAGGAACTCAGAGAAGACTAATGTCAAACGAAGGTGTTTCCTCTCAATTTGGAATTTGGAGTAGACATTCTACCATAGACTAAACACAACTTGGAAGTATATACAGTGCTGAACTCTTTACGTAAATAGTTTATTCCATGGTTTAGTAATATTCCTAGTTTTGCTACATTTGGTTTTTAATCTGCCCACTCTAAGAACATTTTATGTTATCTGAGTTTTAAAGCTTGCTTGAATTGTGGTAAAGACAAATGCACAGTGTCCATATCAGATATTAAAACAATATACTACATGCCATGTGGGCTTTTGTGTATCTTGTGCTGATAAAGGAGAATTATCTAAACTCTTCATCTTTTATTGCTCTTGGAGTCAATACTTGTTCAGAGTTTTGGAATTACTATTGTTTATTATCAAATAAATGTCTTGGTGTACTGCGGGCATTTCTTGTTGAGATAACAGCAAGAGATGCCAGCTGTGAACTGGAAGAAGCCAATTTGATGTTAGTTTCTCTATTCCCATTTCACCAAATATACCAACAAGCGGAGAAGCCATTTGTACATTCACTCAGAGTTTAGCTGATTAAATAAATGTTGTCCAACTCAGCAGAATATTTGGAAAGACAGTATTCCTGTATTGGACATTTAATAAAAATTGTTAGAAATTTTTATTGAGTTTCTGCTTTAGCAAATAAACATATTCCTTTATGAAGAACAAAACCCAGTGTTTTCTAGTTGTGTAACTCAACGTTTCCAGAGCTGTTTGCACAAACTTATCCCAGCAGCCAGTCACATACCTGGAGATGAAGAAGGTTCAAAGTTTAGTAATACATGGCAGTGTGTGTCTTCACATCAGAAAGATAAATCTGACCTAACACTTGTCATTTAGTGTAGGGGGCATTTTTGAGGGTACTACGTCAGTATTGGTTTCCTGTTTAAGAATATTACAAAGAAACCCAAAGATAACTATTTTGGTATTTTTCCTTAATTTCTATTAAGATATAATATTAATGTATATTTTAATCAGAGGGAGACTTGGCTGCTGCATCTCTAACAATATTTTTATAAATTAAGCATATTTTGTAATATTAAAAAAACAATAAAAATTTATGCTAAAGTCTGCAATTATCCTTTTATACGACCAATGACTTATTCTTGAGCACAAGAGCATTTATTTCCATATCATCCAAGAGCATCAGCTTTAAAATGCCATTTTTAAAATACAAACAAGTCCTTTTCCTAATTGGTTTTAATTTTTGAGATGCACTTTAGAATGTTTAAAAGAATAAATAACAACATTTTAATGTCACAGAGTTATTACTAAGTTGCATGAAACTTATTTGCTAGCTCCAGACTATTCCTGCATTAGAGCTTGAGTTAAGGCAACATTATTATTATTATATTATTATCATTATTACCTATGACATGCAAGGTTTTATTAGGGAAAAAAGGCCACACAACCATAGTTTGGTCCATTTTTTGCAATGGCCATTTGGCAAATACTTGATCTAACTATATCTTAAATAAATGTACTATCTGTACATATCATGTACTATCTGAGGGTTTAGCTTAATTCCAAAGACTCTAAAATTAGCCAGACAAAAGAAATGCGTATTTCTCTGAGAAGCTTGCATTAAAAGGAGATGTACACACAACTTCTTGGAAAGACAATTGCAATGTTTCAAATACACTCAGAGAGAAAAATAGTCCAGTGACCCACTTGCTGTGCATGGGGTAGTAGATACTGCAATTAAGCTCATGGGTGCTGGTTTGAATCCCGCCTGTGCCTCTCATAACTGTGTGACTGCATGCAAATTGCCTACTTCTTTCTGCCCACATTTCCTCATCTGTAAAGTGGGGACAAAAATAATGTCCTGCTTAGGGAACATGTATGAGGATTAAACGACTCAATATTTGTAAAGCAAATTTATACAGTGCTGTCTTTGTGCCAGGCACTATTCTGTTTGTTAAATTAAAAACAAATTTTGAGGAATAAATAGCAAAGTAATTATACCAATGAAGGCAGCTTAGAGCTGAAGAAGACCACAAAAGGTCACCTGTAGCAGTCGTCCTTGAACTTGAGCTCACAGCAGAATCACCTGGAGGGCTTGATGAAACATAGATGCCGCATCCCATTCCCAGGGTTTCTGATTGCGGGGGTGTGGGGTGTATTGTATTTCTGAGAATTGTATTTCTGACAGGTGATGTTGATGCTGTGGGTTTGAAGACCATAGACCTTGTTCATTTTCTTCATTTTGCAGGCGCAACTGTTTGATGGATGTGAGCTATAAACATGCTGTTCTGGGACATTAATGTGCACTCAAATAGAAACTGAACCTTTGCGTTTAAAGTGACTTTCCCAATTCTCATTATCTTTTTTTTTTCTTATTGATTGTTGTTACTGCTGGCAATTCCAGTTCAAGCTCTATGGTGCTGTTGGAAGGGTTAGGAGTGGGAAGAAGGTTCTAGAAGTATGCATATGGAGTGTCAGGGTGCTCGTGAATTAATTTGGAGAGGGCTTGGCTGGTGGGAAGTGGGGGCTGCTGGTGATCCTGGTCTCCTGTGGTCCTCCTTTTCTCCTCAGGACATGGGACATGAGCTTTCTTATGATTATGTACTTTAAGTCAGATTTTGCCATCTTTAGTGGCTCCGTTCATTCCCACACACCTGCTGAGACTGTATGCTTGAGGTGGGCCAAGGGCAGAACCCAGTCAGGGTTTGTAAGGCCAGACTCCCATCACATGACATAAACTTCTTGCAGCACCCACCCTCACCCATCCTTTCTGTGCCTTGGCCACTTGGCCTCCTGAATAAAGAATTTCTGTTTTGTATCTTATTATGGTCAAATCCATTTCCTGGAGATTAAAGACCATTTGGGGTTAACGGTTTAAAATAATTCCTAAATTTTGGTCAGGAAATAGCCTATAAAATTAGGATGAACTTGCCAAAACAGGAAAATGGGTCAGTGATGGGAAAAAAATACCGCAGTGTGGGTAATTCAGCCTCTGGGTCAGATGTATTTTGGATGTGTTGGTTCAGACTCACTATTCACTGATATTTGGGGAGGACACACTGTTTATTACATAGGATGTACAGCAGCCAGTCTTCTTGGTTCGTCCCTCATTCATTCCGTTTACAAACATTTTTGCATGTAAACATGTTGACAACAGATGCTTTTTATCAGTTTGTTAAAGCAACGCTGAACAAATAGCTATTGGGCGCCTTAGTAGTAATTAGATTTTGTTTTCCCAAATGCTTCAAAATAATAAGATTGTATTTCTTTATTCTGGAATTCAGGCTTTTACTGGGATTCTACAATTAATCATTTTTTATTTCTTGTTGACCTTAGATATTTTCTCTTCTTTCATGGAGTTATAATCCATTAATATATTAATAGAGTTATGTATTTGTTTTTATCTCTTGAGTAGATAATTCATTTAAAACATATATAACTTTGGGCATTGGTTTAAGCCAGAAGCCAAATTTATAACCAAAGTCCCAGTGCTTTTTTACATCTGTAAAAATAGAACAAATAAGGCTAAGAATTCACTTAAGCACATATGTTGATTACAAATTAATATATTGATAACTCAGTCTCTTGATTTTGGCATTTTAAATATATTCAATAAATGTGTGTTGAGCACTTACTGAAAACATGGGTCAGAAAATATACAAGTGGTTAGAATTGTTTTTATGCTTTGTATTCTGATATATGTCCAAATTAAAGTAAGAATAATTCTAATAATGGTATAATAAATGTTACATTGAATAATTAAAACTTACACTATTCTCTTTTTGCCCAAAAAGTTTTTACTTAGGTTCTGACTCTTTAGAAAAAGCATCATACAATCACAGACTCTGGAGCCAGATCACATGTGTTTGAATTCTTGATTTACCAGCAAGTAGCTATTTGACCGTGGGCAACCTATTCAACCTCTCTGTGCCTCAGTTTTCTGATCTGTAAAATAGGAGTAATGATACTATTCCTTTATAAGATTGTTGTGTAGATAGTACATGTGATAATACATGGAAAGTACATACATGAGTGACTACCATAGCATGAGTCAAAGAAATGTTAACTTATCAATTTCATTATTATACTATTGATATTCATCTGTAACTAGAACTACATTGACTAAAACATATTTTTCTTTTACCTCTCTTATGAAATAAACTTCTTGGATAATTGACAAATATAGGATTATAATGATATTCATGCACTATAATTAATTAAATAAGATTTTATTGCATAATTTTAAGAGTATAATTCTACCCCTAAAGCATTCCAAGATAGAAAACTGGGCTTTGAAGCATGACAACATTAAAACTAACAGAATCAAGTTGGAATGAAATACACTGTAGTGATTTCATATAGGAAGTGACATCATTACCATAGTTTCAACTTCTTGTGAGATGCTCTGACAGCTGGTATTTTATAGACACTCAAAAGAGGAGTGTGTTTCTCTAAAAAGGACATACAGATGGCCAACAGGCATATGAAAAAATGTTCAACCTCACTAATCATTAGAGAAATGCAAATAAAAACCACAATGAGATACCACTTCACTCCAGTCAGAATGGCTTTCATCAATAAATCAACAAACAACAAGTGCTGGCGAGGCTGTGGAGAAAAGGGAACCCTGGTGCACTGTTGGTGGGACTGCAGATTGGTGCAGCCATTATGGAAATCAGTATAGAGGTATCTCAAAAAACTGGAAATGGAACTACTGTATGACCCAGCAATTCCACTCTTGGGTATCTATCCAGAGAAACCCAAGACGCTAATTCGAAAAAATATATGATGTACCCCTATGTTTATTGCAGTGCTATTCACAATAGCCAAGACTTGGAAACAACCGAAATGCCCATCGGTAGATGACTGGATTAAGAAACTGTGGAACATTTATACAATGGAGTATTGCTCCACTATAGAGAAGAATGAAATTGTACCATTTGCAACAATATGGATGGACCTAGAGACTATTATGTTAAGTGAAATAAGTCAGTCGGAGAAAGACAAATATCATATGATCTCACTTATATGTGGAATCTAAAAAACTGAATGAACGAGCAAAGTAAACAGAAGTGGTCTCAGAGATATAGAGGAACAACTGATGGCTGCTAGTTGGGAGAGGGGTGGAGATGAGGGAGAAGAGGAAGGGATTAGACAGCATAAATAGTTTACAGTATTGCCACAGGGATATGAAAGAAAGATGGTTTGAGGAATATAATTAATAATGTTGTAAATATTTTGTAGGGTGTCAGATGGTCACATGTCTTGCTAGAGAGACAGCATCATGGATGGGGTAGAGGCTTGATCACTGCACTGTATACCTGAAGTTGATGTTGTATAATATTGTGTGTCAACTATAAGTCAACTATATATATATATATATACATATTGTCATGGGGCGTGGGGTATAATGTGGGAGTAAAGTCAAGGGAATTGTAATAGATATGTATGATAATGGGGGGGAAGTGGGGTGGCGGATTGGGGGAGGAGGGTTGTCACTTCGAGGGGTAAAAAGTATAACTATTGCACTGTGTTGTACAGCTGAAACTAATTCTAAAAAATGTGTATTTCACAATAAAAAATAATAATTAAAAAAAAAGAAAAGAGGAATGTCTTTTATAGACTCCTCCCTGGTATGAAAAGAGCGTAGTTTAATGGGAAGTTGTGCAAAAGTGGGAATCATCTTTGAGACCTTTCTCCCTGACCTTGGTAAAATGGGAAAGGGCATTGCTTCCTTAGCATGAAAAGTGGCGGGTCCACAGGGCTGTTTCCTCAGCCTTCCAAATCATGAGGTTTCTTGGAGTCTGATCATTGACTCTAGTAATTCCCCACCAATGCATCAACTAAGTCCAGAGTTGATGGGTCTGCCTGAAGAGGACAATCCCATCTTTAGTGATTTATCACTCCTAATAAGCCCCTCTTAAGTGCAGTCATGGAGTTCAGTGAGCTGTTTTGGTGTGTGTGCCAATGTGGAGATAGATCCAAGTGGTGGCTCACTCCAGTGCTAGAAATCTCACCTGTTGCCAAGTTGGAGCCTACATTGGTGGCTCTCCATCTCTGCCTGCCTTGACCTATTTTCCATGATAGGCAATGTCTATGGGGCACCAGCGGTGGGGCTTTCAGCCATATAAACATTTGCTTTGGAGACCCAATTTAGAATTCACCTTAGGTCGGGGTCAGAAAGCCATGGAGTGAGAGAGTGTAAGAGAACAATCCAAACATGCTGACAAATTGAGGATGTTTATCCATTAAAAAGCCTAAAAATGGGATAGTCCCATATAAATCAACTAGACAGGGTATTTCTACAAGGGTCTCTACATGTCTTAGGGAAGTAAGTCTTATTTGTACATTTTTATCTTAAATTGATCTTAGGGAATGTTAGGGCTTTTTGTATATTAAGTGCCTTCAGTTAACATGTATGCATATATACATACATGTACATCTGTACACATATACACATATATTAGCTATATGCATACCATGAATATGTTATCTATAGATATAATTAATGGTATCCATTCATGCATACATTCATTCATGTAATAAATATTTATTGTACATCTATTATGTGCCAAGCACTAGTCTAGGCTGTGGAACAAAACAGTCAAGAATTGCTGCCCTCAAAGATAGTTTATGGAACTAATACAAACAATTTTGGCCTTCCGTCATGTTGAACGAGAAAGTATCTAAAAAGATGTCTCTCTTTGCTGTTTTAGGAATGGCTCACCTCAGAAATTCAACTCTGTTAAGTTATAAATATAAGGAAGAGAACCAAATTCCTCTATCAGAAATATTACCTGTTTTGCATCTCTAACATAAATTCATGAGACTAACAGATATTCAGGATTGTTCCATTTACATAGGAATTATGTAATATCTCTAGAGTAGGAAATGAGTTAGCTTGATTTTCCTCTCTGCCCTGGGAATTATGCAAAGCTAGCTATGGGAAAACAACTTGGATTTAGGGGGGACAGAGGCATCAAATGTGGTAACACCAGATGGAAGAATGGAAACTTCAGAAAGCAAATGTGTTGCCACAGCATTCATGACTTCCAGGCATTTTGACGAGAACGGCATGTGTCACAGCAATGATGAAGCAAGAATATTGTCCTTTGCCTTAAAATTGCATTTCTGTATGGCCAAGTCAGCAATACCCTGTATGAAGAGGCTTGAGGCAAACTGTCAGAAAGAGGGATGCTAATGTAATCAGCAGGGACACATTCGAGGACCTCTAGTTCCAAAGGACACAGATGGTCATGCCACCCCCACTGTATACTGCAACCCCTGTGGGACAGACTGCTGCAATGTGTAGCAGCACAAAGAAATGAAGAGCTGGTATTCTCAGGCTTCACACTTACTCAAACCCGGAGGAGCTCTTGTCACAATGAGCACTTGAGCCCTTTTCTGCTGAGTTACGCTGTTTGGCAAAATTGAAGTCATATTCCATAGACCAAGGTTTCCCAGGTTCCCTGGGCAAACCCAATCTAATTTGTGAGTAGAGATAAATGAATCAGAAACATGAAGACTGTTTCTGTGAAAATATTGAGCGGCTTAAAAAAAGAAACCATAGGTTCTTGGCAAAATGTGTTGGCCAATTGTCCTAGAAAATTGAAAGTACATGTCTCTAGATTCCACTTGGGGTTGAGGGATTAGGAAGTACAAATTGGTCACAAAATAGTCACAGGGATGTGAAATACAATATGGGGAATATAGTCAATAATGTAAAGACTATGTAGGGTGTCAGATGGGTACTGGACTTATTGGGGGGATCACTTCATAGATTATATAAATGCCTAACCACTGCACTGTACACCTGAAACTAACGTAAAATAATATTGAATGTCAACTATAATTAAATATATATATATATGTAGTTACGGGATGTAAAGTACAGCATGGGGAATTAGTTAACGGTATTGTAATAGCTTTGTATGATGTCAGTAGACTTGGTGAGGTTATTACTTTGTGAGGGGTGTAAATGTCTAATCATTATGTTGTTTTGTACACCTGAAACTAAAAAAAAAAAAAGTACACATCTCATATTATCTTGCAACTGAAAAGCTGTTAATAATGGGGGGAAGATAATGTAAAAATCTCTGATGAAAATTATGATTTTACAGAGCCTTTTGGGTGGGAAATAACTATAGAAATGATCCTTAATAAGCTTAATCCCATAATTGGCAATTCTCTTCTTAAATAGTGCCAGAAAGCGAAGAGGAAGTAAAATCAGCTGATGTTTCCAATATGTCTAAACATCATATTAAAAATGCAGACCTGAATTTGAGTTGCTGTACTGAGCCATTATCTGCTGTATCTGAGTGGAATTACTTGTGACCTCCAGTCAGAATGACAGATGATGGACAGTAAATACTAGGAGACAACTCCAAACTTTAATGCAACTTATTCTGGTCCTGGGTCATATGCAAATGTGTAATTTGAGAGAACTCAGTATTAACTTGAAAACTGTGCATGACAAAATATTTAGGTTGAATTTCTCACTATTAATAGCCTTTGAAGGTGGATGTGACAACTACTAGCTTGAATAGTGTTTTTATATTTTTTCAATTATAGTTGACATTCAATATTATTTTACATTAGTTTCAGGTGGTTATATTATTTTATATTAGTTTTAGCATAGTGGTTAGACATTTGTATAATTTATGAAGTGATCACTATGCTTAGTCTAGTACACCCACCTGACACCAAACATAATTATTACAATATTATTGTCTTTATTCTCTATGCTTTACTTTACATCCCCAT
The DNA here is from genome assembly GCF_001890085.2 of Hipposideros armiger. NCBI lineage: Eukaryota > Metazoa > Chordata > Mammalia > Chiroptera > Hipposideridae > Hipposideros > Hipposideros armiger. The sequence continues at coordinate 1,017,687 of NW_017731441.1, read as the reverse complement.
CACTATTTTGTAACTACCAACTTGTACTTCTTAATCTCTTTCCCTTTTTCATGCAGCCCCCCAACCTCTCTCCCATCTGGCAACCAGTTTGTTCTTTGTAACTTTGTATTCCATTTTTGTTTGTTCATTTATTCTGTTCTTTAGATTCCACATATTAGTGAGATCATATGTATTTGTCTTTCTCTGTCTGACTTGTTTCATTTAGCATAATACCCTCTAGGTCCATCTGTGTTGTTGAAAAAGATAAGATTTCATTTTTTATGGCTGAGTAATATTTCATTGTATAAATGTACCACAATTTCTTTACCCAATCATCTGTTGATGGGTACTTAGGTTGCTTCTGTATCTTGGCTATTGTAAATAGTGCTTCAGTGAACATAGGGGTGCACATGTTTTTGAATTAGTGTTTTGGATTTCTTCGGAGAAATACCCAGAAGTGGAATTACTGGTCATAAGGTAGTTTTATTTTTAATTTTTTGATGACCCTCCAAACCATTTTCCATAGTGGCTGGACCAACTTGCAATCCTTCCAACAGTGCACAAGGGTTCCCTCTCCTCCACATCCTCACCGATACTTGCTGTTTGTTGATTTATTGATGATAGCCATTCTGACAGGAGTGAGGTGGTATCTCATTGTGGTTTAATTTGCATTTCTCTGACGATTAGTGTCATTGAGCACGTTTTCGCATGCCTGTTGGCTATGTGTATGTCCTCTCTGGAGAAATATCTATTCAGGTCCTCTGCCCATTTTTTAATTGATTGTTTGTTATTTTGGTGTTGAGTTGTATGAGTTCTTTGTAAGTTTTGGATATTAACTCCTTTTTGTGTTAAAATCCAAAATATTAACATAATAGATATCATTAGTGAATATCTTCTCCCATTCAGCCAGTTGTCTTTTTGATTTGTTGATGGTTTCCTTTGCTGTGCAAAACCTTTTAGTTTGATGTAGTCCCATATGTTTATTTTTAATTTTGTTTCCCTTGCCTGCGGAGATATATCAGAAAAAATATTACTAAGAGCAATGTTACGAAGAGTTTACTGGCTATGTTTTCTTGTAGGAGTTGTATGGTTTGGGTTTTTACATTTAAATCTAATCTATTTTGAGTTTATTCTTGTATATGGTGTAAGAAAGTGGTTTAGTTTCATTTTTTTGCATGTATCTGTCCAGTTTTCCCAACACCATTATTTGAAGAGACCGTCTTTACCCCATTGTATATTCTTGCCTCCTTTGTCATAGGTGTATTTCTGGACTCTCTATTTTGTTCCATCCATCTGTGTGTCTGTTTTTATGCCAGTACCATGCTGTTTTGATTACTATTGCCTTGTACTATAGTTTGATATCAGTAGTGTGATACTTTCAATTTTGTTCTTTTTACTCAAGATTGCTGTGGCTTTTGTGGTTCCACATTAGTTTTTAGATTATTTGTTCTAGTTCTGTGAAAAATGCCATTGGTATTTTGATAGGGATTGTGTTGAATCTATAGATTGCTTTGGGTAGTATGGACATTTGATGATCTTAATTCTTCCTATCCACGAGTATAGTATATGCTTCCATTAATTTTATCTTCTTGTTTATTTCTTCAATGTCTTTTACCTCCTTGGTTAGATTTATTCCTAGGTATTTTTTTTGATGCAGTTTGTAAGTGAGATTGTTTCCTTAATTTCTCTTTCTAATAGTTTGTTATCAGTGTATAAAAATGCAACTGATTTCTGAATATTAATTTTTTTATCCTGCTACTTTACTGAATTCATTTATTAGTTCTAATAGATTTTTTGGTGGACACTTTAGGGTTCTCTAAAGTATCATGTCTTCTGCAAATAATGACAATTTTACTTCTTCCTTTCCAGTTGGATGCCTTTTTTTGTTTGTTTTTTCTTGCCTGATTGCTGTAGCTAGGACTTCCAATACTATGTTGAACAAAAGTGGTGAAAGTGGACATCCTTGTCTTGTTCCTGATTGTAAGGAAAATGCTTTTAGCTGTTCACCATTGAGTATGATGTTAGCTGTGGGTTTGTCATATATGGCCTTTATCATGTTGGGGTATGTTCTCTCTATACCCACTTTGCTGAGAGTTTTATAAATGGATGCTGGATTTTGTCAAATGCTTTTTCTGCATCTATTGATATGATCATATAATTTTTATCCTTCATGTTTTCATTTTTTGGGGGGAGGGAATTGGGGGAGGGAACAGTGTTGGGGAATCGGGGAAGGGGAACAGACAAGTTGCTGTCCTTTTGTTCTTCAGTCTAGTTGTGGAAAACGTCACTTCACTGGTCCATGTTGGTATTGTGATCATTGCGCTCTCCCCGGCTGAGGCAGATCGGTCGTCGGCCATTGGATGTCTGCTCACTGCAGCTCACGGCTGCTCACGCTGGTTGCCAGCCACTCACAGTAGCTTATGGCAGTCCACTGCAGCCCCACTGCAGCCTATGCCATCGCTGGCAACTCACGGCAGCCCAGCTCCAGGTCGAGCTGTTGTTCACTATCTTAGTTGTAGAGGGCGCAGCGTCACTGGCCCATGCGGGATCCGAACTGGTGGCCCTGCTGCTCAGAACTTGCGCTCCCAAGCCAACTCTTAGCCAATGAGCCACTCGGCCGGCCCTATCCTTCATTTTTTAAGTGGTGCATTAAATTAATTGATTTGCAGTTATTGAACCAACCTGGCATCCCAGGAATAAATCCCACTTGATCATGATGTATGATCTTTTTAATGTATTACTGAATTTGACTTCCTAATATTTTGTTGAGGAGTTTTGCATCTATGTATGTTCATCAGGGATATTGGCCTATAATTTTATTTTTTTTGTAATGTTTTTGTCTGGTTTTAGAATCAGGGTAATGGTGGTCTCATAAAATGATCTTGAGAGCCTTCCCTCCTCTTGAATTTTTCTGGAATAGTTTTAGAAGGATAGGTGTTCTCTTTTGAATGTTTGGTAAAATTCACCTATGAAGCCATCTGGTCCAGGACTTTCATTTGTTGGAACTTGTTGATTACTGATTAGGTTTTGTTTGTAGTAATTGCTCTGTTCAGTCTTCTATTTCTTCTTTTTTTTTTTTTTTTAGCTGAGCCATCCTGCCACCTGTTGGCAGCTCACGGCTGCTCAGCTCGGGCTGACTCGAACCGCTGTTGCTCAGAGCTCAAACTCTTGAGCGAGCTCTTAACCAACTGAGCCACTCAGCCGGCCCTTCTATTTCTTCTTAATTCAGTCTGGGAAGATTGTATGTTTCTAGGAATTTATCCATTTCTTCCAGATTGTCCAATTTGTTGGCATAGTATTTTCATAGTATTCTCTTATGTCTCTGTGGTGTCAGTTGTCACCTCTGCTCTTTCATTTCTGATTTTATTTGTTTGGGTTCTTTCTCTTTTTCTTGATGAGTCTGGTTAAAAATTTATCAAGTTTTGTTTATCTTTCAAAGAAACAGCTCTTGGTTTCATTGATCTTTTGTATTTTTTTTTTGACTATTTCATTTATTTCTACTATGATCTTTATTATTTCCTTCCTTCTACTCACTTTGGCCTTTGCTCTTCTTTTTGTAATTCCTTTAAGTGTAAAGTTGGATTGTTTATTTGACATTTTTCTTGTTTCTTGAGGTAGGTTTGTAGTGCTATGAATTTCCCTTTTATCACTGCTTTTGCTGTGTCCCATAGATTTTGTGTCACTGTGTTTTTATTTTCATTTGTTTCAAGGTACCTTTTAATTTCTTCCTTGATCTCATTGTTAACCCATCTATTGTTTTGTAGCATGTTATTTAGCCTCCCTGTGTTTGTGTGTATTGGTTTTTGATTTCTAGTTTCTTACCATTGTGGTTAGAGAAGATGCTTGATATTTCAATCTTCTTAAATTTACTGAGATTTGATTTATGGCCTAACTTGTGTTCTGTCTTGGAAAATGTTCCATGTACCCTTGAAATACTACTTAGTGGTGAAATACTCTAAAAATATCAATTAAATCCATCTGGTCTAGTGTGTCATTAAAAGCTACTGTTTCCCCGTTGATTTTCTGTCTGGATGATCAATTGGTGTCAATGGGGTGTTTAAGTCCCTTACTATGACTGTATTACTGTCGATCTGTCCCTTTATGGCAGTCAGTATTTGCTGTATGTATGTTGGATGCATAAATGTTTACAAGAGTTATATCCTCTTGATTGATACCTTTGTCATTATGTAATGTTATTCTTTGTCTCCTGTTATAGCCTTTGTTTTAAAATCTATTTTGTCTGGTATAAGTATTGCTATTCCAGCTTTTATGTCATTTCCATTCACATGAAATATCTTATTCTTTCCTTTTACTTTCAGTCTGTGTGTTTTTCAGTCTGAAGTGGGTCTCTTGTAGAAGCAGATGTATGATCTCGTTCTCTTACCCATTCAGTTTCCTTATGTCTTTTGATTGGAGCATTTAATCCATTTACATTTAAATTATTGATAAGTACATAGTTATTGCCTTTTTGGACTTCTATTCAGCTAGTCTTCAGATGGTTCTCTAGACTGATTATCCCATAATTTAATTGTGATTTTAACGTGGTCATTGGAGGAGGCACATGCACAGCATTTACCTACTCTTTCCTGTCTTCCCTGAGCTCTCTGTATAGTGTTTTATTTATTCTGCCAGAGTCAGAACTGTGACACGTGTGAGAGCCATCAGTTTTGATGGCCTGAGGACATACAAAACAGAAATTTATTTGTATGCAACAGTTTTGCACACCTTTGGTTTTATTTGTTTAAAATTTGCTAATTTGTGTGGGTGGCCAAGCCTCTGCTGTGGCACTAGGAGGCAAGTGTAACAGAAAAGGGCAGGGCTTGGGCTCTGTACCGTCTGGTTGGTCTCTTTGTGTATGTCCTGTGCTGGATGAAGCATTCGTATAAGGCAACCTCAGATGGAATCCAGCATTTTTCACCAGTGGAAGCAGAGTGACTGCAGATACTTTTAAGAGAAGCTCTGGGGAAGACATTTAGGTTGGAATTGAGATTTTGTTTTATAGCAATCAATAATTTATATCTCCACAATCGCAGAGTCTACCTGTGAATATAAGGTATGTAATTTTTATCTACGAAGTGAGATTACTCAGCTTTACTTTTGTGTGCTAGTAGTAGTCCTGGACATTTGTGTTTCTCCTAACTCTCCACATGGAGAAAACTGTCTTCGATGGCCTTCTCATTTACCTTTCCACCTCCAGAAATGATCGCTAAGCTGCTGTCCCTCTCCCATACCCAGGGCCATGCAGGTGGGACTGCTGTCCTGTAGCAGGGAGCTTGCAGTCCTGGGTGTGAAAACTACAGAGCTCTTCCAAGCTAGGTTTTCCTGACAGTTGGTCCCGGTTTCTAGTTAAAATAAATTAAAAACAAAAGGTGGTTTTGGATACCCATTTCTAAATTAGAGTGAGGAGAAAGAATAGATTAAAAAATAGTAGCCTAGCAATCATTTTGCATTATATATGTATATCAAATCAATACATTATACTCCTTAAGCTTACATGAGGTTGTATTACATCTAATAAATTACATCTAATAAAGCTGGAAAAATGTAGTCAAATTTTTAAAACTTCATCTTACAAGGAAAAAAGAGAAATTATAGTCTAGTCTAGACCTCAGCATGGCCTTTTTCATTGGGGTGGGGAGTCCATGAACCCCTTGAAGTCATATGTATATTTAATAAGTCTGTGCATAACACATTTTTGAGGAGGTGATGCCTGGAGCATTTATCAGATCTGTTGAAAAAGATGTATAAGGAAAAAGCCCTTGAGTTTGGCAATGGACAGGAACAGAGCTAAATTTGACAACAACTCCAAAGAATTGGCTCTTAGAAGCAGGCAGGATGCAGGCACTTCTAAAGGTAATGGGGAAGTTGGCCAAGGAAGACAATTTTGGCAAACATTAATCTTATTGTCTATATCAGATGTTTGGCATTTATCTTTTATTTCCTGGAACTGTGTACGACCCCTGTCTTCTCATCTGCATTTCCATTTCTTTGTGCTCCTTCAGTGTCTAGCACAGCACATGAGCTTCATTATGTAGAAATGTGCTCAACCAGTGTCTTGATTGGCTAACTGATTGCCAGGCCCTGCTAGAGAAATTGAAATTTGGAGAGGAATCTAGAATTCCTCAATCCGCAGATAGCAGAAGCTGGCAATAACTTTAAGGACTCAGTTTATAGCTCATAAAGTGGGAGAAAAGAGAAAAGGGACCACTGAAGAAGCTGTCTAATCCACAGGAGAAATGTTTCTTAAAAAAACAAGACATTATGTATTCTTGTGAAGTGGTGCAGTGGACTTTATGACACAATGGAATACTGCACATCATTGAAGGCCATTGTACTTTAAGCACCTGCTTTGAGAGTGGACAGCACAGATATTTAAAACCTAGGCCTTTCTGTCAGCCACATAAGACAGAGAAGGGAGTGCTGACAGGGCCAGCCCTGGGGTCTGGTTTGCCTGGCCCAGCCTGGTCTATGCCTGTGACCTTGGTGTAATCATTAATTATTTATAGAGATCCCATTCACTCCCAGCAGAGTCCTGATCTGGAAGATAAGTTAAGTGGGCAGCCCGATTATGAGACTACGTGGTTAAAGCTTTCCACTTAGTCTTGAAGAATAAAGTAAAGTTCTTTGGTGCTGAGAGATGCTGAAGGCATTAAAAGATAAAATTAAGTTTGGGAGAATTTGGTATGAAGTGTAAAGATGGTCAAAGAGACAAGTTGATTTTGACAGCTGGAGCTGCTTGGAATCAGTGAAGCTTTTCCTAGGGCAAGAGTATGAAGGCAGTGGTTTAGATGCATAATTTTGAGGTCAGGAAGGGGATGCCATGACTATTTTTGGCCAGGTAGGTGTTGGCCATTGTCCTGGGAGAAGGATAAGCAGGGCTGTTTACTTCTCTGCATACTTGCTCCAGGCTGAGATGGGTGCCCCCTCCCGTGATTTACTCACCTCTGTATTTGTCCAAGAGCACAGAGACCTGGGGGAAGCTATTAGTGTTAGCTTCTGCCACTGCATGATGCCCCCCTTCCCTTGTTCACTTAACCAACTCTGATGGACTAGCTAAGTGCCCAAGGTCACAGGCAGAATGAAGTTGAAGTCATGCCCAAAACATGTGAGGTGGAGAAAAGGGAACGGGTGGAACGCAGCAGTGGAGATAAGCGTTTGGAGAGGTGGGTGGGGCTAGTGAGCTGGAGGTGACTCCAGGAGAAGGAACCATGGGAGGGCATAAACACTACAGAAGAGAAACTGCACATAGGGCGAGCAACTTCAGCTGCTATCAGAGAAATGATCATGGAGCAGTTGGTGTGAGCAGTTAGGGAGTGAAGTTAGAGTCCAAGGAGAAGAAAGGAGCAAGGAAGCTTGAGGAACTTGTGAAAGGAATGTTGGGAGTATGTTGCCTTTTAAGGAAAACTCTAGTGTAATATAAACATGTTGTGGGTCATTAGATGTACTGATTAAGAGAGTAAATTATAAAAAGAAATTATGTCTTGGACATAAAATTTAAACAATGCAATGATATTTTCATGATAAAACTAAAGCTATACAGACTGGATTTCCTCTAGGAGGACATCAGAGTCCCAAAACTGTTCAAGTTGCACATTTTAGCTCGTGGTATGTTCATATGTGCACATGTGGAGCAGAGTATTCACATACAGTGCATGGCTGAAAATGAAACATTAACTGGGCTTTCATTAAGAGGAAAACAATGATAAAACCTGTGTTGCAGCATGTAAACATTACTGAATGTAAAACGGACTCTTCCATTTAGAAAAAATACCAAAATGCCTTCTAAATGAGCCAGATTGCTGCAAATGTGTTTGTACCTAGGAGAGGCTTCTGTTGAGGCAGCCACTTCACTTTGCACATCTCTGTTCAAGATGAGACCCTCTCTTATTACATCCTGAAGGCCGTAAAACCGACTTACTCATTTTCCATGAGGATGTGGAAATGGACTGTTAATAGTCTCTGTCCTGGTATATGCTTAATCTGGTTAATATGGTTAATCTGCAAGCAGAGCAAATTGTCTATTGGGAGATTTGGAAAGAGGTCGTCTGTGATGAGTCAACCTCGTGAGGAAGGAACCTATGGCATTTGTATCTCGTGCTCCTTTACATCTTGAGTTTTCCACAGAGAAGGAGCCTGAGACGTTAGTGTTTATCCTCTGCAGGGTTGCTATGCATATTCTCCATTTAATTATGGATTTAGATCCATCATTATTTTCTAATAAATGCATTAACTCACATTTTTGTGATTTTTAATTTTTGTGCAAAGAAAATATACACACTACATAATAAAATTAACCTAGGCAAGTAGAAACAGTTCTGTCCGTTGCTCTACTTTGTGGTTAGATAATCCTTAAACAGATTTTAGTTGCAAGAGATAAAATTCTGCTTATCCATTAAACCATGCATTCTTCCCAAAAGTGGTAACAGTCCTCTCTCTAAGACATGTTTTCCTATTTCACCAACATAATCAAACCTGAGTTTCAGGTCTCCTAGAGATTCAAGGTTACAAGCAGGCTTCTTTAGTCATTAGTAGCTCTTTAGTCCCTTAAAGGAAACTTTTCCATGGGGAGCAGCTGTGTGTTCTATATGTGCTTCCTACTTATAAATAGCACGGAAGCCCCCTGATACGGAAGTGTGTTTGATTCAACATCACGTCCTTGAGCGCTAGCCAGCCACTCCTGTGCAAGGCCATCTTGGGGTACAGCACCCAAGGACAGGATGACTTCATTCTGGATATCAGGGCACTGTGAGCTTTCCACACAAGTGACAGTTCAGGGTTTCCGGCCCTCTGGCCTCTGGACAAAAGTTCAAGTACAGTGAGAACTCAAATGTAAATTCACTCCATTTGTCCCATGTTCAAATGGAAAACCCAAGCCCAGGCTCCAGTGGTATTTTCTCTTTTGAACATGAAACTGGGAGCATCACACAGATAAGGTATTAATAGGACTGGATCCTTTGCAGATGTGGAGTCAGGGAATATTTAGTTTTGCAGCTGCACGTAACAATTTAGACTAGATACCCAACATGGCTGGCCTTGGGCTTTGGGGTGGGGACCACATGTTGTCTGGCTTGCTGCTGAGACATCACAGGAGCCTAAAGGAGTTCTGTTACCATTGTTGAAAGGTGGAATAAAAACAGATGAGGGTATTTTTTCCCTCTAGACATTTGGTAGGAAAAAGAACACTGCTTTATGCTCCTTTGTCAATTGCCTTGCAACCCATCGGGGGTACCAGACATCCCTCCTGCTTCTTTCTAGGTGGGTGGTCTCTGCAGTGAAGCGAGATGCCAGATAAACAGCACTTCAGCATGCCTTTCCCCACCCTCAGCCTTCGTTTTTCCAAATGCCACTCCTGAATTTTCTGGAGTTTTGTGTTGTTTCCAAACTTGTTTTGAAGGAGAGCTTTGAACTAATGTAGAATGCAAAGTGGAATTCTTCCCAGAAACAAACTCTGCTGAACTCTTTCACGATGGAGTGGAGGTCAGGTGCCCGATGGCTTGAGACATCATAGGAAGCACACACTCACTTTTTACCAGGTGGACTTGGAAAGAGGGAACTTTTGAGATATTACTGTTGATCTGCACCCAGTCCAGGCTGGACTGCAGCTGTGCCCATGTAATACCTAGTTTTCTTTTTTTTTTTTAAAGATTTTTATTGGGGAATTGGGGGGATAGGAACAGTGCTGGGGAATTGAGGGAAGGGGAACAGACAAGTTGCTGTCGTTTTGTTCTTCAGTCTAGTTGTGGAGGACGTTGCTTCACTGGCCCAAGTTGGCACCATCATTGCGCTCTTCCCAGGTGAGGCAGATCAGTCGCCGGCTTCTGGACGGCCGCTCACGGCAGCTACTGGCCGCTCACGCTGGCTGCTGGCTACACACGGTAGCCCATGGCAACCCACTGCCACAGGGACTGCAGCCTACGCCGTTGCCGGCGACTCACGGCAGCCCAGCTCCAGGTTGAGCTGTTGTTCAGCATCTTAGCTGTGGAGGGCAGTGTCACTGGCCCTCATATGTGGGATCCGAACCGGGGCCCTCTGGCGTCCCAAGCCAGCTCTTAACCATCGCGCCACTCGGCTGGCCCTAATACCTAGTTTTCTGTGGCCGGATTTGTCCTTGCTCTGGAACATAAGGAGGCTGGCAGGTCCAAAGAGCTATAGGTGTGGCCCCTTCACCGGTGGGGTTTGGGAGCAGAGCTCCAGCCTCAGTGCCCCAGTGGGGTCATCTGGTTGCCAGTCTGACCCTCTTAGGTACCTGAGACATTCCTGTCCCAGGAGGCACCTGCTGTGTATCCCAGCTAGCTGGCTGTGACCCACTTTTTTGTCTTACTGCCACAGCTCCATTTTTCTAGGGACTAGCCCTCCTCCGCCTCACTCAGGATGGATGTTCTGGAATGATCCATTACTGCCTTTCCCCATTCTACCACCTCAGCCCTGAATTTTTTGTGTCTCACCATCGTCATCCCAAATGGGGGACCCATGCCAGGTACAGAGGCTTGGGTCTTGCTTCGCTCCAGCCCTTTTGATGGGAATGGTTTGTGCTCATATGAGGGTGGCATTGGTAGTCAGGAAGGAGTTTCCAGAACTCTTCTTTCTGCACTGGAAGGGCAACTGAAGCCTAAAATGTGCTTTGTGAGAGTGAGGAAAATGCCCCTCTCGCTTCCTCAGGCAGATGCAGCCGCTGCAGGTGGATCATAGATCCCTCCATCCCTCCAGATTCCCAGGTGGGCTCCATTCTGTGGGGGCTGCCCACAGGTGGTGGACCCTGCTCTGTAATGATCAGTCCCCTGCTCCTGGCTCTCCGTCCCCTCGCGGAAGGCTGCTGGCCATGGCCATCACTGCCTCTAGGCTGCTGTTCTCTGGGGCCTAGTGCTGCTGTCCAAGGTTGCCCTGCCCAGTCCGAATCCTGGCTCAGTGCTTAGACCTCATCCTGAGGTATGTGCAGGGTGTCACTCAGTGATCTCCCAAATGGCAGGGCGTCTTTGAGGGGACTGTCTATGTGCATGTACACGTATATATGCATGTGCGTGTACTCGTGTATGTGTGCATGCACACGGAGGGCCCAGGCACCCTGGCCCTTCCCTTTGCATCTTCCTTGCTGGTTCTGAATGCTTTGGCATCGTGTCTTGGGCACATTCTCATCTCCCTATATTATCAACGTGAACATATTTCACCTTTGGCAAATTAGTTATTTCTATTAAATATTAAAAGCAAATGAATGATTTAAAAACTAGCTATTGACATAAAATTTACTAGTCTGTATCATTCTTTATTTTCTTCAGTCTCTCTTTCCCTGAAATCTTTGATGTGATGACTTTCTTTTCTGAACATATTCTATTACTTGATGATGGAGAGAATCATGTCACTACTCTCAGCCTCTCCCTTTCTTATGAAGAAAAATGGCCTTCAAACTGAAAACAATAGATGAAACATGGTAAAAAGAGAATTGAATCCCAAGCAAGGTAAAGAGAGAGAAAGATACCATTTAACTACTTTACATGAATTCACATCTTCATGCCTGGAGGTGAGTGATGGCCCGAGATCCCTGAGAGCTTGCAGAAGTGATCGGAATCACTGTCTTTCATCTTTGGTATTTGAAATGTAGAGAGGTGCAGGAAGACTGGAGATGGACAATGTCCTGAATTTCAAAAAAGAGAGCGATGTTGAATTCCAGGAATCATATACCAGTAGAATTTCACACAGAGGATTACATTTCTAGATGGATTTTTCAGCAGCAAGTTTGTGAGTCCTTAGACAAAGAGCTCATGGTTTCTGAAATCCAGTACAGATGCCCTCAAATGAGTAGACATAATAGGCCTTAGTTTTGACAGGCAAACCATACCTGATGCCTAATGTCATGGTGCATACCCATGGGCAGCCTGGACTGCTTGGTGAGCCTTGTCCAGTAGGTAGGACCTGCATTTATGCACAGCACTCCTTGATGATCTTGGGCGAGGCCTCAAAATCTTCCCCATTCAGCAGCTACCCTTGACTGGTGGGAACTGACACGTGAGAAGAAGCCTACTTGCCATTGCTTCTTGGAAAAGAAGACAGAGTGACATGGACAGGGGCAGCCACTGCAGGGAAAGCCCAGAAGCAGGGATGAAGATGGCATTAAGGAGATACAGATGAACAGCTTAGGCTGCATGACAAGTTAGCAAGTGATAATAGTCAGAGGGAAGAAAGCATCAGTAGAACTTACTTGTTGACTCTATGACAGGCAAAGGGAATGGATGGGTTGAAGGTGTTTACTAGCATGTGAGAGGGGAAATGGTATTCCTGACAGGCTGGTGAACTGCCTTAACATGAGAGAATAAGAAAAGTCCCTTATTTTACAAAAATTCTTTGGCTGACAGTAGCTAAGTGTTCCAGAAAGTCAAGGTTTTATAGGTCATACTTCACTCTCTGACAGAGAATTCTGTGATTTGGTTCTTGACTTCTTACTCTTCTTGACTACTTAATGTATCGATTTTCTACTGGGTTGCTGGAAAAGTCATGATGCATTTTTGCAACGAGAAACAGAAAAAATACGTCATGACTTTTCTGACAACCCAAAATATGGACCCACATGTTAGAAATCTAGGCCCCTTACTTTTTTCTTTTCATTTTTTGAAACTGCCATCTCAATATTACAGTAAGTAAGCACTTACTTTTCTCTTTATCCTTCATTGTCGTTTCTGAACGATCTGGTCTTTTTTTGCCCCTACTGCAAATCTGGTTTTTCCTTTGGTCGTTCTCAAGGGGCTCAAAGAATTAACTAATGTTAATACAATATTTTAAAATAACGTCACAAAATATGCTTCAAGTACTTTTGGAATGTTGAAAAATGTTCAGTATTTCTGTTTCTCACGTTTTGTTTTGAAAAATAGTAATTCCAGCTGTAGGAGACAGGGGTAACCCTTCCTAAAGTCTTGTCATCACATAACAATGTTGCTTCTTACAGCTGTTATCCCAAGAGAAGAAAATTGGAGAGAACATCTTACATGTTTGGGGGTTACACAAACCAACTGATGGTGTCAAAGATGTTGAGGTCCCTGACCAAAGGATGTTCTGTTTACTGAGAAAGTTTAGTGTTGTAGTGTTGTTTTATATGTCCAAGTGGCTTTAAAAAAATGGGGCAAATGAGGTTGGAGTGGGAGAAGAAGCTCTGTTTTTTACTGAACCAAAAGAATTGGGTCACTCCTGAAGAAAGCAAATTTTATATGGCAGTCTAAATAGATAATTCAA
>NW_017731441.1:934324-1004481 GCF_001890085.2 Hipposideros armiger | reverse complement strand
AGAGAGAGAGAGAGAGAGAGAGAGAGAGAGAGAGAGAGAGAGAGAGAGAGCGTGCGCTTTAGCCAGATATTTTGGATATATTTTGTTAAGTGTATTTACTAAAGAATATGAGAAAGGCTTTTAAAAAGAAAGAAAATTCACTTACAATTTATATTAGAGTACTATTAACATGATTACAAGTTTTCAGAATAGAAGAGGGCTAAGAGAAGCTTACTAGGATAATTGGAAAAGGCATTTTTAGAGGCAACTTTCTTTTAAAGGCAACACACCAAATTTGGTTCTGCAGATGTAGGGGTGGGATTCGTCTCTGTCTACAGAGGTGTGATGTGTAAAGACCATGCCACATAAAATAATTAAGCCAAAGCAAACTAATGATTTGTGAGCAAGAATTTGAAGATTCTTGGTTTTACTCTATAATTCATTTTTAGAATATTTTCCCTTGTAATACAAGCACATAATTGTTTTCATTGTCAATAGCATAATGGTGACTTTGTGATGCATTCATGAGAATTATGAAGTTTGGAATGTGACTTTTATTTTAAGATTTTTGAGGGAACTCCTAAAGGCATTTCATTTTTGACCTTTATATGAAATTTGTGTTTGACCATTGCTGGGTAAGGGACACCAAGTGTGCATTTTTGTTGTGTATGAAAATTTGGATGTACTGTACAACATGGCAGGGTATAAACACACAGCAGACTAAGAACAGTCAGTTGCCTCCTGTTTGTTCTTTGAACAGATTAACATGTCATATTTCAGTCCTTTTTAAAATCTAGCCTTCAAGAACACTGAGTTATTTATAACTGGCAAATTTAATAATTTATTAATGGATTTATAAATAAAAATGAGCTCCAAGTTAAAAGGGAAATCTCCAATAGATACAGAAAGTGTTACTATAGAAGAGAAAGTCACGGAAGGGGTTTAAGAAAGGGAGAACCAAAGAGAATTAAGTAAGGTGCAGATACCAGCCTTTGCTAATGCAAGTGGAAGGTGGAAGCTCTCTGCGGGTACCTGGCAAATGATGGCTGGACTCAGGCAGACAGTGGACACACCCGGTGAGAGCAGTGCAGCTTCTTGGTGACAGCCCATGAAGGACAAGCAAGAGAAGCAAAGGGGAGAGTCACTGAATAGTAATGCAAAGAAAGTTAGTGGTTGAGGATGAAAGAATAGTATGAAATGGCCACTGGTTAGACACTTGAACAACAATAACAAAATTAAATTTCATGAAGTCTTGGGGGCAAAAACAACCTGAAGGTAATCCTGTTAAATACTTGTCTAAGAGGCAGGTTTTTTTGGTGCTAGGAAGTTTTTCCTTGCAAGAAAAGACATACAAAGTAAGAGTCTGGCACATTTTGGTTTTTTCCTGTCACCTATAGGTGTGAATCCCCACAAAGAGTAGACTGCGTGTGTTTAACATAAGTTCAGATGAGGACCTAAATTAAGACATATGTAAAATGGCTTGTGCTCTCAAGCAAGTACCTGAAAAACTGAGTTATTTAAATGATGTCACAATATACTAACCTGAATGTTATGTGAGTTCAGAGAATGTGTGCATCTTGTGGGGTGGAGCAGCCCCTGGAAGGCATCAGAGTGAAGGGTGAAAAGAGTGGTATTAAACTCTGGAAGTGGGGCAGAAGGCATGGAATCAAACTCTAGAAGTGGAGTATATAGTGTGGAATTAAGTCCAGAAGTAGAATATAAAGTGTGGAATATAAACTCTAGAATACCTCGCTGTCTGTGGGGAACGGTGATTATATTGACATGTATGTATTATAAAAAGCAAAAATATATCAAATATACAAGGAGACACAGTTTTCTAAGAAAAGGGGGCTCCAGTGTATATGAGAAAATACGGGTTAGAAAAACATTGGACAATGGAAAGCACCTATGGCCTGATTTGAAACACTTCACATAGAATCGGAGCAACGTGAATAATGCAAAGCCCTTTGTTGCGCATCACAGGGAAAAGCTATTTGGGGAAATGATGGAAGGAGGGAGAGCTGGTCATCCAACCGACAGGGATGACAAAGACCAATATGCTGCTTGGTCCAAAATAGTGCAGAAAGAGCAGGAAATCAAGCACAAGATGTCATGAGTATATACTGAACTCTCTCGCTGAAGGGAGGCTTTTAAAAGACTGGTGAAAGAAAAGGGAAGCAAATAAAAAAGGAGAATGAAATAATTTTTGATAATGTACAAAGGAAATTGAAGAGAAATGGAATTTAGAAGCCAAAAGAACTATTTGTGAGGTAGAAAGTGTACTATTATATATATATCTTAGTAAAAGAACATTTTTTTCCTTCTTGGTACAAAAAGAGTTGACTACTTGATTTTAGTTTGGGCTGCTGTAACAAAAATACTATAAACAGGGTGACTTATAAACAACAGAAATTTATTTCTCACTGTCCTGGAAGCTGAGAAGTCCAAGATCAAAGTGTCAGCATGTTCCATGTCTGGTGAGGGTCCGCTTCCTAGTTC
This sequence comes from Hipposideros armiger, assembly GCF_001890085.2. NCBI lineage: Eukaryota > Metazoa > Chordata > Mammalia > Chiroptera > Hipposideridae > Hipposideros > Hipposideros armiger. The sequence continues at coordinate 1,002,003 of NW_017731441.1, read as the reverse complement.
ATAGACGGTTGTCTTCCTGCTGTGTCCTAACATGACACAAGGCTCTCTTGGGTCTTTTCTCCCCCCCCCCCCCCACCTTGGGTCTTTTTTTATAAAGGCACTAGTTCCATTCATGAGGTCTCCACCCTCATGACCTAACCACCTCCCCAGGGCCCCACCTCCTAATATCATCACACTTGAGGGTTAGGATTGCAGCATATGAATTTAGGGCGACATGAACATCTAGTCTATAGCAATTTTGTTAAATAATTGATGATTTTAAGACTTAGAAACAAATTTTGTTGGACTATTATCATCACTGAACCCAGATAATAAGATATTTGTGAGAACATGATTACAAAAAGTAATAGAAGAATGTGTGAGTTCAAAGCCCTTTGCTTAAAATGGGAGTTGAAAGCTGTCCAACAGTAATCATAGGCAGAAGGGGAATGGGGTCGGAGGGGGGGTGTGGGTTTCTGCATAGTCCTGGATTAAATGAAAGCATTTTACAAGACAAGACATGATTTTTAGTTGAAAAAAGTGAAAAGAACAAAAAAAAAGCAGGATGCCTCTGAGCTGCTGAAACATAACGCGGCAAATGTGACCTACATTCCAGTAGCAGATAGGTAGATTGAGACAGTGATAGCGTTGAGCGTTATGGAAGTGAAAAGACTTTCCATGAGTTGCAACCCTGTTCTAGCCCCCTGAAGAATACGTGGAAAATAAAGAAGAAGAAATGAGCATGAAGAAGTCAGTTATGATGCCGATCAGAAGCATATGTGTTAAACATTTCCTATGTGCAGAAAGTGGATATTTTTTAGGAGAAAAATTTTAAAAGAAGACTTTGAACTCAGAAAAAGTACTTTGTAGGTACATATTGGGTGGATGAATGAATGAAAAGAGAGCATACAGATGGGAAAAATTTTTGGAGTGGTTTCATAAACCTAGTTCAGTGAGCCCAGGGTGTTATATGAAGTATATAGTGCTTTGAAAGTGTGGACAAATAAGCAGATCTTTTCAGAATTCAGATCATAAAAATAAAGTGATAAGGATAGGAAAGAAGAGGGAATCAGAGACTGTCAAGGGAATGAAAATCTCAAATGGACTCATAAATATTCTGTGAATAAATTCTGGAGAAACCTAAGTGGGAAATAAGGTTGGGAAGAAGGTGAGGACAATATGAAATCCTGACAATATAGACAGTGTTTTATTGGAAAGCATTTTATCCTTTGATAAACTATAACACCTATTCTTCACTGCACTATGATTTATATTCAGCTACCACAGTTGTAAGTGGCTCTTAAAACTTATTTTTGAGATCTTCTGAATTACTAGGAGAAAACTGTTATTTAAAGTTAGTTGAGATACATACTTCTCAGTGAAGGGGGCTGGCAATGAGAACACTAGAATTCTATTTGTGATAATTTTATAAAATAGGCAGGGGTAGGTAAACATGAAGGAATTAAAAATTTTTTCCATCACATGCAATCATGTTAGGATAAGTTACCATACTGATAAAGAAAAAAAGTAGTCATGTTTAAAGTTTGAAAAAAAAAAGATAATCATAGAGACAGCATGCTAACAATTTTAAAAGATGATATGGGAATTAAGGGAAAGTGAAACCCAATGGGTATTTATGGAAATTTTAAGAAAATAAAATTGCAAGACTGAAATGCGGGTGAACTTTAACTTATTCAGCATGCAAGACTTAAGGTCAAGGAAAGGACGAAATCTGTGCAAGGGCCAAATGTGCAAAGGATGACATGAATCATCACAAAGTGCTAAAATGTTGCTGAAAGCCTCCAGATCCAGGAGAAAGGAGAACAGAGCACAAACCCGAGGAAGCAGGCGGGGTGCCTGCCTCGGGGAGGAAGGACGAAGGAAGACTGTGCACATATTGCTGGTATCCTGGTCACCAAGTTACTGCGATAACTCTAAGGAGGGATTATTACATAAATTAATTTGGAATCCCTGATAAGAAGATGTTCAGAAAAGATGTCAAAATATCAGAGCTTTCCGGGAGAGACAGATTCGAGAAAATAAAGAATGATGCAGGCTAGCAAATTTCATGTCAGTGGCTCGTTTTTAAATGATATGTTTGTTATGTGCTATTTCAGAGAAATGGCTCAGTAGTAAAAAATGAAACGTGTTAGCGTTGGTAATGCTGGGAGATCAGAATGTAAATACTGTAGCGAGTGCTTTATTGCCCTGGAATGGGCCCCACAGGGACATGCCTGTAAATATATGTTCAGATTGATTGAAATGCAAGTTTCAATTGTTTAAGCTCAGTTAGGTCACTGTAAATTGATGACCTGAACTGGAGGTCCTTAAGTAAGCAACAAGCCCCTGTGACAGAGCCAACTTCCCAGCAAAGGATCCAGCCCAGTGTGGTTCTACTTTTAAAAGCCTAGAGAAGAGCTAAAATCCCAGAGTCTCAATTTAAAAATATTTATTCAAAAAGTTCTAGAATATGGTGCAGGCCAAAAGAGACATCTCCCAGCTGAGTCCAGCCCATGAGCCACCAGTTTGCCACCTCTGTTCCAAAGTGAAAGCGTTGGGGACCTTCCTAGTGCAGGGTTTTGTGCTGTGTTGTGTTGACGACACGTAAGTACTTATCATTGGAGCTGGCACACATGGCAGAATTGCATCTTCAGAGCCTGTGTCTGTTCTGACTGGTTGGTGTGGAACACCATAGCGGCGGTCTGATATTTTTAAACATTAATCTGCATATAATCAGCACCTTTACATAGCTAATATAGTGCATACTAATTAAAGTTGAGACATTTATTATCAACATGATATAATTAACTATATATGTTAATTAATTAATTACTGCTTATGATATTTGGGGTTGTCTTGTACTAAACATTGTACAGAAATTCCAAACCCTCCCAGACAGCCTGAGTCAAGCGATCAGGGGCTGACAGCGCTTTGTCAGAGTGGAGGCATTCGTCCTGAAGACCAGGGATGTGGTCCTCACGGACCCAACAGGAGGCTTCTCACACATCTGTCATAGTTTAGTGAACTAGGTCTCTGGAATAAAACGACAAACTATTTGGGTCAACAATAAAGCAGTCATGCAGATGTTTTACTAAGCTTTGTTTGACTCACAATTTAGGGTCATGCACATGAAAATGTGATTTTATAATATGTAGCTCTGGTATAAAAATGGAAAAACTTGAAGGGTAAACCAGATAATGCAGTTCATCTCAAAGTAAGGTTGCTCATCTACCTGAAGGTGTTTTGGAATAAAAAAATGATTAAAAATTATCCTTTATAATTTTTGTTCATGTTCCACATATACAGCCATGCATATATACACATATATGCATATATGCACATCTAAATCTTATATAGGCACATATATATTTCTGCTCTGAAACATTCAGTATTTCCTATTTCCTCAGTGTTTGTATTAGTCAGGGTTCTCCAGAGAAACAGAATCAGTAGGATGGATATCTATCTATCTATCTATCTATCTATCTATCTATCTATCTATCTATCTATCATCTATCTGGAGACTTATTTTAGTATTGGCTCATACAGTTACTGAGACCAGAGGTCCCGCAACCTGCTCTCTGCAAGCTGGAGAATTAGGAAAGCTGGTGGTGTAATTCAGTCAGAGTCAGAAGGTCTGAGATCCAGGGGGGCTGCTACCGTACATCCAGAAAGCCCGAGGACCAGGAGAGCCAGGGGGAGGGGGGTGTCCAAGAACAGGAGAAGACTGTTGTCTCAGCTTAAGAGAATGAGTTCACTCTTCTCTGCCTTTCTGTTCTGTTCAGCCCATCAGTGGATTGGATGATGCCCACCTGCACTGGGATGGGGGGGGGTCTCCTTTACTGACGCTACTGATTCAGATCTCTTCCAGAGACACTTAGACACCCCGAGAAATAAATGTTTGCCAGCGATCTGCACATCCTCTTAGCCCAGTCAAGTAGACACATAAAGTGATCCATCTCGGTGTTTTTACCTAAGATGTGGACAGTTACCAAATGTTAGATAATAACAGTTGGTTAATGACTGGAGCACATGATAAGCCCATATCTGTTCTGGCCTTTCCTACATTATTGGGAGAAATGCAGCAGATCCCAGTCTTCTACAAACATAAAGTAGACAAGAAGGTCCCATAACAAATCATTGGCAAAATGAAACTTTCAGAATGATGGGGACACATGCAAGGCTTGCTCTGTCTTAGACCACTCTCCACAAGGACCAACTGGAAGTTGTGTAATAAAAAGTGGAAAAGGCAGGGTTCTACCTGGCATTCATGGGCATGGAGAGTTAGTCTTGTTGGCTGAAAAGGTTTCTCAGTACAACTGATTGTTCCTATCTGGCTTGACTCTGAAATATTTGGTTGTCTTTCTCGCAGAACGAGTGACAATTATGGCTCTGTTAGCGAGGATTTCCGGAACAGAGTGGGCATTTTCCCCCTTGCTGCTGAGGTACTGGAGACATTTAGAAGTGAAAGCCACCATACGCTGCCGCGTCTGTCACCGTGGTTTGCAGTCCTGTCCTCGCCTCTCCACATGCTCATGACTTGGGCCCAGTCACATTTTGGAAGTCAGTTTTCTGTGCTGTGTAATCGGGTGGTGACTCAGTAGATCCCTAAGGTCTCATCCACCTTTAAAATGTTATGATTTAATGAGCACATACTGAGGTTATCAGTGCCACAGCCAGATGGCCCTTGGTTCTTCTCAGTGCATTTCAATTTATTAATAACAGCCATGATGATGTTGGAGGCAGCTCCAGTGTGTAACGGGTCCTCCACATTCTCTCACATGAATACTTACATCATTTCAACTCATCAGATGATAGTGTCCGCACTCCACCTTGAAGAAACTGAGAGTCCTGGGGGTTAGTGACTTGCGTAAAGCCACAGGTAAGGAGCGTAGGTAAGGAACGCATCCAGATCTGCCTCTCCTAAAGGCTCCTGCTTTCCTTTGATCATGCTGCCCTCTCAGAGAATTATATGTTCTTTAGAGCAGAACATTTAATAACTAATGGGGAGACAAGGCTTCTTAAGGTGGAACCACTGTATATATCCTGATGCATATTTCCCCACCTACCCTGCAATTTTTAATGATTTAAATTTGGGCTACCTGTATTAGAGAAGAAAGGTATAGCCATCTCTCTCATTATGCACATGTTTCCTTGTAGCAATTAGCCAATGGTATGATAACTTTTTTATTACCACTATTGTCTCCCCATTAAGTATTATGTTCATTGAGGGCAGGACCTTAGTATTTTCCTGTTTATGCCTAGCACTTAGTACAATACTTGGTGCAATATTTCTTGAACAAATAAGCAAATGCATAGTTAAAACAATTGCAACAATAGTTTTTTAAATTAAAATTAATTTTTAATTTGTCCTGGACCAAATGTTACTGGTCTCCCTGCCTTCCAGTATAATAATTTTTAAGCTTATTGGAAAATTAAGGGAAATGGGATTGTTTAGTGCATTAAAATGCACTCTAAGCATTTGGAGTATCCAAATTTTGATGCTCTCTTGGCTGATGGGTTTCTGTAACATTGAATACGTTTCAGCCTCACTCAACTTTTTATCTTCATTAAAAAGAAGATCCACATCTAGGCGGTGCTAATGGACATTGGGGTTAATTTGAAGGATCAGTCTAATCTCAAAACCAGAAGGTGTGGTTTGACAGACTTTCCACCTGCTTTAAAACCCTTGTGTCTGCTATTTTAGACAAAGAAAAAAGGAGGAAGAGAAATTATGGGCCTTTAGCTTTTCTTTATTACTCAGTTGCATTAGACAATTTAAGCCATTTTCCCAATAAGGCAGTTAACTCTGAGATCTGAGTTTATAAATCAAACAAAGATTTAATTTATAGACATCACCTTAAAGAACAGCGTTCTCTGAAGTTTTCACAGTTTAAGATCTAGTCTTTAAAGTGAGTCCTTGGGTTAAGGGAGGGGTGGTGGGTTTAAAACATGTTTGTCTTCCTGATTCTATTAATTATTCAACAGCAATTTATTGAACACCCGTCAGGGAGTTCACATAGGCGAAAACGCTTGTGATCTGCAAAGTGATGTGGATGGGGCTCTTAGAGGTACTCAGCAGCTAATAAAGCATTTTTAGACACATGTATATCATTTCATTAATTGTCAAGACAAACCCATAGTAGACCTTTAGGTCCTTCTAAATATACATTTCCTGATAGCTGGGACCTTGTCAACTTCACTTCCCCATTGTAGTACTTAGAATAGTGGATGGCAATAATAGGGATAAGTAGACATTTGTTGAGTTCATAAATTAGTGAGTGATTAAGCAAGGCAATAGTGTCAAAAATACCGGAAAGGTGGTCTGGATCTTAAAATGCTTGTTCTCTGGCACAAGTTTAGGTAGCCATTAATAACTTTATAATACACTTATTTGAGATTTTTAGATTTTTAGCTATGCTTATTTAAAATTTTGCACACACACACACCCTTTTTTTTTTCTTGAAGGAAAAAAGTAAAGTAAAACAGAAAAGTTAAGTAAAAGAAAAGAGAAGCTTCACTTTGCTTTAGGTTTCCCTTTATGCATTGTCAGCAAAGAGAAACGATGTTTGTAGTTCCATATCCCTGCATTAGTTCTTGTGGGCTGTCCTACTGATGGTGGGAGACATGGGGTAAGCGATTCTGACATCAGCCATATCATATTTGCATTGCAAAGGCTACGTTATAATTTGGTTTCCCTTTAAATTGTTCAGGGTATGGAGGAAATCACCTTCCACCTTGTCTCAATTTTGATGTTCATATTTGTGTTGGCAAAAAAGGGGGCTTAGGCAAGTGATCATTAACACCAGGCACCAGCCTTCCTTGGTTTCTTCCTCCTCTGTCTGTCGTAAGATTTCACCACGGTTGAACATCTGTGTGCATGATGCTGAAAACTGTTGACACGTTTGGGAGGGAGCTTGCAGTGGAGGTTGGAGGGAGACAGAGGTGCAGCACCTGCCACACCCACAGCTGATCTGAGACACAGACATACAGCACGTGCCACACCCACAGCTGATCTGATCAGTCACACACGTGCTCAGCGTGTCCTGGGATTGCTCTATAAGTCAAGGCATTTCTTAGAAAGAGGTGTGTGATTAGCTTTCTGAGTTCGAAGAGTGTTTTTGTTTCAAAATGTCAAGTCCGATATGTTTTGTGAGATGCCTTTTCAGAAAAGGCAGAGTTAGCATTTTGCTTTCCTCATATGTTTCACACAGTAGATATCTGTCCCAGGCTCATAATAGTTTTGTCCTGCCCCGTCCATGAATCAGCCTTTCTCCTAAGAGTTCTGGCTTCTTTCACTGAAGGACGGTGTTTAGAAACCAAGCTACAGGAGCTAGGTGTGCATATTGCTACTGTGGTGACATTGCTTCTAGACTTCTCAGTGGTGCACTGTTAGAGAAATGGACATCTCCATAAGGGCAAAATTTCAGCCAGTGTCACCTGCTCGGTCATGTAAGTGGCTCCACAAGAGGCTGTGTGGAGTGGTGGAAACAACTGGGCGTGGATGTCAGAGAAACCTGGACTCATCTCACTATCCTGAGCCTCAGTTTCTTCCTGTGCAACATGGAGCCATTACATAACCCTACCATGGTTGTAGTGAAAGCTAGATGAGATAATATAACTCTCCCTTCCTTACTCATTTGTGTGATAGCCTTGGGTGATTTATGGCAAATTGATGCTTCTACCATTGTTTTTCCAGTTTTGATATTATCTTCTTAAATATTCCATATTTTTTTCACATTATTCTTCCTAATAGTCTGATTGGGGAATTGTAAGAGGAAAATTGTGTTGTTATTAATTAAAGACAACTTTAAAGGGAAAGTACTTAATGTTTTCTTAATAAGTATGGCAGGATGATCACAAATCGGTTTCTGGCAGATTAATCTTCCTACTGCTTCTTTTACTATCTCTCTATTGCTCTCTTTGTAAAGAGGAGGGACCAATTTTGGCTCCTAAGCGGCTCACATCTGCCTTTATAGCAGCTTCAAAATCTCTCTCTCAATGCAGGTGAACTGCAGCCACATCTGGCTGATTCAAGATAAGCATTTCAAACCTAAACCAACAAGCAGCTGTGTGGGGAGTGTGGGAAGAGGAATGCTATTGTCCTTTAGCAGGTCTGGTTTCATTTTGGCATCTCCAGAATTAGGTCACAATCATTTGGCTGTCAGAGCATTTATATTCGTATATTTCTGGCTTCACAGTGCAGGTTTTCCATGGGCATTTTAGTCTTTTACCACGTGTGTGAGGTATCAGAACTCTTTCATCCAGCCGAACAACCTAAGGTGGTTCTTTCTTTCTGTTTGTTTTGGATGCTGAAATATTATCTTTATGGTGTAATCACTTCAGAAACTCCCACAAAGGCCTCTTGAGGTTGGTGTCATCTGGTGAAGCCAATTGGGATGCGCTGGGACCTGTAGTTAGCCAGGACCCACCCGGCCCAGCAGAGCTCAGGGCTGTCAATTGTATGCCTGTCCCATCAGATGTCAAAATGTGTTGACTTGTGCATGGGAGTTGTGGCCAGCCTTCATGAATTCAATTAGAATAGACATAGTGAGCTCCAGAAGCTAGCTTTATTTTTATGACTTCTTAATTGGTTATCAAATATACTGACACTGGTTGTCAAATATAAAAGCTAAATGTAAAATAAGGTAACTAACTGCTTTTTGAATAATTCCAAATATACGTCATTTTCTAGATTCTGTATTCATTTAATGCCTGTGAACTACAGACCCAACCTATCAAAGTACTTTTATGACAATTTATAGTGTGCGAGGGACCCTACACTATAGAAAAAAAAATATATAAGCTCTTCTGATATTACAAAGGTCTTGATATTACAAAGTTTGATTATTCTAGTTTACTGTATTAATAAATTATCTCATAAATAAGGTGGGTTTTTTTTTGTTTTTTTTTTTAACATATGCTTTGAGCCTTGGGTGATAGAAAAGTCTTATTTTTTTCTGACATCAGAGAATGAATTTTTTTTCTGGATATGAGCTAATTTTCTGAAGCTTTTCTTAAAGTGCTGCAATAATTTTTAGAATTTTAGTCATCAATGTCTTTAGTAAAATTGTTTATATGCACAACCCCCCTTTTTAAAGTTTATTGGGGTGACAATGCTTAGTAAAGTTACATGGGTTTCAGGTGTACAATTCTGTAATACATCATCTATATATCACATTGTGTGTTCACCTCCCAGAGTCAGTTCTCTTTCCATCACCATATATTTGATCCTTTTTACCCTCATCTACCACCGTTCACCTCCCTTCCCCTCTGGTAACCACTAAACTATTGTCTGTGTGTATGAGTTTTTGTTTTTTCATTTGTTTGTCTTGTTCCTTTGTTGTTTTCAGTTTTATATCCCACATACCAGTGAAATCATATGATTCTCTACTTTTTTTGTCTGACTTATTTCGCTTAGCATAATAACCTCAAGATCCATCCATATTGTTGCAAATGGCACTATTTCATCTTTTCTTATGGCAGAGTAGTATTCCATTGTATATCTATACCACAACCCTTTCTTAGTAGCAGCACAGTGTCATAATATAGTTGAACTTTTCTGAATGACTCATGGTGATCTGGGTAAGCCCATCACTGTGCTCTGGGGGGTGATAGCCAGAGGGGCCATAAGGTGTGTGAAGTGTTGGCTTCTACACCCAGTGGCTTCACATTGCTGGGCATCTGAAGGTGGTGTTCTGTTTTCTTGTCCCTTGAAGTCACTTCCCATTTCCTATTGCGTCCAATAAGTTCCCTCCTTCTTGCTTTAATCTGCCCTCTATTGGAAGATTGGCAAAAGAAAAAGGAAGATTCATTGAGCCTACTACGTCCCCCAGGTGTGTTTTTAGTGAGTCATTTTATTTAATCTTAACAATTAACTTAAGAGGTAGGGCTTATTCCCACGTTCACGTGCTGGAGTTCAGATAGGTTAGGTTAAGTAACTTGGCCAGTATTTCACTGAGTCTGTGAAACTCAAAATCATGTTTTCTCTTGCCATACTACACGGAAATCATCTGGGTAGGTCAAATGACTATTATCGTCACGAGCGTCTGCTAGGCTTACAGCTCATGCCGCAGTCTCTTCCTGCAAGTCAGAGGGACTAGCCCCCGAGAGACTCTCAGATCCCCAGGATCTACCTGGCACGACTGAAGCCTCTGCAATAGCCATGGTTTCGAGTGAGAATTAAGGCAGACACACAGGTCTAGTGTTTTTCAATATGCTCCTTTATTCACACAGAAAATGCAGTGGGAAGAATAGCCTCCTTAACATCAATATTACAATATAATCATAGCAATATGGCCATGAATATAACAATCACAATTTAGTAAAGTATTTTAATAACAAGCCAATCCCAGAGTCATTCAGAATCCAGGATCAGCATACAGGATAGCTGATCCGGGAGGTTGGCCCGGCAGAGGTTTGGTCTGAGTCCCATGGAGCAAGCAGGTTTTTCGAGCAGAAGAGCAGCGTGGTCACCTCTCAGTTGAGACCGGCTCTCTGTGCTGTCAAAGTCCTGGGTTCTTAAAGACTTCGGTAGGGTCGTGTGACATCACCTAACAGCCCTCACAGACTTGTTACCTATCCATTCATGCAGCTGCTGCACCGTCCATGTGGTGGTGGTTTACTTGTTTATTTTCATAGGGAATTTTCACAGAGCACTCAGCGTCCAAGATGGAGTTACTCTTGCTCGTATACAATGGAGTCTCCATTGCACATGTGCAAACACTCTTTTCGGGGGTGCTCTACACAATCATTCTTTGATTCAACATGTTTTTGTTAAGCGCTCACTTGAATCAGCATGGATGGCCATCTTCTTCCTAAAGAGATGTCATGCCAAGTTTTTCCTTATTCATTTCACTTTCCCTTTTCTCCCCACCCAAACTGTCCCTGCCACCTTTTGCATCCTGTGTCAAGTCCAAGCTCCTAAGCCTGGCCCTTGAGGCTCTTGCAGGTCCATCGTAGGCACTGAAGAGGACCTTTGGTAATTCATCCACCCTGTCATGTGCAGGTATTGCACTGCCTGTGCCTGGAATGAGGGAGTAGTCACTATCTACACAGCAGGCATTAAGTAATAGTCTGTTAAACTTTCCTCCTGGAATCAGATGCATGAGCTTTGTGACAACTGCTTTCTAGGGCATTTAGTTGTTTTGCTCTGTTTTGTTTTTGGTATCTATGTTCCAGGTGCTGAACATGTGTCAAGTCTAACTCACATATACATTGTTCTATAAAAGAGATGTTTAAGGAGCTTAGAACTCTGACCTTATACATAGTACCCTAAATGTTTTATAAGTCTATTTGTTTTTTTTATTAAACAGCTATTTTGTGTCTTATTTTGAACCAATTCCAGTGTTGTGATTTGGGGAACCATTGAAATCTGAAAACGCTGAAATATTGCAAACTTCATCGTAGCCTATAACTATGCCTTGCTAATTAAGTTCCGTTTGCTTCCAACACTGCCGCTACAGATCAGTTTTCTTTGTCTAAGTGCTTTTTAAATGTGTGTCACTGCAAGCCTGGAAAGCAAGGAGCGGGCTTTTTTCTCCTGGTGTGTGGGGGAGCCTATAGAACACTAAGGACCGCTAAAGGGAAAGCTGGCTGTTGGCGGCAGGCCATGCGAGTGCAGAGATGCTTTGGAGAGAGTCCTCAAGCTCTTCTGTTTTCCTAACCACGCACATGGCATCTCTGCGCAGGGAAGCCCTCAGATTACAGCTGTGTAATTCAGGGTGTTTTTAAGAAAAACACATCTATCTTTATGTTGTGGGTGTTGTCAGAACTCGAAGGCAAGATGATCTTTTTAAATTGGGAATCCTTACCACCCTAAGGAAGCTTCTTTCCAAAGCTCTCCCTCTGTCCTTTGAGGTGCTGAAGTGTGCATGGCTCCATCTGCCATGTCACGACAGATGCCATGAGGCAGGGCTGCCTCCTTCTTTTTCACACCCTGCGTGCACTTCCAACACTGACAAGCCAAGAAGGGGCTCCCTGGACATCAGATAAATGAACTGTGGGCATTGTCCATCCTTGACGTTGCCAGTACAGATGGCAGGGAAGCTACTATGCCTGGTGGGTGACTGGACATCCTTTCTTCTGTGGGCTCATTTTGTCATTTGTGCCCTTGTCAGCATCCACTGCCCTCTCTGTGAGGTTTTCTTTGTGGCTAACCCATAGTTGCTGAAAACAGCTTGCTTTACATTTGGTCCAGGGCTGCTGTTCCCCAGTGGAGTGCAACTCTGCTGCCTTACACCCTCTTTACAATTTTGGTTTCCTTTCCAATTTTCTAATATTTCTTTATCCTGCTTAAAAAAACTTCCTTATTAAAAAATTTGAACTTACAGAAATGTTGCAAGAATTGTGAAAATAAACTGAACATTTTCCAACTAGATTCATCACTTCTTTACATTTTGCCCTATTTGTGTCTTCTCTCTCCAAATTGTTATTATTATTACTTTTTGCGAAGCCATTTGAGTGTCAGTTGTAGAAGTCATCCCCCTTAGTCCCTAAACATGTCAGTTTTATATCCAAAAATAAGAATATTCTTTCATTTAAGTGTACTGTGTTTATTGAATTCAGAAAATTTAACTTTGTTACAACTCTATATGCAATAGATGGTCTATTTTCAAATTTTGTCAATTAGCCAATACTGTCCTTTATAGCATACTTCCCAGTGCCAGCGTCCAGTCCAGATGACACATGCATTTAGTTGCCGTGTTGGCCTGTCTTCCTGGAGGCTACCATTCTTCGGCAGGATGCTCTTTAATGTTTTCTTATGAGCATCTGGCTCAAGGGCCACATTCCCATTAACATGATTCCCAGGCTGGGTTACAGACCTTGTTTTGCTTTTCATGCAATATAATTCAAGGCGACAGTGATGGAGCTGCTCAGGAAGCTGGTCTTGACATGTCCAGCTTAGAGAAAGTTGACTTGACATCTCTCTAAGTCCTTGAGCGTTGCCCGAAGCTTGATGCTATGTGGATGCTGCAGTCTGTCAGCTCATTGCCAGACTCTGCTGCTAAAAGAGCTGAATTGGGGAATAGCTTTCAACTCTTTATCTCGGTGGTGATCTTTTGCTGTGTAGGATTTCTCCGGTGCAGGCTACTGCATGACTTCATACTTTAGGGTGTGCAGCCATCCCAGCTCTGCCTGCCAGCTCAGTGCAGTGCTTGCTGTGTACACTGCTGGCAACTGCACCATAGGCATCTGTTCCTCTATGTGGTGGACACCTGTGACTCTCTCAGTGACAGCATGAACCGATGGGTGTGCTAGAAGCTCTTCTGCACCCCAAGTGTGACCCTCACAGGTATGGCAGTTTTTGGGTTGATCCTTAGGAATTCTTGTGAAGTCTGCTGAACCTGATGTTCAGTCTAAATCTACTCCTCTAATGATGAAGAATGGCTCTGACTAAAATTGAATTAAAATGACTGGTTCAGGACATGTCTTCTATGGGCAGCTCCTGCAACCCAAGATTGCCCACAGGATGAAGTGCTGCAGGAATGCAGATGGTGATTCAAAAAATAAATCTACCTGTTCATCACATTTCCTCATAGAATGTGCAAAGAGGTAGAGACTACTCAGAGAATCTCTACCCGATTCCCCTTCCCTGAAAGCCAGAGATGGTGCCATGTCACTCTTACAGCCTTGCTACATTGATTTTATAACTAGTCTTGACAGAAAAGGCATCATGAAGGAGACAGGGTCATCAGGGGGAGAATCATGAGGACCATTGGCTGAGCTGTGCCCTTGTTATTAAAATAGGCTCCCCTGACATTCAATGTCACTCTCTCATCTGATTGTGTGTGGTGCTCACGTGTTGGGTACTCTGATCTTTGGTGGAAGTATAGATGTGGGTCATTTCTGAGTTAACAGTGTGAACTATAATTGTGTACAACTTAAATCAAGGATGTGACAGTTTCTCACACAGGGACTGTGGCTTACCTTCTTGATCCTTTTGTTTTAGGGTTCCTTTGATATTCTTAGTTATTTAGAACATATCCCAGGCCTGACTTCGTTGATGTACTCAAGTTGCCTATGTAGGAGAATTATGCAATCTGCACATAGGAAATAAATCAAATTTTTATTGCAGTTGACTCTTTCATGTTTTTGTGATTTTCTACTTTCCTACATTTCCTTCTTTATCCTGTCCTTCATCTCACTGAAAGGAAATGAGGCCATGCTTCACTCGCTCCTAGATTACTTATATTTGAACTTGACGCATTTGGAGCATAGCTGAGACCTGAGAAGGAAGTGCAAAGTTCTTTGAACCCTCAAGGCTGGTGTTGGTAAGACCGTGCTGTACAACCCAGCACCTCTAATGGAGCACCTAACTATGCTTAGTGGTGCCACCATTCTAACACGCACTGGCTTTTAGTGCCTTATTAGGAGGGGAAGAAAAAAAATCTATTAAAACAGAGTAGGAGGTAACAGGAAAAGTGTCAAAAGAATATCCCAGAACTCAAGAAGTCCTCCTTCCTGAGCTCATCTGGTCCAGGGGCCCGTGGCCCTGTTATCATGCAGCTCTAGAGGACATGGACACCCACCACCACCCAATGCCTGAGTAATTGGGGAGAGGGGAAAGAGAGAAATATATTAAAAGATTTAACTCAGTGGACCAAAGTAATGTATAAAAACAATTTTCTTTTTTAAAAAGCAAAGAAATAAAAAATCATAGACACAGACAATAAATAGTTTAGTGGTTACCAGAGGGTAAAGGGGGAGGTGGGTAGTAGTAGATGAGGGTAAAAGGGATCAAATATATGGTGATGGAAGGAGAACTGCCTCGATGGTGAACACACAGTGTGATATGTAGATGATGTATTACAGAATTGTACACCTGAAACCTATGTAACTTTACTAACCATTGTCACCCCAATAAACTTTAATTTAAAAAAAAATGGAAAAAGCAATTGGATTTAAATAATTTATGGGACTAGAGTTGCCATTCCTTGATTTATTCAGAAATGCGAGGCAGGACTGTGCATCTGTGAAAATACATGATTTTACCCTTTTACTTTTTTCTCCTCCCCCCCTCCTCTTCTCCCATCTTCCCTCTGTCCCACTTAGGAGTTAGGGAGAACTTGTATTTGGATGTGGGCTGCAGCGGGGTGAGCAGGAGTAGTTGCTAAATTTTCATTTTTCGGCAGAGGCCTGTGCAGCCTGGGCAGATTAACTCCAGGGGATAGAATTAATGATTCTCCCAGGAATGGCAAGCATGTTACGGAGAGCTGAGAACTAACTCTTAGGGTGGGCAGCTCCTGAAAACTTTAGCCTATGTTCGTCCCATGAATGAGGACCGCAGTCTGTGAGCCTTCGACCTCAGAAACTAATTAACCCAGACTCGTGAGAGCTGTGGGTTGAATGTCAACTGGGCACTCGCGCTGAATCGTTGATTGGAGAGAGGGTGGGGGGCAAGCTCTGGAGCGTTCTGTTGGGAAAGTTGCCTTATTTAGAGAGCATGCTGGGAATACAGCTGCTGCCCTGGCATTCCTGCCAAACAGCGCTGGGGATGAGGATGTTCTGAACTTTGTCTTTTGATACAACTCTTACAGATGTGTTGGCTGTGAAAAAAATTCTGGCCTTTTTTTTTTTTTTTTTTTAAGAATAGTGAACATTTAACTGTTTGATTTTGGGTTTTCCTAGATTCATAGTTAGGAATTTATTTTACTCGGTCCTCACATAGCTCGCTCAAAGCTTACATTTCTTTACAGTTTATAAACTAACCCTAGTAAGTGTTTGGAAGAAATGATCTTCAGAATAATATACCATTTCAATTATTACATTTACATGTTCATTAATTATGCAATTGGTGAAGATTTTATTGTCCCACACAAGAGGTAAAATTTAGTTTTTATTTATTTCAAAAATAATGTCAATTCCATTTTGATGATGAAAATAATCCAAAACTTGCTTTTTACATTGCAGGTTTCAAAGTGGGTTTGGAAGGGGGTGATATGGTTCAGTTTCCTTTACTGATCTGCTACTTGCTATGATTGGGTGGTTTCCCAGTACTTATTGATCACACAGTACCCTCTGTTTTCCCATCTGAACTTCAGTTCCCAACGTTGAAGTGCTAGATTAGGTATGATATCATTCCAGGAGGTTAAAGGTCATCCTGAAGTCACCGGTGACCGTTAACTTTCTTTGGTCCAGGTGGTTTGCTCCCTGGCTTAGAGTAGAGAAGGCTATACTGTGTATTCTTTGGCTCTATTTTTTATCAAATGCTTTCCACTGTATGGCTGCTTTGTGGGAAGGTTTGAAGATCCTGTAGGGTTCAGCCAGCTAAAGCTACATGTGGGGAGAAGTTTGAGTTCTTTGATTCAAGTTCAGATTCACAATTCCAAGTGCAAAACTCTGGCCCACCACTCTACTCTGAGGAGCTCCCTTATGCTTATGAGTTCTGTGAGGTCTGTGGGGTCAGTGCCAGCAGTGTGCTCTTGAGCAGGAAGTGTCAACTGACTGCAACACTCAAAATGAAATATTGATTTTATAACCTAGTATTTGACAAGAAAGTCATCATGAAGGAGACAGACTTGTCAGGGGGAAAATTGTTAGGATTGAGCGGAAAATTTAGAAGGGCAGTAGATTAGGGCAGCTGGAAATGTAGACCCTTAACCTGGAAATTCCAGGTAGGTGGTAGTAATTAGTACAGCTAAATCAGGAGACATGTGTTTCCCCTGAAAATGTATTGTTTATACTTTCCTTCCCATTATGTGAACTCCAGACCCTTGGGGTCAAGTGCACCGTATTTCCTCTTAGTACAGTAGCATGACTATCGGATGAAAAGCATCTTGGAGGTTCTTGATTTCTGTTTAATTTTGTTGAAGACTGGAATTCACAGTGAGGGGGATTGATGAATAAAAAATCCCATACTTAAGTTATGCACACATGCGGAGCTTCTGAAAATTACTTTTGTTTTCTGATTTAATATAAATATACATCGACTTGCTAAATGGAGAGTTTAGTACCACTACTGGTGCGGGGGAGGGGCAAGCATATTTTGAAGTTACCTTGTTAATGTTTTTCATTGGAATGGTTGGTGGTTTGAGTGCCTTCGCAGAGGCAGCTTTTTGTGGAAAGAGCAAAGGCTTCGGAATTAGGGCTCTGCACCCTGACTGGTGATGCTGGGCCCTCCAGATCTGTGAAACTGGAGTACTTCTTGGTTTCATGATGATTAAATGAGAATCTGTTCTAAGGCTCCTATAGCACATAGTAGATGCTCAGAAAACATTGGCTTTTTTCCCTCTTCCTTCTTCTGTGAAGGTTCAAAGACATCACACTGCATTCTGTTGAAATTTGGGGTAGAACCACATGCAAGAAGAATGGAGGTGTGATGCTGCGGTGGGAGCTATGGGCTCTATGTGTGCCTTGAAATTCTTTTAATAGGATTTTGTGTCTTGGCTTCCCACTTTTTCACAGCTAGAATGGAGCCCATCTGCCCTGTAAACCAACTGTATGGTGGTCTTGAGTGAGTCATTTCTCTGTCACTCTAGAGACGGTCAGCATATGCTCGTGCTGCCCTGGCCTCCCCAGAAGGCTCTGATGTCTTGTTCAAATGGGTGCTGAAATGCCTGCTACGTGACAGGCACTGGACAAGGCTTTAGGGATGAACATAGGAAGAGATGTGTGTATTGTTAGGAGGACAATGTCTGGCCAAGGGCCCAAATGCCTCTACACTGATTTCCTTCACACCATCTTTGTGTAGCGAATCTCAAAGGAAGTGGTGGTAACGCAGCTTTCAAAAAGTTTCTCACAGTGATGACACTCAAGCCAGATGCCAGGGTCACTTCCTGCTGATGCAAATCCCTGATGTGTGTCGGAATTTTTTAAGCATTCTCCTTTGGGTGGATTCCCTTCAGAATAGTGGAGTATCAGTGCTTTCTAGGAGTGATTTAAAATGGAACAATCTCTCTCTATTTTGTGTCTTCCTTCTCGGTTTACAAAAGCTGAACCTTAAATACTTTTTGAGGAATTTGAGGAGACAGTTGATTCAAAGGCTAGGGAGTTCTTGGGTTGATAGAGAGCCAAAGAAGTATTGGGGCTTTCCTTCCCTAAATATAAGAAACGGATGCTATGTACCGTCAACTTACACAGTGATGTATGTCAATTATATCTCAATAAAACTGGGGGAAAAATCTGTCTCTCTCTCACACTCACACACAGAAATGGAAGTGCTCCACGAGAATGTAGCTAAAAATAAGCAAGCAGGCCCCCAAATCTGGTAGGTGGAAAGGGAACAAACATCACAAAAATTTTTTGAGAGAAGCCAAAATTAGAACCCTGAACAGCTAAGAATTTGTCTGCCAATTTATAGCAGAGACAATCTGTTTTGTAGGGATGTGTGTGTGTGTGTGGTGGGGGCCTTAGTTCACCAGAGAAATTTGTGGTGGGCTCGTCCCTTTGTCCCAGGGATGGCAGGTTATCTCTTAGGACAGTCATGATTCTCCAGCAGGAATGTTGCTGGTAGAACACTGAGATTTTAAGGAGAGTTGAGCAGAATTTGTGAAAAAACATTTTTTCACATTTTTTTTCTTATTGTCATAAAATATACATAACATAGCATTTACCATTGTAACCATTTTAAGTGTACAGTTCAGAGCTTTCAAGCACATTCACATTGTTGAGCCACTGTGGCCACCATCCGTCTCCAGAACTCTTGATTTTCTCAGATTGAAGCTCCTCACTCATTCAAGAGGAAAATGTTAACACTCTATGTCAGCATCAGATGCATGCCCTCTATACTTACCTCTGGGAAGCTCGGGAAAAAGGATATTGTCTTGTATTCTCTGTGGTAATACTCGGTTTTCATTAAATATGAATACTAAGGATGAAGGAGTACAGTAAGTTATGAACCCATCCTCTGTGGAGGGGTTACCTGTAGTAGTAACAGGGTGGAGGTGGCATGGAATATAAGGATGGCTGGCACCTGGCTTCAGAGTTCAGGGTAGAGATTTAAAATTAGGTTGCATGGTGACATACGGCAGGTCATTCCGAGTAACTGGGTATCGCTATTCATCTCATACACAGAGAAAAAGACGCTGCCTGGGAACATGATATTTTGGTCTATGGCCCTATCTGTTCAATGGATGTCAGTTGACAGTAGTTTACCTCTAATTTCTGTTTTCATTAAGTTAACAGAATTCAATGAAAATGATTGATTTGTTTCGATTTAAAATTATAACATTTTATTATGTTTGAAACACATTCTTAACAATAAACTTTTGCTTTTACTTTTTTTATGAACGAAAAAATTAGAAAACCCTTCACAGGTAGTCGGATAGCAAGTTATTCCTCTGCTCGTTGCAATGAACTGTTTTCGGTAAAGATTTGCTCTGGTTTTCAAAGGGGGAAAACTTGTGTTATGCTAGCTTCCTGTCTAGTCAACAGAGTAAAACAAAAGAGGAAAGACGGATCATTTTGATTCCTTCAGCTCCTTAAACTAAAATAACATTTCCCATCATGTGCTTTGCCCCACCTAGATTTTGTAGACAAGCCTTTTTTTAAAAAGCATTATTGTTGATGAGATACTTTCAAACAATTTGTTTTAGGTTTGCACAAAGATTAGAATAAACATGTTGTGTCAGACTAGAGAGTGAATCATGGTGTTGGCCACTGATGAAAACGCCTAATTAGGGTCAGTGAACTAAAAAGCAATATAAAATAATTGAGACTGGGTGGATGGAAGAGGAGGAAATGATGGTTTATTGAAAGAAAAACAAGGGCTGGAGAGTATTGCCTTAAAAAGGTAAAATACACTAATTAAGATGGAAAAACCCCAATTGTGTGTGGTTCTCAAAGTTAAGTAAAGTGCCCACATCAAAAATCACTCCAGGACCAGGAGAGAAATGACAAGAACCTGTAGTAGGTCCTGGCATCCAGATGTCACACTGAGGATTTCGAATAGTGCAATGCTCTGGGTAGCTCAGTATTGCCAGTCAATGTGAACCAATATTTTGGTTGATGGATCAAAGCTGCATATATCCTACATTTATTTCCATATTTAATGCTATGAAATGCAATCAAGTACATCTACCACTAAAACCATACTGAACATAACTTAATCTTTACTTTTTTGAACATATTTAATGATTATGGATTTAAAAATATATATATTTTAGAAACCACAGTGTGTTAGGGTTTTTTTTGTTTGTTTGTTAAGTTTATGAAAAGCTCCAGTTGAACTGAAATTGAAATCTATAACTGAAAAGCTAGAATTATTTATTAGTTTACTTATTAATTTATCATTAACTTCAATTGGTAATTCCAGACTGTATTCTTAATAGAGAGAAGGTACATGTTTGGAGTAAACTGACTAAAATAATTTTAAAAAATCAAAGTATATATCACTGTCTAAATTAATCTATTGGGTTTTGCTTATTTTTATTTGTTGGATACTAGTATAAAAGGTACTACGCTCTAATCCTCTCAACTATCTTCTACTTTATATGCTGAATAGCAAATGCTTGGTGTGGTTGAATAATTATGCAGACTGAATGAATTTAACCTTTGAGGAAATACAACCTATACTGTGAGTTCACTTGTTTTTAGTCTGTTTCAAGATATGTTGATATAAGACTAGGAAAGGAATTTTCAATTTATAGCACTCTATATTTAAAATATATTTCGTTCACATGTTTATAGATTGGATTCTATTGATTTTAAAAGACATCTCCTACTTCTCAATCACACATCTTTTCATTTAAGTTATCATCTATAATCAGGGATTTGCTTCTGTAGGCTGTAGAGGCTTTTCTGTGGGTTCTGAGACCTCATTCATCATCTTAGTTACTGTATCACAGGACCGAACATAAGAAGCCATCAATCAATCTTAATTACATAGGTGAAAACCCTTCCGTTTATTGTCTGAGTAGCCTAGTCAAAACAATAACTCCATTTCTTTTAATTGCAAAAACAACTGGATTTGTCTGATTTTAAAAGAAATATACATTTCCAAGCTGAAGGTTCTGTTAGGAGTACATTGTGAATTGATCAGAAAGGTCAATTATGGGTTTCAATAATTTGCTCATCATAAAGGAATATTTGCATGTATATACACAGACAGACACACAGAGAGACATATAAATGCCTATA
This sequence comes from Hipposideros armiger, assembly GCF_001890085.2. Taxonomy (NCBI): domain Eukaryota; kingdom Metazoa; phylum Chordata; class Mammalia; order Chiroptera; family Hipposideridae; genus Hipposideros; species Hipposideros armiger. The sequence goes on along the minus strand of NW_017731441.1, from coordinate 980,949 downwards.
TTTCTTTGTGAAAATAAGATCAATAGAAACCATAAAGTTTATATTAGAAGTAATAATACATTAGAAAATATATGGTTGCCCTGGAGATATTGTGATTCATATATTAATTGAGATGCTATTGATTCTTTTAAAAATTAATTTATTGGGGTAACATTGGTTAATAACATTATATACACGTAAGTTTCAGGTATAGATGCTATTGAGTTTTTTTGTTTTTTTTTTCATGCGGGAGTCGAACTGACAACCTTGCTGTTAAGAGTGCACGCTCCATCCACTGAGCCATCCGGGTGGCAGCTCAGCTTAAGGTGTGGGGTTCAGTCCCAACTGCGGGTGGACATAGCCCACCATCGAATAGGCAATCTTGTCATTAGGAGCACGTGCTCTCACCAGCTGAGCCATCCTGCCACCTGTTGACAGCTTAGCAGCAGCTCAGCTCGGGCACAGCTTGGGTGAAGCTCACTGACCCATGTGGGAATCGAACCAGCGACCCTGTTGCTCAGAGCTTGTGCTCTTTAGCAAACTCTTAACCAACTGAGCCACTCGACTGGCCCTAGATGCTATTGATTCTTAACATGAGATTAATTGACTTCTCAAAATCTCTTTGATAATTTAAGAGAACAGTTACTGTGGGCACACATGAGAGATTAGTGTTGGAATCTAACAATTAGACACAAGTAAAGAAAAAACAATTCAAAAGAATTGAGCTATCACCTGGTATTTGATCTGCAAGTCATTAAATGAATTAGAAGTGGAGGTCATTTTTGCCATCTTGTTAAATCAGATGTTTTAACACAAAGAAAAATCCGTGTTGATGCTCCTAACGTCGGGTATACTACTATAGAGAAAAAAATTAACCGAATAGTTGCTAGTTCATTGTATTGTAGATTTGGCTGATTACATCGTTATTGTTATTTTAATCTCCTAAGGATTTCATTTTTTTTATGTATTGCTTGGCCAGGTTCTCCTTTTGAATAGCTTTGTTAGCTTTTGGCTCCTCCATATTTAGTTTCTTTAGAGAGCTGGTTCAACTCATTGCATTCAGGGTCTCTTCCCCTTATTCCCTGCTGATCACTCCCTCTCTTTCAGTTCATTTGCTTTTCTCCTTGTTAGTTTTCCCTTTGAATGATACCTTGTTCCCTCCAATGCAAAAATAATAATGGACTGTTCTAAAAATGAACCTTTAATTAGAAATTAATGTTGAAATTTGAACTCTAGAATTGGCAATTTATGTCAAAGACACTGAAGTTTTTCAAAGAAAGAGACTTAACTGCCTGGCAGCATGTAAAGATGTTCATCAAAATGTGAAAATACAGTTATTAACAGCACAAACATGGCTTCGGTTTCCAGTGAGATAAACCTCACCAGGAAGTATTTGTTTTAACTGTGTTCGCAATGCAGTTCACCCTGACTTAATATGGATTCTCTTGGCTTAAATTAAATTTCACAGCAAGTGGTGGCAAAACGCTTTCTAGAATTTTCTAGATGTTAACATGCTTACTATAAGTACTTTGCCATCAGAAACTGTATTTCTGTTTCCTCTAATCTAAAACTCTGTTGTATACACAGTAGGTAATGGGGAAATAAGTATTTAATGTATGTAAATGAGAAAATAAACTAGGGCTATTTGTGTATCATTCAAATGGAAAGACCAGGGAAATGGAATAAGTTATATTTTCCAGATTTTATTTATTGCATATTTATTTTCATAGTAAATTATGAATGGCTTAAGTCTGCTAAATATTTTTCTTAAATTCTCTTGGAAAACATAAGTTATTCTGAAGTTGTAGGACATGTTGTTAGGCATATGCCTGTAGTATTACATTTGTCAATGAATTAGATCATTTGGTTTCAGTAGGTGCCGCTATACTTAAGGATTGCTTTTTTTAAGTCTTAGGAGTTGGACTCTGCTGAGGGATATAGTAGGGAAGTGTGGTTTGGAAATGATGACTCTCACAAGAACCTCAGAGGTATCTCTTGGCATCATCTCATAGCCACAGTGTGAATACCAGAGCATGTTATTGAGAAACCATGGCTTTGACCAGCAAAAGTTCACTTCCTTCTGTGGTTTACCTCATTTTTTTTCTTCTTTAACCATAAGTTATACTTGTGTTTTTAGATAGGTCCTTTCAAAGTGCCACTTATGGCTTGCAAAGTAGCATTTTGGGTCCACCATCCATTATCTTCCATAAAAGCCCAGTGAACTTTTTGAAGGTTTTAGCTGTGGCCCTGCTCAGTTTTGCATGTGACCTGGAAGTATGTCACATAGAAATCTTCCAGATGGATCTCTGACCTCTGTCAAGTAAAAAGAGGCATTGCTACATTGCCATTTCAGGTATTCCTTATCCCAGTTTATTACATGAAATATTACATGAAATTTGTTTACATTTTGTTTCAGTTTTCAAACCTAGTTTTAAAGATCTTGGTAATGTTTCCAAGAGCGATTTCTCTGAGCTTGGAGAGCTGTACTGCAGCATTTTAGAATCTGTCATTTATGAAGAGTGCAAATCCTTCCATTTATTTTTGAAAAGTGGCTTTAGAAATGAGTCTGGTATTTGCGACTGAGTGCAGTTATGAAAATTACACTTTAGCTTCATTCTGGCTGGCTGGGATTAGCCTAAACATGCATAGTTTTCTAAAACATGTCCCGTATCTGACATGAAAGGTGAACAGCTATGATTGCTATCATAACAGAATGTTGGATAGTCCTCTCTGCAATGGAAGTGGCAGTAAATTTACCAATATTATAATATACTTATTTCATGCCTAGTATATGTTTATATTCTACCCCACAAAAAGAATACCTATTTTACTATTCTTGTTACTGAAAATATTACATGTTTTCTTTTTATGGAGCATGGTGTTTAGTTGTGTCAGAGTGGCAGGAAAACCCTCCTCCATATGGCTGAAATCTGTGTTTTCTGCTGGACCAGTATATGCTCCTGTGATTCAATCTTCTGCAGATGTCTCAATGTTTCTTACCTTCCCCTGTCCTTTGTCATCTCCATATTGGGTTCACACTGCTTCCTCCTTATGGAATGTCCTTTTTGCCATCCCAGGCTCTGCCATCTCCCCCACTGCTCAGGGTTCCATTGACCCCTTAGCTCCATGAAGCAGACGCTGAGGTTGGCCGGTCCCTGACAAGGTGTGGCTACTAAGAAAGTGTTCATTCTCTTCCTTCGTCAGCTCTTTCTTCCAGGGTATCTTCCCAGTCCAAAATATTTTTTCCTTCTCAAGCATCTTGTATTTTTTATAGCAGCAGTAATAGTCATCTTCCCATTAGTTTTATAGGTGTTTTTCTCCTCCTAGACTAGAATATACTTGCAAAAAGGAACCATGCCTTATTCACAGTCTCTCACATCACCTAGAATAGTATGTGAACATCAAGCAAGTTTATATTCATGCCAGTAGCTCTAGTTGGACATTTCATGGGGGAGGAGGTTGAAACGATTGGCTGAGATGGAGTTTGGGGATTGTCTGCTGGATCTGTAATATTTCTTGTGTAAGGATTTACACTGTTTCTTGCATCAATGAGTATAATCATGAGTTAAATGAAGTTTGATAAAGAAGAACATGAGATATATAGTTTGACATTGAAATAAAAATCTAAACACGAAATTTGTTTCATTGACAGAATTGCCTATTGAGAACTGAGAAAATGAAAATTAGTTATCTTGGGCCGGCCGAGTGGCTCAGTTGGTTAAGAGCTCACTCAAGAGTTTGAGCTCTGAGCAACAGCGGTTCGATGCCCGGCCCGAGCTGAGCTGCCGCTAAGCTGCCAACAGGTGGCAGGATGGCTCAGCTAAAAAAAAAAAAATTGCTTATCTTCTCCTATCATAAAATGAGACACCTTCTTCTCCCTTCCCTTCCTTTCCTCCCCCCTCCCCTAATTTAATGAAGTAATATGCAGGGCATTTTCTGGGTCACAAAAAGAAAAACATCAGAAGTTTACTAAGTGTTCTTTTGATTTCAAATGTAGACCCTATTAGAAATTTTTCTGAAGACAAAATGCAGGGAAGGTGCTGGGGTGGGATCAGGGGGTGGTCAGAGCAGGAGTTCTTTAAGTGCAGGGGACCAAGTCTAATTTTTTCAAATCCACTTTGCTGCAGACATTTAGCACATTTGCAACAGTATTTTAAAGATAACATGTTGATCTTATGTGGCTAAGACTGTGATACAAGGATGTTAAAAGAAACACTGAATATGGGATTCATATACAGGGGTGAGAACAAGAGACGTGTAGCAAAGGTGGTCAGAGGAGTCAATTGTAAGGTTTTACTTCTATACCAAAAGAGCAAAGCAGGTCATGGCCTAGGGCACCTTCTTGGATGTTAGAACCTGGTCTCTTTTCCTTCACATTCCCCCTCCTACCTCCCCTCCACTCTGCTTTTCTTCTTGCCTTCCTTCCCTCCCTCTTTTCTTACCCTTCTTGCTCTTTCCTCTCATCCCTGCCTTCCTTCTCCAATTCTTTACAATATTTCTAAACATAGCACTGTACTGCATTTCCCCTACTCCAGGTGGATTTGATGGGCACAAAGAAAGCACACTCTACTTTTGTTTAAAAACATGCTTTTGAATTAAATGTTAAACTTGGAAATTGTATGTGTAATAGATTGTGCTGTTATTTGTGACTAGAAATGAAAGAGCGGGCACCTATCATGCCCAGTTTTTGGAATTTCCAGGAAATTTGATATCGCTTTTTAAGATACCAATTATAGATTCATTTATCCGTATCAAAGTTATTGACATACAAAGAAAAACACAGAAGTTAGGAGCAGTGGGCTTTGGTTCTGCTACACTGGTGCCATTTACACTCAGGCCATTGGGCCAAGACCTCAAATTTGACTCCCCATCTGCCTCAGGATTTGGCGGCCTTACGTGTTACCTTCCCACCTGGCACCTCTGCCTACCTCCCAGCCGGTTCCCTGTGCTGTCTCTCCCCACTTCTCCTTTCTTCCTGGGAGAGTATAGCCACCCTGTCATTTACTTTTTGAAAAGTTTTCGGCTCTGTCCTGACTACTGGCAGTATCCCTCTGTGGCTGTACCAACCACCTGTTCCACATGCCAGGCGTTGTGTGCCTGTGGGCTATGCTGTGTCTTGCCTTTGCCTCTGTCTTACAACAATGCCTCCTCCCCACACCTGCCTTCTCTCACCACTCCAATAGGACCTGCTCTGGAGACCCCTGTGTCCCATGGACAGGGCGTAGGCCCCCCTCCTCTCTATGTCTGAGGGACTCTGCTCACCTCTCTTGTAGGGTGCACTGTATTGTCACATCTCACTTCCTCATTCTGCTCACTAACGTGCTCAACTCTGCATCCTTAGCATCAGCGAGGATGGCCTGGCCTACACCAGGTGCAGAGTAGAGCTAACGTCTTATCATCCATTAGGTAAAACTGGGCACTGAGACTAAGGGTGAATGAATGGATGATGCAGGCCCACCTGGGACAGCTTCCATTTCTGCTGCCATACCCTCCGGGGACTAGGCTTGGAAATCAGGAGTAAGAAATAATGGTGGCTATGTGAGTGGCGGTGGCCATACTGGGGTGGAGAATGAGTAAAGACTGATTTGTATTTTGAAAACATAGAGGAAAGATGAAAAACAAAAATAGCTAGAAGAGTTCCATGTACTCCAACCCAAACAAGAGTTGCATATTTTCTCAGAGTTGGAGGAAATAGTCCAACTTTTAAAAAAAATTCATAGCTGGGTAAAGTTTGCTGCTCTTCAAAGAGTGACTGGAAAGTATATGTTTGGGGCTCTTGTGAAACAGTCTTTGATGAGGCCAATCAATCATCAATCAATCAGTGTGAGAAGTGGGGAGATGGAAGGGATAGAAGGAGAGAGGGTGGCTGTATAGGGGTAGGAGAGTGAGCTGGTGAGAAAAGGATTCAGGGAATCTGGAGAGAATAGCTAAGGATGAGAAATTTATTGTTGGAAAATTTCCCGTCTGAAATTACGAAATTTGAATTTTACCCCGGGGCCAAAGAGTCTTTAAGTCCACACATTTGCCCAGGACAGTCACTTGCTCTTGGAGAACATTTTGAGAAGCGTAGGAGGACCCCTGGGGTGGAAACTTGCCGAAATTGAGTCCTCTGCATTGTACATCAGGACAGTGAGTCAGCAACCACTGGGAGAGCCCCCCACTACCTCCCCCAGTTCATACCTCCAGGCAGCGTTTCTACCCATGGGTCCCAGTGGACACAGCCAACTCTCCAACTCACGTCACATACAGCCAACTGAACCGCTGTCACATGGCAACTAATTATAGTCACATCTGTTTGCAGCTGGGCTGGACCAGTGACCTGGAGGTGAAATGCTGGGCTTCATTATCATTCCCTCTAGTCCTCTCTATTCCCCGGGCAGGGACATTTAACGTCCACCCCCGTTGAGTGGAAGAAAGGGAAGAAAAATGAAAATGAGTCAACAAAAATTGTACGATGGGGGAAAATGAAAACAGAACTGTGATCACATGTTGATGGTCAGAGGAGCGAAGCAAACACCCTCGTTTCATCAATGCATGCTGTTTGCTGGGAGCCCTGTGCAGGCTCTGAAAGTCAGTCTCTAATGAGAAACAGAGAGCAGCATGCATCTCACATGCACCATCCCTAGCCACTCTATAAGAGAGAGAGAGGTGCTCCATATCAGAGGTTTAGTTTGTTTCTCAAATGTTTCATGCTAATTTGTTTGTTCGCCAAGAACATATCAACACTTGTAGTTGTTTTCAAATTAGAGCAGAAACGTTTTGTTAAGTCTAAAAAGTAGTAAGGATGTTCTGTTTCCATGTTTTCCATGATTGAATGGAATAGAAAGGTTATTTTATTTAATTAAATTCTCCTTTCTGGTGAATTAATGATGAAGAATTATTTCCACACCTTTTGAATCGCATCTATCTTAACACCACAACAAAATGATGATCTAATAATACAGCCAATGCAGATGAAAGTGCATGGACGGTGAGCTCCTTGGAGATTAATCACCCTTAAATATACAATACCAAGCATATTTTTGGAAGTTCAAAAATGCTGTGCAAATGGAAGCTTTTAAGAAATTATTATTTGTACTGCAACACTTGGCCGACATTTTGCTCTCTGTTTTGTTATTAATTTTAAAATTCCTTGCACACTTTTTTGGGGGTAAGTTTTATTAAAGAAATGCACAGCTCAATGCATCTTGCAAAAGTGAACACGCCCATAAAACAGAAGCCAGATCATGAGCCAGAACGTTTCCAGAAGCCTAGGTACCCCTTAGGTCCCCTCCCTATCACTAACAGCCCCCAAGAGTAACCACCACCATCCAGCCTAATTTTGTTTAGTTTTGAACTTTCTGTAAACATAAGCAGAATCACCTGGTATGTTCTTTTGTGCCTGGCTACAGTTGGCTCAGTATTATGTCTGTGAGGTCCACCCATGTTGTAGCCAGTGTATGCGCAGTGTGTAGACAGCTCCGTTCTGTGAATACATAACACCATTGTGTATTTATCCATTCTCCTGTTTCCATTTGGTGCTGCTGTGTATAGCACTGCTATGAACATTCTCGGACATGCCGTTTTTTAATTGAAGCACCACAAAGTGCAAAAATTTTAAGGTAATAGCGTAATGAATTGTTACGGGTAGAACCACCCGCTGTGTAACCACCACCTGATGCGGCAGAGAATGTTTCCAGAAACCTCCCTCATACCCCTTCTTAGTCAACCCCACTGAAGATCACCATTATTCTGACTTCTTTCACTGTAGTTTCACCCGTCCTTGAACTGACTGCAGTAGGATCATATGGTGTGCTTTTCTGTTGAAGTTTTAAGATTCTCTTTCAGAGCAGTCCTCTTGGGGCAGGAGAATACAGGAAGGTGTAGAGAGCCATTTTGCAAAACTTCATGGTAGTAAACAAAATTTTAAAATAAAAATTATCAAAAATAGCATGTGCTAGTTAAAATAACAAACAGGGTGGAAGTTAGGAAATACATATTCAAATCCCCTATATATACTCTCTATTTATGATATTTTCATATCAAAAAAGAGCATGAGCTTTTGGTGTGGTTTTTTGTTTTGTTTTGGTTTGGCTTTTGTGTGGTCATTTTTTATTTTTCACACCAACATTTTTGGGTAATGGAATAAAATTAAAAATAATAGAATCAAAAAACACAAACTTAGCACATGATAAGGGCAAATATTATTTAACTAAAATGGCTTTGGCAATAAAAACATGTGAGCATATCTTTTGATGCACACCTGTCCAATCCCCTGGTGTCTATCAGGAGTAAAAGTGCTGGGAAAGGCGTGTGTGCGCGCGCGTAGCTTCCAGAGATGCTGCCGAATGTGGTTTTCCAAAGTGGTTGTTTCACTGGACAGTCCCGCCAGGGGGTTCTGAAAGCTCCACTTTCGGTTTCTGCACACTTTTCATTCCTGCCCAAGTAGCCCTAAAACACATGCCTTTGTCTGCATACATTTCTTTAGTTGGATAGATAATTATTCAAAAGATTCCCTGAAGAAATGCTACCACCAGAAAGAAAGTTAGGATAGCAGTATCACCAGAAAACTATTTTGACATTTTGCACAGCATAGGGAATGTGAAAAGGAATTTGAAAGATAAGCTGTTTAGACTTGGCAGATCTCTCCATGTCCCTATTTGGTGGGATGTGAAACACATAAAAATTGTTAAAGCTGTGATGTTAAAGGTCTATCTCCCATCAGAAGCAGGGAAAAAAAATCAGAAAATTGAGGACTTCACTCTGTTTAACTCATTCAAAATATGCTTTCCTATAGTGGATAGATCAGATAACAAATTGGCATGATAGTGCCTCCTTATGCGCTCTCTTGCTCTCTCTCATGCAGAGCAGCATAGCAATTGGCATCTTTTGGTTAAGTTAAAAGGCACTCGCCAATCAGAATTAGAGAGACTTCCCCTTCCTTCATCCCCACATGGAACTAGCTTTAATGTTGATAAGAGCTCCCTTTTGGTCTTTGGATCAGAGCAAGACCGGAAATAGGCTTTATTTCAATTTAAAGTCATTGACCCCCATCATTCCTCTTCCTTCTTTGGCACTAGTCCTATATATCGTAAATCTTTGGGAATTTTTATAACTTAACATACTTTATAGGAGTAATGCTGATGGTTTGACTCTGGAAATCTTTAATTGGGGTATGAAAGACAATTTAAATAATACTGTTTTATCATATCTTGAAAAATATAAAGAGACTTGTACAGATTATAAAAGATATTTGATTTAGGGATTACTTTGTTGTACCTTTTGCATTCCTTTCAAATTGTATTATTTGTTTGTATTTAAAGTTGAAACCTGCTATTCAAGTGGTATGCGTGCCTGTGTATCTGACAGACTTCACTGAGAACTGATGTATTTTTTTCTGTTTCAAATACAGCTAATTCAGTTCAGTTACCTTTTGGAGGTAACTTGTGCTACTCTCATGGTAAATTATTGGCTGTATGGTCTACTGGGAGGAGGCGAAAAGGACTGTCAAGATTGACTGGGTTTTCATTAAGTTTTTCTACAGTTTTAGGGCTATAAATTATGATGTTGCCTCCTTGAGAGCTTCCTAGGGTTCTCTTTTTCTCATTGGTCTGGGTGACCCATGTAGCTGTTGGCCATCAATGATCAACTTCTGTAAGAGAGACCAAGACCAGCAACTCTTTGACCTTTGAGATTTTCAGCCACATTCCCCATGACCTACTCTGTCTGCCATGACCATTTGGGTTAAGCAATTGCCTTATGGGAAGAAAGCACAGGCATTGCTCTAGCGACTTGGAGCTAATTTACTCAGTGCTAGCACTCCAATGAGGGGAAAGGCAGGAAGAGAGTGTGCGTACGTCACAGAACGTACAAGTTCTTCCCAACCTAGAATCTGAAACAGATGGGATTGGAACTAGTTGATGAGGCCCAATATATTCCAGACTTGGGGAAAAATGAGCAGCCTCGTAAACTCCCTCAGATGTGTAGCCAGCAGGGAGCTGTTTGAGTCTATGAGACTGTGTATCTTTTGATATTGTTGAGAGGTCCTCATAGAAAATGTAATTCCTCAGGAAGTCATGAAATTAGTGACATAGCTTTTAACTTGTAGGTCACCCATGAACTTGTGAAGCTGAGTAACTCATTTAGTTTATTTGCCCTTTCAAACACAGTAATTCACAATGGGGGATTAAGATTACTTAAGTCTTTTATTTTGTTTAATTAGCTATTTTCAAAATCATACGTCACACCTGATTGAAAAGGGATGCTCAGCGTATCACTGGTGTTCTTTTTAGCAGTGCACCCTTGAATCATAACTAAAATATGTCTACATGCCAGGGTGATCGCTAGCACGGGCCATTATGTGACAGCAATCGCAAAGACCAGAATGGTGATATTTCAAAATTGAATTTATTAAGCAAAGTAAACTTACAGCTCATGATTTTTGTTTGTTATTCTAAAAATAGTTTTTATTTTTTTTAACAGAGCCATTTATATAGAGTGCTAGGCCACCCAGATTGTAAAACAAACATCATGGCCTAAAAATGCCTTTTTTTTCTGAAAAGTTGACCATAATGTAGATATTCTTAGAATTATCAATTCTTTGGAATTGCATTCCAGGGCCAGAATTGGTACTAAAATTTCACAAATGAATAAAGCAGATTAGGAGCCATGAATGTCTTTGGTTTGAGAATTAAAAAAAAAAAATTTGCTTGATATAAACTGGTGGGGGCAGAGTGAGGGTCCTTTATTTCTATAATGGAGACTATAATAAAGGCTTTAGTGCTTTATTTCTCATCTCAGATTTTCTCCAGTGGTTGCCATGATCTGAAGTGCTACCCAAAGCAAAACTAAGTATTTGTTACCCACACATGCTGGTTGTGTTTTTGTAGCAATGGCTCACAAGCAACTTGACCCCAATATCCACAAGTATGTCCTTGTAACCTCTTATCAGGGGTCCCCTGTCATTAAGGCATTTACTGAGAGCTTAAGGAAACAGTTCCAGGAAATTCATTTTTATAACCTCCCTCAAAGTGAATAAAGGTAAGCTTCAGATTTTTATCAACATTTCACAAGAAAAAAAACCCAGAGCCACCAGATTGCCATTTTCAGCTTCAGTCATTTGATTCCATGCCTAATCTGAGTTTTGAAGAAACTTATTGAACTGTAAGTAGAAGAGCCCGCACTGCCTCGGGCTGCTTGTGGGTTTCTGCTGGCTAAGCCTACGTGGTAGGTGGATGTTTCCTAGGTTGATTTTTCCTTCTGGCATCTTGTAAAAGCAGGATGGAGTTGAGCAGAGTTTAAAGAGCAGAGGTGTGTGTTTCTGAACATGGCTCAGAAGCAAGACAGTTGTGGGGAATGGGACAGTAGCAGAGAGGAATCTAGCCTAGAGCCCCCATGACTTGGGGCTGCCTCACCTGTTGGGCTTTCCTGGTCTGGCAGCCAACCTAGCAGCTTTGGGCTGTTCTGGGGACCCAGGTCCCCCAAGAACTCCCATTCTTCTCTGGTGGTCTGGTGATCTGGAGAGTCTCACAAGCATTGCCAAGTCCCCTTTTTGGAGTATTTTCTCGCAGTGCTGTTTTGAGTTGGCATGTCGCAGAAATATGTTGTGAGTTGGCATGCCAGTGTCATTGGATTGTTATATACAGTTGTTATTTAAGGTTGACTAAATGACACGACCACCAGCAGCAATAAAACAATAGTAATCAGGTACCTACTACTCTGTTTCATCAATTCTGAGATGCCCATTTATTAATGTTTTAACAGCTCTGAAATGGGGGTAGACCTAACAATTAATGATGTGTCATTGTTCAATCAGTGCTGTCCTTTATTTCCTAGTGTGGATTTTACAGCTGATGTAGTCTCAAATGAAATACAGTCTAGATCAGGCTCAGTATGAGGCTCTGGGCCTGCCCCCACAGTGCTCATGGGGTGCTGGGGAGACATACATGTAAAGGACTATAAGAAGCATGGGATAAGTGTTGCAATAGAGGCACATAGTCAACACTGTATGGGAACCCAGGTAGGGAGCAGTTAGCTCTCACCTGCGGAATGGATAAGAGATGGTGATGTTGAGTGAGGCACACTTCTTGAGTCTCTAAGTACTTGTATTTGTGCATTTTTTTTTTAAGATTTTATTGGGGAACTGAGGAAGGGGAATAGACAAGTCACTGTCCTTTTGTTCTTCAGTCTTGTTGTGGAGGACGTCGCGTCACTGGCCCATGTTGGTATTATCATTGCGCTCTTCCCTGGGTGAGGCAGTCGCTCGCCGGCCATTGGATGGCTGCTCATGGTGGCTCACGGCAGCTCATGAAAGCGCATGCCAGCCGCCAGGCGAGCTCCACTGCAGCCTACGCCATAGCCGGCGATCCACAGCAGCCCAGCTCCAGTTCGAGCTGTTGTTCACCATCTTAGCTGTAGAGGGCGCAGTGTCACTGGCCCACATGTGGGATCCGAACCCAGGCCCTGCTGCTCAGAGCTGGTGTCCCAAACCAACTCCCAACCAATGCGCCACTCGGCCGGCCCTATTTGTGCATTGTGGATGACCCTTCTAGGGCACAGGTTTAAGATTTTGGCCTCATCTCTTTGGTCACCAAAACCCAGAATGTGAAGCAAACTGTGAACATGGATTGACTTAATGTGTTAGGAGATTAAGAGAGTGCATGCTGAAAATTGCCTAAAATATGAATCAGGGAAAGAAACAGGTCCATAATCTCTGGACTGTTGTCAATTGCCGCCATTTCCAAAATATGACATTAAGAACAGCTTACTGTCTTGGAGGGACTTGTTCAGATTTCACTGTACAAAATAAATATCTCCAGATGAGATTGTTTTATGCAGAAGATCTCCATGACAGTGGAGCTAAGACTTGAGTATATTGTTAAACAATAGACTTCACATGACCACAATACTATTAAGATATGGTTTTATTTTCAGGAAACTATTATCACCTGAAGCGGAATTTAGCTATATACAAGTATTTTATCTCAGTTAGTACAGAACCTCTAAAGAAGCTCCTTAACAAAGTTATTTCTATCATACCCCCTTGCATTCTGCCCACAATACCTCTGTCTATTTTGGTTTGAAATTTGGATTCTTCTAAGGAAATTGAAAATATATATAGGCACCATCATATGTTTATCTTTTAATGTGTTGTCAGTTTCACTTACTGGAAGTTGAAATTGGGTTCTAATTTCCACCTCATCCTCATATGTTATATTAAGGCTCCTAATTCAGTTTTCACATCTGTAAAATGGGGTGGCAATACTGATCACATTGAATAAGATGATAGCGAATGGTTTGTAGCACCTGGTGGGCATTTGACCACATTAGCTCCCTTCTTCAGCTTTTATTACATGCTTAGATTCTTTGCCTTGCACTTTTAGCATTTATATGTTAGAAATGAACTACAAGGAACATTTTGTTGTTGAATGTTCTTTAATTGAGCATTCAAGCTTCAGTTGAGTTAAAAATCAGTTCTTTTCATGACTGGGCTTAAAGATTAGCCCTTTCATTTATTTCTTCTTTGCACAAAATTTTTTTTGCATGCCTGTGGGTCCCTGGTAATGAGAAGGACGAAGCATGGACTCTGCTCTCCTGAGTCGTCTCCCATGGTCTCAGGTCTGAAACTTCTAAATCAGAAGTGTGACATTTTCGTTGCCTTGCAAATATGGGTTGTGTCCTGTTAACATAATCCCTTGGAAAGTCCAGTTCAAAGAGTGTAAGTGACAGCCTTCACTTTTTGGACTAAGTAATGCTTTGATGTGTTCTACTCTGGGATTGCTATTTTGTCTGTTAGGGCAAGAGAGATGGACCATAGGACAAGTATGTGATAGCCCCATTAGGACAAATCTAGGTATCACATATTTTAAGACCGTGCTCATAATAACAGGGTAGGACTTTTTCCATAAATAGATAAAGTTGACAAAATCATTTCAGTTCAAATATTTACCTCAATTTGCAAATGTTCTTCTATTTAAAGACTTTTTTCTCTTACTTCCAGGGTGGTGGTTGTGCTGGTTCTGGCTGCGGGAAATGTGACTGCCATGGAGTGAAGGGACAAAAGGTGAGTAGCCAAAACTTAAATAACAATAATTCTTTTTGAATCATCATCAATGTGGAATTCATTAGAAACTTCATTAAAACCAACCAGATAATCAACAATTCATGTTCAAACCTTATTACTATTTTAATAATTTCTCTAGAGCAATACAAATGAAACAAAACCAGGCTTCACGTTATTTCTGAGGAATCTTAACAGCTGTTCCCCAAAGATTGTAATAATTAGTGGCAATTAATATAGGAAAGGGATTCGGTTTATTTTCCTTTTTGACTCTAGAAGGAACAAATGTATTGGAAGAAAATCAGTTGAGTCGATAGTAGTCTTTGAAAGTGATGTATAAGAACTAAACTTAACCTTTTTCTGAAAAAAGGAAATTTCTATTGAACTTGAGGGCCTTCTATTCAAATTAGTATTTTTAAACAATTTTCAATTCTTAACATACTTGTTTTTATTTATTTACAAAAACAGTAAGAATTTATTGTTTCCAAAATGTAAAATTAAAGTATGTTTTTCTAAGCCAGCACTCCCTCTCTTTCTCATTTAAGAATCATGGATCTGGATAAAGATCATTGGCTCTGGAAGACAAGTTGTCTCTGTGCCATTTCAGGTGTTTTGAGAGAGGGTGCCTGTCTGTTTTTTACCTGGGGACAGTGCAGCATCCTGAAACTGTCTGAGAGTCACCGTGGAAACCAGGAGTGGCAGTGAGAAAACATGGCCAATAAATGAGTCAGCTTCCGGTGTAGGATCATACAGGAGGTTGGGGCCGTGTGGAAGGGCGTGAGCTTCTGTGGACCACTGCCTGCTTTTGGGAGCAGAAGGTGTCAGCCGGGCCAGCATTGGAGCTCTTCTCTCACTCATGGCCTGATGAAGGTTTATGGGGTCCCAGACACTTTTGAAATTCAGTGAATTCTATTTTATAGGAAACGGTTTCATTTCTTTTTAGCTACATGCTAAAGTACTAACGTTATTCTTTTAAAAAATATCACCTGGAGAGTTTTTGAATAAATGAAGTATGTGAAAACATTTTTATATCTTTCATTATCAGCTTTACCAACTATAATTCATCTTCCTGTGCTGTTCATTCTCTTATTTGGGGAGTTTTTCTAGCCAGTTCCAGTGTGCACTCTCAAGAGTTATTTTAGAGTAGAGGCAAGTATGTTCATACCACAAAGATTCTTTCTGTCTTTCTTTTTTTAGCCTAACTTGAATTATACATATAAGCACACTGCATTAACAAAGAAATCCTTAAAACTATAAAAAGTAGGACTTGCATATGTCAACGAATAGGAAATGAAGGCCTATATCAATACTACTGTGTTTTTCTTGCAACTTAAAGCATAAGGATTTGGAGAGAGGCAGGCAGAGCTAGCATTTCTCACTCCTAAAAAGAACAGGGTCCACCCCAATGGCTTTCTTGATTTCCACTCCCATCCAGCAGCTGCAGACCCTGGTGGCACTCCCCGTTGGCTCTGGTGTTTTTCAGACTGCCTATTCTGTGCATACATTTTCTAGCCTGATTTATTTTAATTTTTACCCAAAACCCACCCATGAATATATAACAGGGTAGATATATCCTGGTACAGCTTTCCAAATATTTTCACCCGACTTTTTCATGACTTGATGACAGCTAGTCAGGGACTTGGCCCACTTCAGTTCAGAGTTGGTTAAACATCTTTAGAGAAGGCAGGGTCACATCTGAGTCACAGGCAGCACCTAGCACCCAACCCAACAAGGAAAAGGCCTTTAAACATTTCTTTTCAAAATTGCGCATTGATAAAAACCCTTGCTGTGGCCGATATGCTCATGTGGCCCAGGTAGGTGTTTATCACGACATGGAAACATGCCGTAGGGCCTGCTTCCACTTCAGCTTGGGAAGATCAAGGGTAGGAGTGCGTTGAGAGAGAAGACATGCCATTAGATTGTGATCCTTTCTTGTGATGAGGACTCAGGTCAGCCTGCTATTCCGACCAACCTAAGCCTGAAATTGGAAAACCCTAGAGTTCCTGTTAGGACTGGGGTGGAAGGTATAAAATTCTGCACGTCCCAGTAAGTGAATGAGATGTCCAGGATCCAGGGCTGCCATGATCTTTCCTGGCCTGATCTGTTCCCTCAATAGTCTCCTCCATTGCCCATTTTTTTTTTACATTATTATTAAATAAAGACTATTTAAAATAACTTACTGGCAAGCTATAGGTTAAATCATTCAAAGACTAATTATTGAGTGGATTCAGAAGGCCTCTTGAAATCTAGAGGAATAACTAAATTATTTAGCATTTTATCCTTTGAACAAAAGTCTGTCTTTTCTCCTCTTGAGCATAAAGATTTAGGTCCCATGAGCAAAGAACCAGTCCTTCCTCCCACGGAAAGAAGAAATTTTAAACTTCCACTTATTGTCTTGGAAGTGATATTAAAATAACCAGTTTAATGATGTGATACACCTAGAGCTTGACTGAGCTGGGATTTCAGATCTGGTTCCGTTTCTCTCTTCCCAAGGTCATACAACAAAAAATTTTTCTTGGCTGGCACATCACTAAGAGAAGTTGGTCTCTGCAACTGCCATCACCTCCCACCCATTCTCAAAGCAAATCCTAGACATGTTAATTGGGTATAAATGCAAAATGAATAAAGGGTTTAGAATCACAATTTAAATCTAGTGGTTCAAATTGCAGCCCTCCTTTTCAGCTACTAATGAATGTCTTTAATTCTTAAAGGAGTTATTTTGCTATTCTCAAATGTCTGAAAATTAAATGAATCTTGACTTGTCTTAAAAAGGATAATAGGAGCCACAAAACCCAGAGAGAATTAAAGTTACCTAACTGGGACAGAGTGTCACCGCCTTAGAAATTTGGAAATCATTGTTTCCGAGACATGTCTTTCCACATCTTCATGAGGAATATTTTGACATGTTGGTTATTTAGAATCCACCAGTAGAAACTGGAATATCTCCAGTGTAAATTGCCAAATCTCTTTTGGCTAAGGCCTGCTTTCCATGGAGATGTAACTAATTGATGGAGTGTCTTATATTCTCCAGATATCTAAGTAAATGTTAATGCAGCAGATCCTTGGTCATTTTATAATCTCATAGTTATCAATATAATACTGGCTATCTTATTCTGAGTTCAATAGTTAAATTCATGCGTCTTTCACTGGATTTCAGTGTTTTTTGCTGAGTTGTTTATTTTCCCACTTCCCTGGCTGGTCGCTGGTATCTTCAGATGTTTTCTGTTAGGTAATTAATTTGGGTTTGTTCACAATGGCTTTGTGTTCTTCCTGAGGCCTGAGCAGTGTGGGAATGTTATCTACTTAAACTGATTAAGGTTTTGAATGCCTGCCTACTCAGAAATAGCCAAAAGTTAAGCTCTTCTTTTTCTTGATAACCTGATTTTCTCAACTGTTTGAGATGGTAGGAAAGGCCACACATTCCCAGAAGTTACTACTGCTGTATGCTTGGGAATTAACCATTTAGATTTTGCTAAAATAGAGTTTGCACAAGAAGTCTTTCAAATATCTTAACCGTGGAAGCCCACACTTACGTAAACCTATCATTATTTTCTATGACCCTGCAGTGTCCACAAAAAGGAACTTCAGGTTAAACTAGAGAGGTAAGACATATGCACATGAAATAAGTTAAGAGTGAATTATCAAGTTCTAGGAGCAATGGTAGGGAAAACAAATGCTACTTTTGCTCTGAGAAGGGAGTGATCCCTGTGACCTAGAACCGTAAATAACAGGCCAGCTTCCTAGATGAGTAGGATCCAGGCGAATTTTGTGTTCACTAATTCACCAGTCTTGCTTGGAAATAGAATAGGGTCATCTGTCACACATACGCCTAAAGACACATGGTGAACTGAACTGCACGAATCAGAGAAAGCAGCTCTGGCCAGATGATGCATGCTATCATAGAAAAAGGTTTGACAGTGCCAAATGTAGTGACTCTTTGAAAGGGACATTTCCAAGCCATTGTCTCAGAAACACTGAGAGTCTTAATTAACTAGAATTATAGTAATTCTAGTGAATAGTGGGAACTGCGTGGGTATCTCATAACTTCTCAGAATACTTGAACCTGCTGATACCAAGATCCTCGCCAACAACGTAAAGAAGAATCACATTATTATTTTATTACTAATTAGATGGTTTTTAAATTACAGCCCCTCTCTACATACTGGGTCAGCACAGCAATAATATAGTCATCAGATAGTATTAATAGTCCCAGAATGCATTCAAGGCTCAGAGCTTTGAAAATGGAATTTCTGTCTTTTTGCCTAAAATTTATACCGTACCTGATTCGAAAAGGGTTAGAGAAACCTGGCTAGTCTGGAGGTGATTCTGTGTCGGGCCCTAGAAATCTAGGAAGAAGTTAATGTTGCTTTAGCACTAAGTTTGTGTGGGATACTCTTTTCTCTTATTATGGTAAATGGTTTGTAGCTTTACCAGCCTTTTAGCTCCTATATCTATTGAGACAGCCAATAGATGTTCCACATCAGATCTCCATATAAACCTGTGTGTCGGTGTCTTAATATTAAATTATATAATTTAATATAGCATTAAATTATGAGCAGATGCTGTGTATCTGCCCATACACAGTAGATCTTGGTCAGGATAGAAAAATCCTTGCTGTGGCGCATCAGAGCAAGAAAAAGAAAGGGGCTGACATATATTGAACTTCGGCCTTGGGTCAGGCACGGTGCTGAATAGTTTGTATGCTTATGATTATTATACCCGTTTCACAGTTGAAGAAACCAACTAGTCCAGGGTTTCTCAGCTTTGGCATTGTTACACTTTGGGTGGAATAATTTTTGTTGTTGTGGGGAGTGTCCTGTGCACCATAGGATGTTTAGCAGCATCCCTGGCCTCTACCTGCCAGATGCCAGTCGCACCTTCCCTCCTTCAGTTGTGACAATCCAAATGTCTCCAGATGTGATCAATGTCTCCTGGGGTCTGGGGAGAGCAGGGAGCAAAACTGACCTGGATTGAGAGCCACTGAACTAGCTCAATCTCTTATAGTGAATTAGAGGCCAGTAATAGGATTCAAGTGGTATCAGAGCACTCATCAATTTCCATTCTTCAAGATAAGAAGATGCTGATCTGAGACAATGCAGCATGATGAACTTGTGCTTCAGAATATCCTAGAGTGTTTTTTTCTAAATGGGTGGTGATGGAAGGCATTGCTGGAGAACCACAAAGAAGTGCGCCTGTTCCTTTGCGGCTATGGGCAGGCCTCCCAGTTGCTGTAGGAGCCATAACCACAGGGAGCCACCTTGTCTGTGAGGTGGAGGTCATTTGCCGAAGTCTGAGCCCCACCCCCCACCTGAGGCAGGTTAGGGGAAGCCCAGACCAGAATAACCCGCATTCATTTCATCCAATTCAGGGCATGTTTATTCTATACAGCATTCAGAATAAAACCTGGAGGGGAAGGTGTATTGAAGTGAAGATTTCTTAGGCCTGTGTCAAGAGATGCAAAAGCAAGCACATATGAGGACTGGGCCTCCCCACCCCCTTCCTTCGGAAATCCTGGCATATACTCTATCCTGCAGGAAATTCCTCACTCTGGTTAAAAGGGAGTAACCTTTGTTACTTATTGGGCATGCCTCCTTGATTTCCCAGGAGGCAAATATGGCCATATATCTTTGTCCATTCTGGACATAGTTAGAGGCTGTAGTCACCAACAAGAGTAGAGTGCTTTGTGTGTTATACTTTATAAACCAACTAGTTATTCTCTTTTAGTTATTCTTAGCATCTGTGTAGAATAGATTTGGGTCCTCCATGGTTATTAAAGAACAAGGTTACCTTTTATTACTTTTTTATCAGTATTTTGAAAATTGTTCTAAATGTGAAAGCCGTCCTATTGCTTCCTAGGTATTTAATTTTTTTCTCAGGTAAATGAAAGTAAATATTTTTGTGTAGACTCTGAAACTTTGGATAAATTAACTGATTTGAACTAATAATAGTGAACTGTATTGTTATTAGTAATAACAATAATTTATTTATTAAGCACTTACTCTGTGAGAGGCACTGTACCACATTTGAATTAGTGAGAATTTCAAAATCTAGGATATTTTAAAAGACATTCCATTTTCTTACTTCCACTATGTGAAATATATAAAGTCAAAGTGCAGTAGAAAGTGCTACTTAATATAAAATATTAGGGGGCTTATTTAATAAAATTAAGATTTGTTTAGTTAGTGAAGCAAATGTATTTGAAATTACTTCTAATATTTTTGAGACTGATTGGATATCTTTTTTTTTATAAGTGTTTTTAGCATTCACAAAAGGCAGTAAGTCTCTATCTAGTTCAGCCTTTCCCAAAACGTGATTCTCAGACCACTTTGAGGATCCTTTGACCCTCAAATCTCCCAGGGTTTGCTACAAGGATGAAGTGAAAGGTGTTGTACATAAAAGTACTTAGGAAACTTAAACCGTCATCTATGTGTACCTGTCACTTTAGCAGCAGTTGAATGTAAAAGTTGCGATACAGATGAGGAAAGCATTTGCTTGCTGGTCCAGGCCTGGACGAGTTCCTAGACATAAAGACATAGGCACAGACCATCGAGCTGAGATTTTTCAACTCACAAATGAAGCCTGGAAGGCCAGAGAAATGGACTTGTTCCCCTTGTGACAGAAGCTGCCCCAGAGCCTAAATTAAAGAGATGTTAGGATGTTTTTAGAATCACAGCACCAGCATTAGGAAGTGTGTTTGTAGCTTTTGGATGCTTCTGGTGGAGGAAAAATGAGATGTACTCACTTGGGAGGTCTGTCTGGAAACATCATCCAATTTCTAGTCAGCGTTGTGATTTTATCTTTCATTTCCAGAATCATTATCCCTTAAAATATACGGGAAACCAATGCTCCCTTTATTCGCTCACCTAATGTTCCAAATAACCTCTGCAGGCTTTTGTTGTTAACTGCTTTTCCTGACACCAGTATAGCTACAAGTGTTGTCCAAGCTCCTCCCCTCCTTTGGCCAACTGTTCTTGTTCTGGATATTTAAAGGGGAACTCCTGAGAAATGTCACTTAATTTTTGCCGTATCATGGATTTCAGCCCCCCAGAGTGCCTACGTTAATGACTTTGGGGGCCACTGGTGTTCACTGAAGGATCCGATGGCCTGTTAGCTGGTTATTTGGGTGCATACACACTCTTTTCCTTTTCCATGTTTTTTCTGGTGTCTTGTAATGCCAAGATTTTTTCCAGATGTCTCCTCTTTCCTATTTCCACATATTGCACATGAATCACCATCTGGCAGAGTCATCGTGAGAATCAATATGGGTTCCCACATTCACCTACTTTTGTGTTTTTGATACTTCTTTGAAAAAAAAAATCAAAAAAACATGCTTGAATCCAAGGGTAAAATATCAACAGCATATCATCAGGAAGCCACTAAAAACAGATTTATGCTAAGTGAGTTTATCTTATTGTGTACACAAGGCCTACCACTGGATGTCACTGAAATACACATTTTCACTGTCTCAGGAGGGACAGTGAGCTATATGTCCCCCCAGTTTCCACTTCCTCTTCTTATTTCTTTCCATTGCATACAATCTGCCCCTTTGCCAGATACTTCTGAGACCTATTAAACCTAAGAGAGCCCTGTGACCTAGAACCGTAAATAACAGGCCAGCTTCCTAGATGAGTAGGATCCAGGCGAATTTTGTGTTCACTAATTCACCAGTCTTGCTTGGANTATATGTCCCCCCAGTTTCCACTTCCTCTTCTTATTTCTTTCCATTGCATACAATCTGCCCCTTTGCCAGATACTTCTGAGACCTATTAAACCTATGATAGATTATAATTTAAACATCTACTTTTTTTTTTTTTTTTGGGCATACAATCTACCCCTTTGCCAGATACTTCTGAGACCTATTAAACCTATGATAGATTATAATTTAAAAATCTACATTTTTTTTTTTTTTTGGATTTGTAACTGTATTTGGAACACACCTCCTCAGGAGCAGCTTTAAAAATAGCAAGTTGATTTTGTTTCCATGTTTAGGAGGGGTAGAAAATGAAATGCCTTGAGTGGAATATTGTGTCCTGTGACTTTTCAAGCCCAGAACACCTCCTGTGAGTGCACGCTGTCATCAGTGACGCCGGGCCCTGACTGTCCTTGTCTTGACTATTAATGGAAAATATGACTTTTTCTAAAAATGATCCCGACAAAACATTGGCTGGCAGGCATATAGCTTTGTTTTGGAAGGAGCAAAATGAGACTGTATGTTTTAATACAAGATCGAAGACGTGACAGAAAACAAACCCTGATAAATGAAAACTGGGCAGCTGGATTGTCTTCCTGTTTGTTGGTAGAATATCACGAGCATCCAAAATATGTTTCCAGACAGCACATAATGATGCATGACAATTATGTAGTGTGGGCGTGGAGAACTGCACCCACAAAAATGGTATGAACAGAACCCTCGTGCTTGTGAAGTGGTTCAGCACAGTGTGTGATTAAACAAAGGAAGACTTAGTCAGAGGTAAGAAGCAAACCAGATGACTGTGGGAAAGTGGGCTCCTTTGACTGCTTTTCCCTTTAACATTCCATCAGAAATGTTAAAGGTGTACCCAGACACCATATCCACGT
This sequence comes from Hipposideros armiger, assembly GCF_001890085.2. Lineage (NCBI taxonomy): Eukaryota > Metazoa > Chordata > Mammalia > Chiroptera > Hipposideridae > Hipposideros > Hipposideros armiger. The sequence goes on along the minus strand of NW_017731441.1, from coordinate 958,355 downwards.
GGCTTAGCCTGCCTCTTTTGGTTAACCACATAGTTGTATAAAAGCATAATGCTCATCTGGCCCCAAATTCAATTGACTATGGGTTTCTTCACATGAGAATCCAACATGAGGAGCTCATAATGATTCCAGGCCAATCTCTAAAATGCCGTCAGGAACTCATGCCCGGTGTAAAGTCCTTCAATAAGGGTACTCCTTTATGAGGATGAGGTTGTGTCCATCCGTATGCTTACAGACCAACCTGCAAAGAGATGAAAGAGGCTTTTGGTAATGAATGACAGAGGTGAGTCCCTTACACATGCCTTGTTAGACCCTGGGGACTTGTCCCAACCATTTTTTGGTGGATGTCCCATTGGACCACATGAGGGCCACGTGTTAGTTCACTGATTTTAGGTTAGAACAAGGCTTTACGTTGATGTGAATTCAGAGATCTCCAGTATCTGGCTAAATGCTTGATTTTGAAATGGTTTTCCCTAGAAGCTTGGTAAAGGAATTAAATCTATCTGTTCTATCTATTCTAGAACCTCTGAACTACTTATGTCTACCACCCACCTTCACTTTGTGGGTCTTATTGGGCTCTGCTCTGTGGTGACAGTGTGCCCATGGATTTAGGCAGTGGTTAGCAAGACAGGTGTGACACCTGTCCGCGGGGATCTTACAGTCCCCTGACAGAGGAAGACATTAAACAAGAGGAACAGCACCAGTAATCCCCCACGTTGAACACTCTGCCATGATGAGCTATGAGGGAGAAAGAGAAGGCAGTGCCCTGAGAGTGAGCCGCTGTGGGAACCAGAGTAGGGCTGGAGTCTCGAGTCGGGGAAAGGCAAGTTGAACTTTTCACCAGCAGGCACCTACAACCAGGCAGCGTGCTCAGGGCACACAAGTTAGGTCCCCCAGTTTTGTTTCACTGATTTTCATCGTGTTTGCCCTGATTTGGGGTGGAAGATTGGACACTTAGGGAAATTGCCATGGGCAACTGTGTCCCGTCACCCCACACTGATCTTCTCACTTCCACATAAGAGAGAACCCAAATCATTCAAGGGCATGCTTTCATGAAAGTGTTTGGCAAAAGAATGTGTGTCTTTCTCTAAGCCCCCAGGAGTTACTGCTTTCTTAAGTTAGGCCCCTTCTCTCTGATCTGGTCAGCATTTCATAGGCGAGGTGGGAGGTACGTAGATGACTCTTTTTCCCAGACTGTCTGTCTCCTAATCCTGGAGGCCGGGGAATGCTATATTTTCTTTTACATCGGTACATAGCACCTTTTTTCCTGGTTCATGGCATTTCGTAAACACTGCGTCAGAACCCTCCCACAGTGACTGATGTGGGTGGCGAGTTATTGGTTCTGCCTCTCCCAGGTGAGGAGCTGGGGCACCAGAGCTTTTGTGTCTCAACCGAAACACAGGCACTTGGTAAAGAGCCCTGCCGCCTCATTGGACTCCAGACCCCCCAGGCTGTACCCGGGAGCACCCGGCTGGGGGGGGAGGGGGGCCGGGGGCATCCTGGCTTCCTGGGCGCTGCATCTCCTCTGCATGTGGGACACACAGGTCTTTGTAAGAGACGGTGACCTGACAGCCGATTGAATGCCATGTCTGCCAGGGGAGAGGCAGTCTATGGCTGGGAAAAACTTCGCAAAAGCTAATAACGACATTCTGAAGTATGATTGGGAGCTGTGAAGTAGAGCAGTGTTTTCTTTTTGATGGACATTAGATTTGCTGGTCTCTACTGAGGAATTCGGTCCTTCCGGCCCCCGTGGGTCCAGGGCTGTGGGGATAGGAGCTGACACCCAGATCTCCGAGAAGAATGCTACCACTGCCTCAAAGGGGGGTCTGGCTTTCGTAGGGGGTTCACCTGGGGTGGGGGGCATTTCACACACTTCACTGCATGGGCCACACTCCACCCCTTTCCTCTGTCTTTGCTTTTTAAAACTTCAGCTCTTTATCCTCCCGCCACAACTCCCTAATCCTTTCCCATTAGTTACTCGGTTTTCATTTCTCTTTGCTCATGTGCACAGGTACACGTATGTTACTTTCCAATGCCCCACGGCACACCTGTTGTGACACACATTCTCTGTGTCTCATGTGCACACCCACACATGTGCACACACACACTTTTCTCCTAGATGCCCCCACACCCTGCTGTCTGATAGGAGCACTCCCTGCTCGCTGTCTTCCATGGTGGGATTTTTTCCCCTTTTTTTCTGGATCAGCAGTTTTGGAGGTAGCTGCTATGGATGTGGTGCTGTGGGATGCAGGCCAGGAGAATGGGGAGACCAAGAAGGGAGGGTGAAAGCCAGCAGGGTGAGGGCCAGCAGCCACTTGAAGGTGAGAGGCAGTCGTGGTTTTTTATGGAAGCAGCAGCTGCTGCTGGGGGGACATGCAGGGCAGTGTGGACATCAGAGGGGGGCCCAGGGACCCCAGGAGTTTACATTAAGAAGCAATTTACCTGGTACTGCTTCTTGGGGTGTAGGACACGCCCCCCCCCCCAGACTTGTCCTGTAAGGATGAAGAAGTATGGCAGCTGTGTTTATTCGTGTCCTTGTGATTGGATGTGCACGTCTCCATCTGAAAAAAGTCCAGACTTTCTGATTTAAAGTTGAAAATCACCATGAGGAAAGACTTGGACTCCAAGCTCTAAAAACCCTTCCAAATCTAAGTGCTCCCTATCCTCTGATTCAGGTCTTCCTGTAAATGCCAGAAGGTACTTTAGTGCTGTGCCATTCCTGACCTTTCTAGAGTAAAATATTGTATGACCGAAAAGGAACTTTGGTATGCAATAAATGTCAGAATGCTCCATTAATCTGCAGCGAAAGAAGGTCAGGCCCATAATGGGTTATTACTTTACAAGTAGACATTTCCTCAGTGTTGAATACTTTTTCAGTGATGTATGCCGAGAAAAAGAGGAACAGTGATTCAGCAGTGTTTACCCAATGTGGCTTCTTCACTAGTTTTTCAAGCCTATTGATGTGGCAGCTAAAGTTTTCTGAGTCCCACTTGCCATCTGGCCGCTCTCTCCTTTTTCTGTTTTGAAAAGTCACGTGATACCTGAGTTGAAGCCATCATGGCTGAGAACTTTTGTTATTCTTGCCTCCCTGTCATTGATTTTTCCAATTGATAATCTCTTCAGTTCTTCATAGTTCTGAAACTTTCCTTGGGGATGGAAGGTCAGCACTAATATTAAATAACTGCTTAAATTGTGTCGGGCTTTCTAAAACAGTGGCTCTGATGGTTGCTGCTAGCCTAGTGGCCATTGGTCCAGTGTCATTTCTTTGGTTTTAGTACGTACCCAGAACTGAATGGGAGGGAGCAATAGATTGTAATTATGAGAATATTTATGGAGATAATCATTCATTTCACTTTCATATCTCACCTACTTGCCTCTATGAAGTTATATAAGTTACATTCTTAACCCAAAGTGTCTACCTTTCAAATATTTAAAAATCAAGTCCCCCAACTTGAGGGGTGTTCATACTCTGGGGACACATTCCCTTTAAGACTCTCAGCTTTGTGGAGAGACGTGAAGTAACAAGTAGTAAAATAGGTGTTTACATGGTATGAATTGAAAAATGTAGCCTCCATATCAAGTGATGCTTCACAGTAATCTACTCAATGAGTATAGCTTAAAATTCAAATTAAAAAAAAATAATTTGCTTTACCCAGTGGCAGATAAGAACATACACATGTCATTTTCTATCCTGTCATCTATTTTGTTCCTGACACAGGCACCTCTCTCCTGACGCGTTTCCTGTGGTCAAGCACATAATTAAGTATAAGTTCTAGAAGAGTATAGGTAATCTTATTTCAGAAGCAAATCATTGGTCATTTATTCATCAATGATTACATTTGGCTATGATTGTTTAGATGTATAAGGAGCAGTGTCTGTTTCCTTATTTATGCCATGTCATGTTTTCCTGGCATCCTATGCCCTTTACACAGGTGACTTTAGATGGTTGTGCCCCAGAAGAGGAAGGTGGCTCGGTGTGGCTCTGGGCTTGGAGTATATTTAGGGAACTGGGAAGGGCAGGGTGAGCTCGGCCTTTAATCTTCCACAGAGTAGGACCCTGTGGCTCCTCATAAGCCCTGATATAGGGCTGGCTCTGTCATTACTGTATTCGTTATGCCCAACTTCTGGATGTAAATCATCAAGTCCAGTAATTTTTACATGAAATATCAGGGAGCTGTTAGATGATTCCTTTTGAACTATTTCTTCACGGAAGGTGCTTGTTCTGCCTCTGGAGAAGCACCGAGTTTGGAAACCTATTTATTCTTTCAAGGATGCCTGGTGGGTTCCCATTGGCTTGGAATTCCTGTGGGAGCTCAGGAATTTTACAAAATGAGCAATTTTATATATGGGGTAGGAAAAAAGGGAAGGCCACTTCAGGGTACTTGACCGATCAGCTTCTCCATGACACAGAGAAATTGCCTAGGTCATTGTGGTCACCGTGTCTGATGTCACAGACCCCAGAGTGGGGAGGGGCAGGGGCACATTGGCAGCAGGTGTGGCCTGACCTTTCTTTTAACGCATCCTCACTCACTCTGTCTCTCCCTCACACACTTACGCATGAGACCATCTCTCCTGTAATTGATTTAAAAATGGTTTAAATATACAATAAAATGGGAAAATGTCACACATTTTTAAACTACACTGTAACCTATTTTTTATGAGACTCTTATCTCCTGATTTTCAAACTGTAATGCAATTTGACAGTTTTTTCATGTTAGCGCCTAGCCAAAGAACATAATACAGTAATACCTTGGTTTGCGAGCATAATTCTTTCTGGAAACAAACTACTTGTGTTGCAAGATATCGCTCGTTTACCACATTTTAAAATGTATTAGAAATGATTGCTTGTCTTGCGTAATAGTCGCAAGCCACGTTACTTGCAATCCAAGGTTTTACTATATATTAGTCTGTTGGCATTAAGTAATTAAGAATAAAAAAGCAAGAAACTACCTTGTAAATTGAGCCTTTAAAATCTCTATAAAATAGATATAGTAAAACTTGCATTAAGTAAGATCTCATTGATTTAATTTTTTTAATAACTTGGCCATGTCCAGGAGATATAAAATCTATATTTCCACATAATCTTTTGAAAACAGGCTTGCCAGTTTTGTTCATAACATTGAGGTGAAGGGAATATACCTGCTAAAAGGAGGCTACTTTTAAGTATTTAAGTGTCTATTTATTGTGTTAATTATGTACTATTATTTTGTATTGCTTGTGGAATTATGTGCTTTTCTTATTTATTCAGTTTTAAAATCAAAATCTTGACTAAAAACACTCCTTCAATATCTTGCTTAATTTCTTTCCTTGAGTGTCTGTATATGTTTTAAAATAATTAATGGGGTTTCCTGAAAATAGGTTAAAATTCAGTTATTAATTCAGATCGACCTGACCACGGCCTTTTGAAATTAATGAGGTTAAGCTAATAGTGGGTTTTGTGAAACCTCCAGCTCTATTGGTACTGTATTGTATTCTGTGAGCAAAATTGATTTGCCATGTTTTCACTTCTTTGGAGCTTTTCTTATCTTTTAGATTCTGAACATGATTAATGAAGCCTTGAAATTATTCATGCTGGGGGGAAATGTTGTTAGCTATTCCAGATAGCCAAGTAAGTTGGTTGGAGGGAAAGGAAGTAATTTGGGGATATCAGAACATGTGTGTAGTATGAGATACTTGTGGGCTGAAAAGAAGAGAAGGATCCTGGAGTCTCGCGCAGGTACACGAGTTGGTGTTGTGGTGGACTTCCAAAAACTCAGGCCGACACGGGAGAATAAATAGAATGCTCTGTGCTTGAAAGACATTAATGTCAGAGTACTCATTAAGGAAAAAAAAAAAAACACCCAAAAAATCCTGTGCATAAGATAGAGGAGGAATTTCTTAAAACTGTTGGATTTTTTAAACACCCAAGAAATTCTTATTTTCATATGTCAAGTTTAGCCACACAAACAAGAATGAGATAATTCATGGGTCATGACCAGTGGGAAGGGAAAAAGACAACACTGCATTTTCATTCTCTTTTCAAATACTCTGTGGCTTTATAGGAAATGCAGTTGACTCGATGGACATAGAAAGCTTGATAATAAATGGAAAATACTTGTGTTTAAATAAACTAGAGTCAGAACAATTTAGCTCATAGTATTTGTTTAGTGTTTCATGCTATGCAAAGGAACTGAGTACTGGATCAAGTTTGACCTTTCAAAGAATCCTGTCAGGGAAGTGGGATAGGTAGAGTCCTCCCATCTTACAGAATGCAAACCTGATTTTCAGAGCCTAAGGGATTGGTGCTGGAGCCGCAACCAAAATCTTTTGGTTTCTAGGTCAAGGTTCTTTCCCCAACATGCAGCATTATCAATACAGTCAATAAAATGAGAACGTAGGAAGTAAGATGCCCAAAAGCTCTGTTCGCTAACCCAGAGCAGAGATGCCTGTTTTTGCAGTTAAGTTTGAAAGTAGTATTCCTAAACCTGCACCCTCTTGGTAGATTTATATTATTTCCTTGGAATCTTTAACATTTTGTGTTTTCTGATTCACTCATGAAAATATTTAGTGAACACCTACGATGTGCCATTTGTGCTAAAGGCTGGCGACCAGGGAATGCCCCCTGGCAGGGCACCCATAAAACCCAATTTTGGTAGATAATTGCATTGAACATATATTTTTTTAAGAAAAAAATTTTTTTTCTTAATTGGCAATTTCTCTCAAAGTTAAACCTGAAAAATATCTTGTATGCTGTTTGTACTGTTAATTATAATTATTATTAACAGGACTTTTTTCCTGCATTTTTCTGCATTTACTATTATAATAGCACAGACCCAAAAAAAAAAAATCCATGACCTAGATTGTGACACTTCCTGACTTTTGTGTGTCCTAATTTTGCTCAGGATGCACGCACTTCCAGAACCCTGTCACACACCCACATACATTTTCAAGTTCATGTTAATAACATCCTCAACAAAGATAACAGGAAAACCCTCCAAGGGCTACTTAGGTATTGTGCACTAATCGGAATTACTCAAAATTGCTGATAATGTAGAATACATCTCTTTAAATCTCAGGGCTGTTGGTGTGGAGATAGTGAAAGTAAAGCAAAGGGTGTTTGTGAGGAAAAGATGTATTGTTCTTGTTCAAACTCAGAAAGTAGGTAACATCTTTTTATTTTGTTGTCAATTATTTATTTTCCCCAAAGTGTTGTCATAACATGGAATTTTGATAAATCTCATGGAATTTTTTTTTAAAAAGAGAAGGCGCTTGTACTGATGAGTAAAGGTGTAAATTGACATGCAGTTTCTCAGCAACTTTTAGGCATTAGGATTCCTTTTTGGTGTCTGAGTTCAAGTTTGTAAGCATTCATTCATGAAGGGTCTATTTCTAGCTGAGCGGTTTTGTTCACCTCTGTGCCTATTAGACAAGGCGCCCCCTGCTGGGACAACATCAAATTACAGCTGGATTTCGCCCCCTACTCACTGCAGTGCACAACATGCACAACCTTCTCAGAGGCTCTCAACCTGTGGGTCGCGACCCCTTTGGGGGTCGAATGACCCTTTCACAGGGGTCGCCTAAGACCATCGGAAAACAAAAAGATATTTACATTACGATTCATAACAGTAGCAAAATTATAGAATAGCAATGAAAATAATTTTATGGTTGGGAGTCACCACAACATGAGGAACTGTATTAAGGGGTCGAGGCATTAGGAAGGTTGAGAACCGCTGTAGAGCCACGGAGAATAAGGTTCTAACTGCAGTGGAGTACATTTTACAAAGACTGACAATTAAGTTCGTGAACTCATCCTAGAAAAAGTGCTACACACCTCACTGCTGAATATCACTACAGTCACCTTTGAAGTACTCCCCTTGGGAAGTTATGCACCGACACCAGCGCCTAGCCCACCCTTCATACCAATTTTGGAACTCTTTCTATGGAATGGCCATCAGAGCTGTTGTCATATTACCCTTAATGTCCTGAATGTCATCAAAATGTCATCCTTTCAATATTTCCTTTATCTTTGGGTAAAGAGAGAAGTCATTGGGGGCCAGGTCAAGTGAGTAGGGAGGGTGTTCCAATACAGTTATTTGTTTACTGGCTAAAAACTCCCTCTCAGACAGTGCCGTGTGAGCTGGTGCATTGTCGTGATGCAAGAGCCATGAATTGTTGGCAAAAAGTTCAGGTGGTCTGACTTTTTCACACAGCCTATTCAGCACTTCCAAATAGTAAACTTGGTTAACTGTTTGTCCAGTTGGTACACATTCATAATGAATAATCCCTCTGATATCAAAAAAGTTTAGCAACATCGTTGCAACAAGTTAACGAACTTAATTGTCAAACCTTGTATGTCTATATGGTTTTTCTGCTTTAAAAGACAAATTTTAAGTCTATATATGAGAAGAATAGATTTAGGGAGAAGCATTTATGATTTTGATTTGCAGATAAATCAAGGTTTTTTATGTTGATAAGTTTTTAGCAAGAGAAATTATGTTATTAGCTTTTTTTGAAGCCATTAAAAATTGAATGGATTTTTTTCCTTCATAAATGGAAAAATCAGGATAATTGATTAAATTACCTTAAGTATATGTTTTCTATATATTTGTAGTAGAAGAGACCAAAGAAATTTTAAATAAATTTTACTGTCAGTTGGATGTTTAGTAATAGTTTCTTAGAGACTTCCCTGCTACCATATTTGTACCTTTTTTATGTTTGTTTTGTAGGATTTAATTTTTCAGTATGTACCATTTTCATGCAGTCATTTAGAAAACTAAATTTACTTTTTTCCTGTATTATTCAAATATTCTCAGTTTATAAAATGGATGGGAAAGCAATCTGGAAAATATCCATAATTCAGATTATTTCTAGGGTCACAGAATTTATCTGTCACTTAATGGCCTCAACATTCTGGTTACTAGTTTTATATTTAAATTCAATTTTAATAACATGTTAAATTCTAATTAAAATTCTTCTTTTCCCTTAAAGTTCTATATTTTAAGCCTTGTCAAAGTGATTTCTCTCAACTATGCCCACACTCATATCTTTAATGGTATTGAATATTTAATATTAGCATGTTAATATAATGAATATTTAAGAAAAATATAAATGCTTCATTTCCATTGGGGGAATTCTAATTTTTTGGGAAAAAAGCATAGTCCCATAGCGCCCTCTGGTGGCAGGAAGCCAGATCCCCGTGGGGGTTTTCCTTCCACAAGCCATTCCAAAAGCTCATTCAACCTTTATTGTCTTTTAATTTAATAGGATCAATTAGATGTAATTGTTTTCTTCAAATCATTTTGTGTCTAGGAATTCTTCCCCAAGGAAGGCATGTTTAGCTGAGAGATTCCATGGATGTGCCCACTATGCTGGGGGATGGTAGAGGTAGGGTGTGAATACCGTGGATACCAATATTTCAGGTGGAAGCAACCATCTCTAAATGGGCCGCATGATGTCCAGAGACTGGAGACACTTTCTGGGCCCGGGCGGTTGTTGAAAGCCAACACTTAGGCTGAAGCAGAGAAGAAAATGGATGTGGATGGAGGGCTACAGGGCGAGGGGTCTACAGGAAAACCCATCAAAAAGTTTGAAACTTCGCACTGAAATTTGAATGGGTTAATAGAGTGCGAGGCCAAAGAATATAAATGTTTCCCAGAGAACACATTACATTTGGTTGAGGGGTTTGTTGAGAAAATGGAAATAAGCTATTGATTAAAGATTAACTGTATCAGGAAATGTACACACAGAATTTGATTGAATACACCCACAAGACTTTGGAAAAACATTATCATAATAATTTTCTTCTTGCTAATTTGGGAAGCTGACTACTTCAAGGGAGTGATGTAAAATATTTATACTTAGAAATATTTTCAACAGATTACTGCTTTGGAGTAAGAATTAACTAAAGCATTTAGGGCTGTTTTTTTTTTTTTTTCAGAGCGTAAGAGATAAATTATTGAGGAAAACATTTGTTACTGAAGAGCCTTGGTTTGTCTTATAGCTTTAAAGTGTATCCATCAGTGATACTTGGCTCTGATTAAGGAGAAATGTCTGGAATTTTTATAAGTCCTAAAGAGTTTTGGAAATTTTTAAATTTTGTTACTGCCAATTCATCAGTATTTGTTTGCTTATCATTTTAGAAAGTTTTTTACTGGATAAGTGAAGTCGGACAGTTTGTTTGCTTTTAGATGACTTTAGGGGAAGAGTTTTAAATTGTTTATATTAAGAGGACACTTAGAGCTCTTTCGAGTTATTCTTGTATTGAGTGATAGTTCTTTAGAAAATATTTTGTGAAGAGCTCTTTATAATTCACTTTTTTCTCACAAGCTGATGTGCAAACTGGATTTTCGTAGATCAGAAAGCATTTACAATTTTATTTCTTTGCAAATGTTGATTAATCAAAGAATATTTGTTGTGCATTTCCTCTGTAACCACTCCTCTGCTAGTAACCACTTCTATTATATATGATTTGAGCCTTTAGCTTTATCAACCAACTTCACAGCAATGTTGAAATTCCTAGAATTGGGCCGGAATTCATCATGGGCTCAGATCATGTTTTCGATATTAGGATTTATCCAACAGAAACCTGTCCTTGAACTTGGACCTTTGGAGAAAGTTCTGTATCTCCAGACACAGAACTGTGCTGTATCCGTGGGCAGTCTTCAGCTGATGAATCACCAACTGGGCATAGGTGGACTCATCTATGAGTTGACTCTGATCCACAGGGCTTGGGATTTTCCACTGAAGCCTTCTGGGCAGAAGGCGGTGTAAAAGCTGCAGACCTGGCTTGGGCAGAGAGAGAAAGGCCTTTTCAATTTACTTCCTATACCTCCAGCCTACCTCCCATCCCCAAACCTCAGCACTTATGTCTGTTCCATTTTCATACAAACCTGGTCATCTGCAGCTTCAGAAGTCTCAGGAGCAAGTCACAACAGCCTGATGACGGTCACAGGGCGGAGTACTGAGGTGCATGTGATGAGAAGCTGGGCGTGGTCTGCGTGCCCAAACCAATACCCACAGTTTAGAAGAGGCAGGATGGGTCCCGAAGGCTCTTAGAAAGAGGAGAGATCTTATAGTACACAAAGATTAGGAGCTTGCCCCCCCCCCCCGTTTTTAATAACTTTCTGCTTCTTTTCATCCTTTGAATTGGTACAGATGCGAATGTCCTCATTTCTAGGAACAGTCTCTTAAATGCTCATCTTTTCTCCCCACTCCATATATAACTGCTAAGACTCTTAACATAGACCCACATATTTGATGGAGAGCCACTCTGTAAAGATTCCTAAGTTGACTATATTAAGCTAAACATCACCAAGGCTTGAGAGAGAAAGTGAACATTTTGGGAAGAAGATGGAGATTTGTAGCCATGCTTTTTGTGCATGATTATCTTACTCTTTCCTGCTTTAATATGAAAACGTTACGTGCAAGAAACAATAATAATTATAGAGTGGTTACATGAAACAGTCTTCAGTGTTTAATTCTTTAAAGTAATGGAATGCACTTTAAGTTAACATACATACATTCTTTTAAGAATCTAGTTCTATGTCTCGTCGTGTAAAGGAGAATCAGTATTTTTGTGTTCCCCTGAGGAAAACTGGACCTTTCGGGTTGCAGTTGTGCATTTCCTCTGCCCTCCTCTCCTCCGCATCAATGGAAATATTTCTTCCATAGTGTCAAGCTTTGTGGCGTGGATGGAGCTCCCAGTGGGGCCTCGTCACAGAGTTTTTCCATGACCCCGTGACACTGATTGTAGCCTTCCCACCACTTTCCCAGCAGTATTGGTATTCAGGAAATGGTTGTGCAGATGTCTGATTGTTCTTGGACTCCAAGAATTGGACTTGTGGAATTTTTGGCTGATTTCCGCAGTCACCCATTGACTGTGAACCCGTTATTTAAAATTGTTTCCTCATTGCTGAATGCTTGGTGCACTCTGGCTAAAAATGTAAATGCTTTCATTCCCTCAATTATTTGTAGCCTTGTTTGGAAATTGAAATCTCAAGGCACCAGATGACAGAAAGAAACAGCTGATCGAAAGGCACATCCTGACCACGACTTTCTCTCCCTGTTGCTTCTTTGGCCTGCGCAAATGTTAGCCAGTCTTGAATGGTGCCCACAGGGCTTTAGCCTGGGGAAGGGAGATCTGTGATCCCATCCTGCTCAGTAACTGTGTTTTACTATGGTTTTACTAGGTATTTTACTATAGTTCACTAAATGTTTAGGAAGTAGAATCCTACTTCATGCTAAGTGTCATGTTAGGCTTTTGGTTGGTTCATCTTCCATTCATCAACTTTTATTGAATCTAAAGTTTGTGCCAAATGCTGTGAATGAATAAAACAATATCCTTGCCTATAAAGTACTCACTTCTAAAAGGTGGAAACTCAATGGCAAAATCTGTCCAATTACGTTGTTAGGTTTGTCTGCCTTCTAACGGGTGAACCCCAGCACCTGGAGATGACTCCGCTCATTCAGTCAGTCCTGTGAGAGGAAGCCCAGGGCTCTGGCAACGTTTTTGCTTGTCCATTGTAAAGATCCATGGTCGTATTATTTTACATGTGAAAAAATTTTAATTTGACCAAAAGATTGTGCTTTCTTTCATGCTGACCACTGAAACAGGCATAATGTGGCCTCCGATAGTAAGATTTTTGATGACTGCTTATTCTAAATATATTTTGTGGTAACTTCAGTTTTTATTGTTGGTATTTATATTCCTTTCAAAAGTTAGAAGCTTCACAATATTTCAACTCCATCCATCCTGGAGGCTTATTTGGATTTGGATTTCTGACTTAGATAGGAAGGGGGTTATAGTCGACCATTTGATTTCCATCAGAAAGTTGCTTCCATAAGCACTTTAAGAGGAAGGGAAATAATTGGGTATTATAACAGAGCCTGTTTCCCCCATGGTTTATGGATTTTTAAAAAGTGTGCCCTTCCTTTAAATAATATATTAGACATTTTTAAGTTGCTCCATGCATGAAACTCTATTTCATGCCTAATTTAGAAAGGCTAATTTTGATGCCAAGATTGTTCTCCGTGGCTGTATTCTTTCATTGTCATAGATGATGGCATTTTGTTCTTCCTCCTCAAATTCTGAATTTCACTATCTGAAGATACAGCTGTAATCACTTCTGTTGCTGGTATATAAAATTACTTTTTTTCGATGAGTGTAATACATTGCACTGATGTTCAAAAATAAAACTATGAAATGCAATTACATCAAAGCAGTTTGTGTAATATTTTACAAGCTTCTCTTTTCTTTCCCCCCTTAAAAATTTTCATTGCTGTGACAGCAGTGGTTGTGGGCTTTATTTCTGTCTGGCATCACGTGGCCATCGTGTCCACTGGATCTCGCCTTTAGTATGTCATGGGAAATAGATGACTAGGGAGTCCTATTTCTCAGGTATTTTCACTGTTCACATCCTTCCTTGAACTGCCTCTGGTCACAATTGTAGCATCACTTGTTGCTGCCGCAACATCTGGCTTAGACACTACTGGCACCAAAAACCTTTGCACATTTACCCTGCTGTTCGCTCTTCCCGTAGCCCTGGTGGAGATTTGTTAAAAACTAAGAGTAATAATTTGGCCCTCAGGCAGTGTGTGACGTTTGCCAGCTAATTGTATAGCTGTTTGAGTGCTTGTCTTGTCTGTTTGCTCTGCTCTGGTGTCCACAGTAACCTTGACAGGGCACGGGACATTAGATTATTCATGTGCTGCACTTAGGTCTGAACAAAAGACTAGGAAAGTTAAAAAAAAGAAATATGGGAGATGGCAAGAATGATGTTGACGAAGTGTTCACTTCCTTTTAGCTACTTAATTTCAAAGCCCTTGAGATATGTGGATTGCTGAAGTATTCCAGTGACGTATGGGAAAGAATGTATTCTTGAGGTGAAAGCAAGGACTGGGAATTTAGATTTTTGTATTCTGTTCCCAGGAGCATGCAGGGGTCACCCAGTGACATGTGGCAAGTCAGTTAAGCATCGGAATCCTAATTTCCCTATCTGTGAAATGGACATAAAAGGGGCTAACTTAATGTTGGTAAATTGCTTAATATTTTGCTGGGAACCAGCTTGCTCTAGTGACCTAGAAAAAAGCTGGGGCTGTGGTGTAGGCTGACCTCATTTCTATATTTGGAGTTAGAGCTGACTCAGTGAGAAACTTGTAGAAATCTGCTAATCTGGCTCTTGGCCTCCATGCATTCCACGAATAAAATGAGAATTGTAAAATCTTATCTATCCTGGGTCTCATCATGATACTGCCAATATTTAAGTTCTAAAAATACTCCACCAAATGCATTAGAAAGCTTGTATGTTGACGTGCTGTTCACATTTCCTTCCTCGCTCGTGTTAGGTTATATGAGGGGTATGCAACTCAATGTTCATTAATTTTTTTTTTTAGCCAGCTGTTTGAAGTTCAGTTATATTCTATTTTGGGCAGAGTTTTCCCATGTGAATGAAAGGGAAGCGGTTGATATGATAAGAGGTGCAATAGATCGCTGTCATCAGTTATTTTCTGCAGTTGTGTGAATGAATGACTATATTGAAGCAGCTTTACATTTGATCAAGCTTTGGTCTGAGAATGTTTTTTTTCCTCAGCTGCCGCAGGCCTCAGGATGAAGGAGCCAGCATTCTGTGTCAAATCCTATGTTGAGGGCTCTGCCAATATCAGCATCTGTTTTCTTCTCGTACATTCTCTGGATGCTGCTGGTCCAAAGGGCTGTGCCAAACTGTAGGGCTTACTTTTCTTTAATCCATTTACTATTGTATCACGTCCTCTAGAGCTTGAAATAGTCTCTTCCACATTTATTCACACGCTGTTTCTGGACTCCTGATTGACACTTCCCATTAAACCTACCACACTTGGAAGCCCAGTGGTTGGAGTCCCAAGTCCAGAACCACATTTCCTCTTTCCTTAAAATCCAACAGTCATTTTTGTCACCAGCAAGTATCAGGACTGGCTGAGGGGTTTGGAAAGAAGGACAACTTGGAAAGTTCTTGTTCTGTCTCCTTTCATTTTTGCAACCACGAAACATTTTAAAGTAATTCCTGGTAATGTGCTATTCGGGGGTGAGGGGGTGGGTGGATAAATGTTTATGTTATGTAATGTATAGCTTGACAGTTTATTTTTACTTTGAACTAATACAACTGTGAGAAAAGTACTGGGCACTAAAAAATTCTACCTGTGATCTCTAAAGTCCCATCTGCTTTTTGAAATCAGCTAACGATGATTACTTAATCTGCCCAGTTTGTGTTGTAAGATTACATTTAAGTCCACATACTGTGAAGAAAATAGGTTTTCTTGATTTCTTACCATTGATTATGGGTGATTTTTAAAATTTTTATTTATTTATTTATTTATTTATTTTTAAAAGATTTTATTGGGGAATTGTGGAAGGGGAACAGTGTTGGGGAATTGGGGAAGGGGAACAGCCACGTTGTTGTCCTTCAGTCTTAGTTGTGGAGGGTGCAGCTAACTCAGCTCCAAGTCCAGTCGCCATCCGGCTGCCCGTCGGCAACTTGCGGCAGCTCATCTCAAGATGCCATGTTCAATCTTAGTTGCGGTTGGGAGTAGCCCATCATCCCATGCGGGAGTCAAACCAGCAACCTTGTTGTTAGGAGCACATGCTCTCACCAGCTGAGCCATCCTGCCACCTGTTGGCAGCTCAGCAGCAGGTCAGCTCGGGCGCAGCTCACTGGCTCATTTGGGAATTGAACCGGCAACCCTGTTGCTCAGAGCTCACACTCTTAACCAACTGAGCCACTTGGCCAGCCCTATGGGTGATTTTATATCGGCAATCTAGATACGGTGGTCTTCCTCAAACAGCACTCAATCAATTCACTGGCTTGCTGATGCCTATAGAAGAAATCATATTTCTAGGACCAAACATTAAGGCCACATTCCTCCATGTTCCTGTCCAGTTGTATTTCTCTTGTTAGTTTCTTGTGCTCACTTGGCCTACATGTCCATCCTCATCACCGTCTGCTGTCTTCCAGCCTCAGTTTCCTTCTGTCTTCTCTTTACATATTTATTTTACATTCATCCTTTAAGGGCCAGCTTAAGGCTCAGAATCCCACAAAGCCTTTCTGACCTTTTTTTTTTTCCCCTTTTGGAGTGTATTATAGCCATGTGTGTACCCTGAATAATATTTATTATTTTTAAAATAATGTTTCTTATTTCATTTTGCTCCATGAGGGCAGAGACTATAATTAAACTTTGATCCAATCTTTGAAAAAAAAAGAAACCCCCAGCACTTTTTAAAGACACTTACCAAAGAAAATCCATCATCAGACTGTTGGTGGCACAGAGAAGTCTCAGCATCGTGCTGAAACTCACACTGTGAGCTCCACCTGCACAGCTGCTAAATGTATCTAAAGGGAAAACTCAACTGATGGTCTGCTCACAAAATCTCAGTGCTAGGTCTACTGATAACAAGAAGATTCCACTAATTGAATGAGATTATAGTCAATTCAGTTAAAAAAAAATCCCCAACTATCCATTATTTTATTTACCCAACAAATCATTTAGCATTTGCAATGTAGTATATAGAAAGCATTGTGGCAGTTGTCACATTCCTGCCCTCAACGAGCTTTTAAAAATAGTAAGAGAAAAGCTGCCTGACACGGGAATTCATTTCATACGCTCACTATAGACTTGTGCAATATTGGATGATGCTTAGAGAGGCTGACGACTGATTTGTTTCCTCGATTTCTTTCAACCTGACTTTTGTCTGACTTGCTTCTTCCTCCTCCGCAGGGCGAAAGAGGCCTCCCAGGGTTACAAGGTGTCATTGGGTTTCCGGGAATGCAAGGACCTGAGGGGCCACATGGACCACCAGGACAAAAGGTAAGCCTGGCTGTGTAAGGGGCATGCATGTGTGGACTTTAGACGATCTATATTCTTGTTATAACGAGGGGTCATAATGGCTGCTCTGTTTTGTTCCAGGGTGATACTGGAGAACCAGGATTGCCAGGAACAAAAGGCACAAGAGTGAGTACAGTTGTCACTTAAATGGTAATGACTGTGGGTGGGATCTGATGTAGCAATGCTTCTTGAGTGAGGGCGCTGTGCATCCCACCTCTCCTGCTTCCAGACAATCCTGAGGGGGCTTCCTTCCCTTGCTCTGCATCCTCTTTGACCCCTTCCCTCTGCCTCTCCTCTTCAGAGCTCAGACAGTGTGAGTGGTGAGTGTAAGGAGTTACAATGAGCCATCTGGCTTGTCGTCCTTGACCTCCAGTCCCTGAGACTGGTGCTGGGCATAAGTGGAGCTACTTACTTTTTATTCTTTTTACGCTCGTTTTCTCCCATTTGTCCTTCCTCAGGGATTCTTGTAGACATATTTTAATTTTGGGGGGCGGCGTGTGTGATATGTCTGCAAGTCACTGAAGAAAGATGTCTTCGTAATGTGAAAAGTGATGATATTTTTAGAGCTAAATTTGCTCTTCTTCTCACTGTTTACTTTCTCGGCTACTCCCATTCCTGGGAAATGCAAAAATGAAGACCTTTTAAAACAACTCTTGAAGGTAGAAAAATAGAAAGACACTGTAAACTGTAAAGGTTTCATTCTGTTATTTTAACTTAACTTGAAAGGGAAGCACGACATTGACCTGCGTGTCCATTTGTTGGCACTCATTATAAGTCCTTGGAGCAGAAGACAGGAAATAGCATTGTAACCATCTGGATGGAAAAGATATGGATTTTAACTAGAAATAACTTTGGATTTTCTCCCCCAATGAACTATCTATCCCATACATTCTTCTTCCCGACTGTTTCAGATTTTAAAGTGAAATATATGTATATGTATATATATATATATATATATATATATATATATATATATATATATATATATATATATATATACTTTGACCTATATATATATACTTTGACCTAGAAATTACAAAGGATGAAATGAGGACAGTTATTTTGTACATGCGCAGCCTTGATTTTTAGAAGTAATTAATAGTAGTAAAAGTAATTATTAACAGCTTTTGCTGTAGAATTGCTATTGAAAGCCTAGGTGATCTGCGTCTCGGCGCTGGGCCCTGAGCTGCCTCCCTGGAAGAATGCCCTGTCTTCTTAGTGTGGATCTTAGGGTATGCAGTGGGACAACATGAGGTTCCCCAGTGCTCACTGGAAACTCTTTCATTTTCATCCTCACAGGGACCTCCTGGAGCATCGGGTTACCCTGGAAACCCAGGACTTCCTGTATGTATATATAATGCACCTGCTTCCTTTATGAGACATTTGACGTGACTGATGGCCCCGTCAGGTGATTTTTCTGTTTTGGCTACTTTTTTTGCTTTGTTAATTGCAGGGTATTCCTGGCCAAGACGGTCCACCAGGTCCTCCAGGTATTCCAGGATGCAACGGGACAAAGGTAAATTTAGAACGAAGACCCTGTCCCTCTTTGAGCTTGTTTATCTAACTTTGCATATTGAGGAGTTGGGCAGAGTTGTTCTGTGAATGTCGTTTTACTTGCCACAATTGGAAGTGACTTGTCTTAAAGCTTTCTTTATTTGATTAGCAAATACAACTTTCCCATATTTAACGTTCAAGAATGACATAATCGTGCCTTTCTTTTTTTGTATAATTTTACCCTAAAATTTTTTTAAACCCTATGTTTCTTACCTATAATCTATTACTAAATTAAATTAAACAATGCTATTATTAATCATTGTCCCTACTAATTATATTCTCAAATATGTTTCTTCTATCGTGAAGTATCACTCAGCCATATAGCTTGTAACACTTTTTAGGAAATAATTTTGACCAACAAGTGAGGTATCCCTGAAGGGTAAGACAGAGTAGCTGATGAGAGCTTCTGGGATGAGGTCCTGTTTGCCTTACACTGTACTCATAAATGATGTCTGCTTTCCTCTCAGGGTGAACGAGGGCCTCTGGGGCCCCCAGGTTTGCCTGGATTCTCTGGAAATCCTGTGAGTATGGGGTTATTTAACTCAGTTATCATTTCTTTAGTTATCATTTCTCTCTTCTCATTCCATTTCCTTTTCTTTCCTTGTTTTACACTTATATCTTAATGCTAATGATGTTTTGAAAAAAACAAAACTAATACCAATCTTTTCTTTTTTAGGGACCACCAGGGTTACCAGGAATGAAGGTACATTGTTTTATTTTATTGAATTTGTTACAGGAGTCTGTTTAAAATAGATGCCATAAAAACATAATTACTTTAAATCACTTTGGTGGGTCAATTGCCTATTAATATATTTGTCTAAACTCTGCTACATTAAAAGGGTATATAAGTCTTATACACAAACTTACATTTTCAAATCTAACATTTAGACACTAGGTACAATTTCATAATAGAAAATAAATAGTAATAGGAAGCATGGTGTGATGGTAAATAGTAACAGATGCAAGTCCAGTTCAGATTATTGCGTAGGTAGCTCAATGATAATGCTCCTTTTCCAGAGCTACAGGACAGAAGCACAGTCCTACCCAAAAGGGCTCAAATTGGTATCATATTTAATCTACATGGTCTTACTTAAATACTGCCATTTTTTCATGTTGTCTGTAATCTGGAGTCACTCTATTATTAAATCTCTAATTACTACAGGGAACTCCTCAATTGCCTTAGGTTAGATCCTTGGTGTCGTGGCCCCTTCATTCAGAGCCAATCCTGGCCTTTCTGAGCTTGATTTTTCCTTTATATCAAGGCGGGGAGGAGGGCAGGTTCCTGTATGCATAGTGAGGAAAGAAGCTTTGAGTCCCTCCCTGCTGTGGCACCTAATTCTGTCCCTGCTATCAGTGAAGGGGACTTTCTTCATCCACCCTTACAGAGTACCTAGAGAAAAACTTGGTGGGTACAGCCATGTTGATCACTGGTCATTTTCCCTCTTGTCCATGCGGCAAGGTGTCCTCTGTGGGCCCTGCTCCCAGGCGTATGGCCTCGGTTCTCTCTTCCTTTCTTGGCCCATTCACTCCTGCTCACCAACCCCCAGCCTGGTGTCCCACAGGCACCACTGGCCACCACTTCCAGAACCGAACCTGCCACTACTTCGCTCCTAAACTGCTCCTCTGTGCACTTAGCTAATTAGGGCAAGGATACCACCTAAGCATCCAGCCAGGAGCCCAGGAGGCATTCATTTTTATTGGTTTGTTTTTACTGTGGGAAATTTGCATGTGATTAATTCCCTTCCTTCCTTCCTCCCTACCTCTCTCTCTCCCTCCCTCCCTCTCTCCTTTTCTTCCTTTTCCCCCTTTTCCCCTTGCTTCTCTCTCTCTCTCCCCCCATCTCTCTCTGTCTCTCTTAATCATAAAGTCCTGTCATTTTCACATCCAGATTTTTTTCTCACATGTGTCCCATCCTCGCCCCCTGCCCTGCCACCTAGCACAGTGGCTGGCAGATCCTCCATCCGTGTTTGCTCAGTGAGTAAATGCTGCCATGAACCCATCCATGCACTCAGCTTCGTGCCAGCCACTCCAGCATTCTTCACTGTGAATTGGGGAGCAGAGAGAGGAGAACTCAGCTCCTGGGGAACCTCTTAAATTTTTATAACAATTAACCTTTTAGAGTCTTTCCCAGGCCGGGCAGTGCTCCTGCAGAGCTTGGTGGCTCTTGTCGGCTTGATCTCAAAGTGTGCATTCTCTATGCTGCAGAACAGATCAGGGACAGGGGCGTCTGGCATTCTGAACAGTCCTGTGAAAGGCATGCTTCCGGTTCCTGAAGAGCTTTGCTAGAGACAGTCTCATACTTGAATGAAGTTGAGTGTTCCTGTGTCCCTGTGTTTAAGAACACCTAAGAAGTGAGAACTCCTCCTGAGAGCCCCATATGTTAGTCAGGGTTCTGCAGAGAAACAGAATCAATGGGATGCGTGCGCGTGCGCGCGCGCGTGTGTGTGTGTGTGTGTGTGTGTGTGTATGTGTGTGTGTGTGTGTGTATGTATGAGACAGGCAGGATGGCAGGCCACAGGCCTAGGGAACAGCTGATGTTGTAGTTCCAGTTTGAAGGCCGTTGTAGGCGGAATTCTCTCTTCTTCGTGGGAGTCAGTCTTTTTTCCTCCTAAGGCCTTCAGCTGATAGGATGAGGCCTACCCCCATTATGGAGGCTAATCTGCTTTACTCACAGTCTTCTGAAGTAAATGTTAATCTCATTTTAGAAATATCTTCCCAGTGACATGCAGATTGGTGTTTAAGCAAGTTTCTGGATACTGCAGCCTGGCCACGTTGACACATGAAATTTACCATCACACCCTGCTTTTATAAAAATGCTCATATTGGGTCTTTTCTTAAAAGATAGCCTGTATTTTATGAGAACAGCCTGTGGTCACACAGTCTTTCAACCAGAGGCTGGCCCTGGTCTGGAATATCTCTTCATGTGGGATGGTCACATGGACGTGTCATAGATCCTTGCACATCGCCGTCCATATGTTCAGTTCTGGTTGTAGCTGAGTTGACTGTTAAGTTAGTAGCAGTGAATGGGGGAGATGGCCAGTCTATTTATTTCAAGCATAGAGAGCATCTAAACCCAAGATGTGGGCTAGTTCCACACCAGTACTGCATACTATTTGATAGGTTTTAAGTTTCTTTATATAAGTATCAGTATTTGCAACTTTCTCGTATTTTTTATCCCATAGGGAGACCCTGGTGAAATACTGGGCCATGTTCCTGGGACCCTGTTGAAAGGTGAAAGAGGATTTCCTGGATCCCCTGGAACACCAGTAAGCATTTGCTAAGCAACTATAACCACACGCAGAGCCTCCTCCTTGTTTGCATTTTAATTCTTTCCTTTCTGAATACATTATAGGGTTTACCAGGATTGCCAGGTCTACCAGGTCCCGTTGGCCCTCCAGGATATACCGGACCACCAGTAAGTTTGGGGGGTTGAGGGATATCTCTCTGAGGCAGTCAATTCAAAGAACAACTGTGTCGAGGTGTGAAATAAAATTTAATGAAAACTTTACACGGTGGTGATCTTTCTCAATTTGGATTGGAAGAATGAATTTCTTTCTTATAAAAATACTTGGTTGGCACTTATGGTCCATATATTCCCAGAGCTGTGGGTATAGGATCATAATAGTACTTCATGCCAAGACATCACCAAACAGACACCTTCATTACTTGAGGGGCTGAGTAGATACCAGTGATCCCATGGCCTGAAGAGGTCGAGTTCAAGATGGACAAGGCAGGCTCTGCCCTGAAGATGGGCTTGTAGAAATATAGTCATACCAAAGGGTCCACTCTCTTGGAGGTTGTAGACACAGACCAGGCGTCAGCATAGAAGCTGCCCTGTATTTGTTGTTCAGACTTTTCAAACAGATAACATCCCAGGGGGCTCTGCGCTATCGTTGGCCTCCTTCACAACTGATAATTCTCAGTAGAAGGAAGATGTCATCTCCTCACACACACATTTTTGGGATCACAAGAGAGTTAATATTAACAAGACTTAATTGTGGAATGACATATTTATTAGGAATGAATAATGCACCTGACTTGGTTATCCTCACACTAGCCTGCCTGAGAGATTTTCAGGCTTATCTTTTTTTTTTTAATTTTTTAAAGATTTTTATTGGGGAATTGGGGGAAGGGGAACAGACAAGTTGCTGTTGTTTTGTTTTTCAGTATAGTTGTGGAGGACGTTGCTTCACTGGCCCAAGTTGGCACCATCATTGTGCTCTTCCCGGGCGAGGCAGATCAGTCGCCGGCTTCTGGACGGCCGCTCACGGCGGCTGCTGGCCGCTCACGCTGGCTGCTGGCTACACACGGTAGCTCATGGCAACCCACTGCCACAGGGGCTGCAGCCTACGCCGTCGCTGGCGACTCACGGCAGCCCAGCTCCAGGTTGAGCTGTTGTTCAGCATCTTAGGTGTAGAGGGCAGTGTCACTGGCCCTCATATGTGGGATCCGAACCAGGGCCCTCTGGCATCCCAAGCCAGCTCTTAACCACCGTGCCACTCGGCCGGCCCCAGGCTTATCCTTTAAATTTACTGTTTTTGGGGCTGGGTAAAATTCAGCAATTTTTCTTTTATCCATGCCTACAAAGGTAATCTCCTTCATATTCTTGTAAATTAATGGACTCATTTTTATGAGTAAAGTCTAGTAACAGATGGTTACTAGACTTTTTGTAGGAATCACTTTGCTATATATATATGTAAATGTGTATTCATATGCATAGATATATAAAGAATGATGAATTTTTAAAAAATTATTGTAAAAAGCATTCTGAAATTTTTTTGCAAATACAAGAAGTGTTTTTGACTTTACTACAGTCTACTCGAGGAAATCATTCAATTTTTTAAGATAAACAATTATATCCAAAGTAGACAAGCATCATTTCCAAACTAGGCTCCTAGAGAGTTTGGCTGGTGTTTTCATGCATTGTCTTTAGCCTGGCATGTTCTTTGATCAATGGATTCCACAGGGCAATGCCAAAGATTTTGAGGTATTTACATTCCTGTTAATAATCACCCAGGGCTAATTTCTGGCTACTTTCAAAGTTGTACAGTTCTAGAGCACGGGAAAAAAAAATTAACAAATAAATTATCATGTTAAACATGGATCTTAAGATAGCTTCCTTACGAAGAAGCATTTAAAGCTTACCAGGACTGTGAATTCTATTTAATTAAAATGTTCTCTTTTACAGGGTCCCCCAGGCCCTCCTGGCCTTCCTGGTGAAAAGGTAAAGATTTTTGTCATTTTTCTTTCTTTGACATTACTATAAGACTATCATGAAATTGCTATAACTAATTCTTTAAGCCTCTATTAAGTTTTGGAAAATTATAATTTCTTTATCTGTATATTTAACCTCTGTCTATCCACCTATCCGTTTATCCATCCACCTATCTAACCTATTAATCAATCGACTGATCTATCAATTCATTAATCTTTTCTTCCATCTACCTACCTGACAGTCATTATTTTGCAATCACTGATCTTTCCCTTGGTTTTTTAAAACCAGAGTTTAAAAACCTTAAATAAAAAAAAGACTTCTTTTTCATAATACTTTAAAAAACAACTTCCTTGAAAGTTTTATGGTCGTTGTGGGATGCAGCTATTGCCTTAAATCTACCATCTTATTTGCATTTTATGTGATATTTGTTAG
>NW_017731441.1:924236-933350 GCF_001890085.2 Hipposideros armiger | reverse complement strand
ACTAGCATTTTAGAACTACCCAGACATAATCATTATATTCTTGCTTTAGACATAAAATTGATTTACATTGGGTTTAATAAGGACATAAAGTTGCTTTTTTTTTTACTAGGGATATGAAGGGATTCTGGTTGAGATGAGGCCAGCCGGAGGTATATTCTGGAAATGAAAAATAATAATTTTATGTCTGTCAGTATTCACGAGGCTACGTTTCCAGAATCAGGGAGTTCATATACCCTCAGCTTGCAGGGCTGGGAATGCCAGTTTTCTACAGTGAAGAAATTTTGGGGCTGCTTTTTTATTTTTAAATCAAAGAAGTGGGGAGGGGCACCAGCTAAGTTGTTGTTCTTCAATCTTAGTTGTGGAGGGCGTCAGCCACCATCTGGCCACCCGTCGGCAGCCTGTGGCCTCTAAGCTCAAGGTGCTGTGTTACAATCTTAATTGTGAGTGGGCGTAGCACCATCCCATGCGGGAGTCAAACCAGCAACCTTGTTGTTAAGAGTGCACGCTCTATCCACTGAGCCATCCAGAGGGCAGCTCAGCTCAAGGTGCTGAGTTCAGTCTTAGTTGCAGGCAGGCGTAGCCCACCATTGAACAGGCAGTCTTGTAGTTGGGAGCACGTACTCTCACCAGCTCAGCCACCCTGCCACCTGTTGGCATCTCAGCAGCAGCTCAGGTGCAGTGTCACTGGCCCATGTGGGAGTCAAACCGGCGGCCCTGTTGCTCAGAGCTCGTGCTCTTAAGCTAACTCTTAACCCACTGAGCCACTCGGCTGGCTCTGGGGCTGCTTTTTGAAGCATAAACATGGACTCCACTTTGTTTAAGATGGTGGGGAGAGGGGGGTGAATCAATAAGCTAGGTAGGAAAGGAGCCAGCAGGAACCAATGGACCCAGCGACAGAGCTATCACCCCCTCAGGCCGTCTTACTAACTATGTTTTACTGAGAGAAGCTCCTAGGAAAACAGAAACAACCAGCCGACCAACAAAGCAAGAATGCTTTCTTCCTGGACTTCCATTCTTACACATTTAAAAAAAAATTATTAGTTTCAGATGTACAAAACAATGTATGAATTAGATATTTACACCACTCATAAAGTGATAAGCCCCTCCCCTAATCTACTACCCCTCTGACATCGTATATAGCTGTTACAGTTCCACTGACTCTACTCCTTATGCTCTACTCCACATCCTGTGAATATATATATATGTGTATATATATATATATATATATATATATATATATAATTGTAGTTGACATTCATTATTATTCAGCTTCAACTTCAGGTGTACACAGCAGTGGTCANTGAATAATTTTTCCTTAGGCTTACATTTCCAGGACTAGGATTATTGAATCAAATTATTGAACTTTCTTAATGCTTTTAATACTTTCATATATACCTATGATTCTATTTTCCATATTTGTGATCCAGCAGCAGCATTCAAGTAATCTGTTTTTACCTAATATCATCAGGCGATTTTAATAACATCAGTTATTTAATTGCAAAAAGGAATTATATTTTTAAGGGTAAAATGCAATAAATATTTGACTTGGTCATTTTTCTTGAATTTCAGTAATTTAGAATTGGGTTAGTTCACTCCTTTTTGATGAGGCCAACAGTGCATTCTTTTTGCCCTATAACCCCAGGGCCTTAAGGAAGTTCCTACTTTGGACCATTTAAAAAAAAAAAAGAAAGCAGAAGACCTCTTCCAGTAAAAAAAATCTGAATGTTTCGTTTGTTACATATTGCTTGAGGAAATTTAAGGGTGTTCGCTGATGCTACTCTTTAAAGTAGAATATTTGTCTTATGGTTTGTATGGACATTTAGAAATTTCAAACCTAAACCTCAGAATTAATATTTTTCTAACTTTACCTCAATGGTAAAACACCTGCCAGGCAAATTCTTACAAAAGGAAGCAGGGCTGCCTGGCAAAGTCCTCTTCAAGGAGGGTTTTATATAATATTCGTTTTACATGTTTTTACTCCCCTCCTTCTCCCCGCTGCTTCCTCTTCCTTCATCACTACTTCTTTACTTTCACGTCTTGAAATAAAGAAAAATGTGTTAGTTTCTTCACCCGTACTGCTGTAATATACAGGACCAGCCACTCCCACGTCATGTGATGATCTCATGTTCTGTAATGCAGGTGATCGGCACAGGACCCTTGGGAGAGAAAGGCGAGAAGGGGTACCCAGGGCCTCCAGGGTTGAGAGGAGAGCCAGGCCCCAAAGGTAAGTTCCTTTCCTTTTTCTTTCCCTCCTTCGCTCCATCTTCTCTCCTCCTTCTTTCCCTCCCTCTGTCTTTCTCTCATCCTTTCTTTCTCTGTCTTCCATTTTTGACCTGTACTCATTCGCATTGTGAAAACATCTGCAGGACTGCGTGGTGACAGAGTCTCATTCAAGCTTATGTTTCATTGTCCAATTGGCTATGCAGGGATCCTTCCCTGGCTTCTCTGTAGCTTCAGGGGCACTGATTTCCACAAGTTCAGTACTCCTTGTTCCCCTTGACCATGGGCATTCATGAGCACAGAGCTATAAACCAGAAATCACAGGTGAACTGGTCTCAGTTTGTCCAATTTTCTTTTCTCTAGGTTTCCCAGGGCCACCAGGCCTGCAGGGCTCTCCAGGTGAGCATCCTTAACTGATTTTTAAAGAATGTTTTTAAAACTTCTCTGCGGTTTATATTTTGAACATATTTATCGTGTGCATTAGTTATTTGCGTAAAATGGCTGGCACTGTTGTTGAATATTATTCTTCTACTTACGAAATCAAGATATGTTCATCGGAAAAGTGTTTATTTTGTAAGGTACAGGTTAGCATGTAGTCATGAACTTGAATTTAAAGGGTGGGACTTTTTATATCTCTCATCAAGTCACATCTCCTCTCCCTGGCTCTGATCATTTCCTTGAAGTTAATGTGTAGGAAGCATTTGACTGTCAGCATTTCCATGGTAAGGAGCCTGCCCATTTAGTGTTTTTTCACTTGTCTAAGTAGTTCCCCTTTCAGTGACGGTGACTAGTCATTTTACCTTGAACAGGGTTAAGAAAATTAGTTTGTGCTGTTGATGTTAAACTTGTACTGTGATTACATACATGCTATTTTGTTCTGGTTTTAGGCATCCCGATACCAGGGCAGGCTGGTGCTCCTGGCTACCCTGGTGAAAGAGGAGAAAAAGGTGACCAAGGATTTCCAGGGCAGTCTTTGCCAGGACCAAGCGGAAGAGATGGACTCCAGGGCCCTCCTGGGCCCCCCGGACCCCCTGGACAGCCAGGCCACACGAGTAGGTTCCATCTAGGATCATTTTATGTGGTGTCCCATTGAGAACAGGATGCCAGGGCAGAGCTAGACCCTGTTGCTAACGGTGCTCCTGAGTTCACATGCAGCACAGAAGGCTGGTGTGTCCAGTGATTTGTGAATTATTTACATCCCACCTAGGTATTTTTGCAAAATAAGTCATGCTACAGAAAAGAATTTTATAGTAAAAATAAAATCATGAAACTGGTTTAAAGAAATAAGAAACATGTTAGTCAGTTCTGAGTCTCCTGGCATCTAAAGCTAAAAAGCCAACCAGTTGAGTTGTATGGTTTGTACTGAAAATAGAACGTATTCTAGTTTGTCTAGAGACATAAACTAACACTGAAACACACACATGCACGAAGAGGGGACTTTATGGGTACTGACTGCACAGTCTATGTGGTAACGTAATGAAGGACTTCAAATTTGAAAGGTACTTTGCGTGGATTTTTCCCATTGACAGCCCTTCCTCAAAGCTCAGCACAGAACATCAAACTCTTAATTCAGTTAAGGGGGTCCTATGATCCCAAAGTAATACCAAGCAAAATGTAAGAANCAAGGATAGATTAGAAAGTATAATAACACCTTTTAAAAAGATGCTTTATTTTTGGCTCCCCCTTCCTGCGTTTTTCTTCTTTGTATAATTATTTTTATGTCTAAATCGTTCCCAATTTCTGCATCAATAGGGCGATCAGGGGGTCAGCGGACCTCCAGGAGTGCCAGGACAAGCTCAAGTTATGCAAAAAGGAGACTTTGCCACTAAAGGAGAGAAGGTATGAGAGGACTTTGTCCACTGAATACTGCCTTTCTATAATAATTTCAGACAAATTCGTGAGTATAAAGAGAAACCCGGTCAAAATTCAGTTTCCCCAGCCACATGTACCCTTGACCTGGAAAACAGATTTATAGACTATCCATCATACAAAATATGAGCATCTGAGAGCAGAGGCAGCTAGTACTGGTTCGGAGCAAGACTGAGTTGAGGCTGACTCACCTGAGTTCTCAAATGTACCCAAGGTGAAATGGGCTGAGTCAGCAGCGGAGAGACAAATCGAGTGTAGGAGTTAGGTATACAGTTACCATAGATCAGGCATAATTAGCTGCTTTTCTTAAATCTACAATCTAGTCAATGCGAGGACGTGAATGCTGGAGACCAGTGTGAATTTCTTTGTTAATATATCAGGAAAAGATTCCATCCCCCCCCCCCCTTTTACATGTTCAATATAGCATATAAAAAAGAATGATGTAGCTGTTAGAGAGTACTGATATCTCTTTCTTTCTCTTTAAAATTCTTCTAGGGTCAAAAAGGTGAACCTGGATTTCAGGTTGGTACTAAATTCTTGCTTATCATTTTTATTTTGTGTGAAAGACCATCACGTATTGGATTTAAGCTACAAGCTTATTTCACCTTAAATGTAATATTGACTTAATTTAATATTTTACTTAAGTATATGAATGACTGTAACTCTTTTTTTTTGTTTTTTCAAAGGGAATGCCAGGGTTTGGAGAGAAAGGCGAGCCTGGAAAACCAGGGCCCCGAGTAAGTTCTCTCAAAAGTTCTTTTATTCCTTATTGTAAAATCATTTTCCTTTCATTCCTAGAATCACAGTTTCAGGGAAACAGAAGCATGGGAGGCGCTGGTAGGGGTTTCTGGTTCCTCCCTTTCCTCTCCTAAAGGGCTTTTCTGAAGCCTGTGGGAATAGAAATGAGGAGAGCTGTCACCGTTTGAAAAACCTCCCACAAGGTTGAGACCCTTTGTTATTCAGATGTCGCTCCTCAAGACAGCCTGGGGTTGGGAGGGGTGCTCTTTGAAGAGCTGTGCTCCTGCTGGCTTCTCATTAACCGCCACCTGTCCACTTCTTCAGAGCCCTCCGTGCCTTTTGCCACTGCCTTCCCAGGCCAGCTCAGAGCTCTGCCCAGGTCCCAGGCTGCACAACCTTGAGCCGAGATGCTCAGATGCTTCTCACCCCCTGAACGCTGGTGACAGGAGACCCACCCAGCTTCCAGTAGTCTGCGCATTTCTGGTTTCTAACCTGAAATGATGCCAGAAACTTCCGTTCAAATAAATCTTCTGCACATCAGCTATCAAATACTCACATGCCAATAAGGAACCTTATCTGGTGTTAGCTATGCTGCCAAATGTAATGGATAGCTTAGAAGATTTGGAGCCCATTAGCCTCCATTGTTTAAAAATTGAAAAGGCCTCTTCTATTGTAACTTTTTCATAGTTATTCAATGTATAGCCTATTCCTTGTTATTGTAATATCATCAATTTACACGGAGGTTTCCTATGAGAGATGATATATTAACTTGTATTTGAATGAGAGCCTTGGTGTTATAGCATATTTACTATTAATTCTAATTAAATACTAATGTCTAAATCCTTACTGTACAGGGAAAACCTGGAAAAGATGGTGAAAAAGGAGAAAGAGGGTTTCCAGTAAGTATTTCTCTGTAATTTTAAAAAGCTAATTGTTACCGTCATTAGCTTATGATTGTTGTTGCCTCTATTTCATTTTAGGGGTTATCCGGTGACCCAGGGTACCCAGGATCCCCAGGCCGAGAAGGTTTTAAGGTAAATGGTGGCACCATTTTGAGTTTTTACCATCATTTTGTAGTTCACTTAGAAATGTTCTCTAAAATAAAGGACTATGGACTCATAAAGAATTAAAATTATTTATGTTCCATATGAATAAAATACACAAGTTAGCTTAGTGGTTTTGTGTGCATGAATTTTAAAAATATGTTTTATTCGTTCAAGTTTTTTTTTGGTAGTAGATTAATTTTTTATGATTATAAAACAACAGAAAATGCAGAAAGATATCATGAAGAAAGAAAGCTTATCTAATTTTTTGATTACCCACTCAGAAATGGTTAGAATTAGCAACTGTACTATGTGCACACATGTACATATGCCTTTAAAAATATGGTACTACATGATACATCCTGCTTTTTTACTTAATGATATAATGTGGATATATTTCAACGTCCAGAAATGTAGTTACATATTAGTACAGTTAATGTCCATGCCTTTTACTGACTGGTATTTAGATCACTTCCACATTTTTATGATTACAAATATTTTTGTTCACTTGTCTGATCATTTCCCTGTCATAAATTCCTAAAAGTGTAATTTTGGTAATATGGCAATAACCATGGATAGTGCCAGGTGGGTACTAGACTAGTCGGGAGATCACTTCTTAAATTATACAAATGTCTAACCACTATGCTGTGCACCTGAAATTAATATAAAATAATGTTGAATGTCAACTGTAATTGAAAAATTTTTTAAAAGGGGGAAAAGGTGAAGGGGAATAAGAGGTCCAAATTTCCAGGCATAAAACAAATAAGTCATGGGGATGTAATGTACAGCATGGGGAATATAGTCAATATTCCCGATGATAGTGTGGTATGGTGTCAGGTGATTGCTGGACTTCTCATGATGATCACTTCCTTACGTGTATACACGTTGAATAGCCATGGTGTACCCCTGAAACTAATATAGTATTGTATGCTAGCTATATTTTGATAAAAATCATTTAGACCTCTTTTGGGAAGCTTTTGCTATATGCCCCCAAATTACTCGCAGAAAAGCACTTCTATCATCTCGGGTCCCTTTCATTTGGCAACTGCTTGTTATCAAACCTTGGAAAATATTTGTCAATCTGATAGGCAGAAAAAAACTCATTATTGTTTTATTGTTTTCTTTTAATCATGAGACACTAGGTAATGTAAATTTCTACTAAAATAAGAAATACAGTTGACCCTTGAACAACACAGGTTGGAAATGTGCAGGTCCACAAACGTGGATTTTTTTCAATAAATACGTACAGACTGTAAAAGTATTTTCTCTTCCTTATGATTTTCTTAATAACATTTTTCTCTAGCTTATTTTATTGTAAGACTACAATATATAGTACATATAACATATATATAAGAATACAGTATATAATACATATGACATATATACATAAATGTCATATGTATACACATAATACACATAACATACAAAATATGTGTTAATCAAATGTTTATATTATTAGTAAGGCATCTGGCCATAAGTAAACTTTTGGGGGATTCAAAAGTTGTACATGGATTTTTGACTGTCCTGGGGGTTGGTACCCCTAACTCCTGCGTAGTTCAAGGATCAACTATAATTTTGAAATATTTGTTCCTAGCAGTGAGTGGAAAGCTAAAGAGAGGGCCTCAAGGTTTGTTTATCAAATCCAGGTACAAAGGGAGAAATCTCTTCTCATGTTTAAGTAAGAAAAGCTAAAACATTGAATGCTGGTTTCATGCTTAAGTTTAATGCATTAATTTAAAAGGAAAAAAATGTACCTTTGTGGGAAAATATGCATATCTTAGGACTTTTGAAAGTATTATTATGATGAGTCTATAAGAACATTAGATACAAAAGGATTAATTTCTTTGAGTTTTTCATCCAATATGGATTAAATTAAGCCTCAAAATTTATCAAGAACACCCAATGTTCTTGAATAATGCTGGATTTTAAGGGGAAAGGGAAAAAAAGTAAATATCCTTTTATTATGACTTTCAAGGCAGAGACAGACAATCTTACACCTAAAAACCTCAAATAAAATGATTTTTTTAAGAAACTAGATTTAGAAATCATAAGCTTCCATATCATTTTATTTCATTTATTTGCATCTTATTGAAAACTACTGTGTACTAATTCAGTTTACAAATAATTCTATTAAAGTTCTCTGAGGCAGCAGCCAATCAACAGAATAAAAATTATGAACTCGTTTGTGAGGTGAATAGTTAGCCTCCCATTTATATTTTGTAGTAACCTTTATTTCCATATATCACACTTACATAAAGCAAAATGAAATATATTTACTTTTGTTATAACAGTTACAGAGCACTTTAAGCTAATCCCAATGAGAGATACTAAGAGGGAAATAATTTTAGTGTATAGTGGGTACAATCTCTCTTGTTCCAGAAAAAAATAAAGTTGAACTCAGTTTTCTGCAAGACACTCTTTATAGTTAAAACATACAACATAGTTAAAAAATGCTGAAGTTATTTTTTTCTTTTGTAGGGAGACAAAGGTGAAATAGGTCTCCCAGGCCCACCTGGAATTGTGAGTAAGAGTAATATTTGCTGGTCTGGGAGAGTGACTGACATGAAGAAAGGAAAGGAGATGGTGCCAAAAAGTTACATATGCTTCATGCATTCCTAAAATTATATTTTTATGTAAAGGGGCTGCATATAATTTGAAGTAATAATTTTATAATTTGTATGTTGTAGAGTTTGGTACTTACCTTTTATTATATTTTGATAACTTCTGCATATCATTGACCACTAAAATGAAAAGATTCACATGTGGATAAGAATATTATCAACACATTCTGAAAAGTTTTTATTTTAAATGGTCCATTAAGGAAAATGTTAATAAGAGAACAGATCATCCATAATTGGAAAATCCTTGTGAGCAATTTTTATTTTTGCAAATAACATTTTATTCCTTGTCCATATTCATGTTTTTACATATTTACGATTAATGTAACATTTTTTTACAAAAAGAACATTCTTCATGTTTTCGAGTTATCTTTGAATAATCATTTTCAGCACTCTGTCAGACTGTTGTGCTATAATTGTTTTAACGATTTGGCCCCAAATCTTTTTGAAACAATGAAAATGTTAACGTTTTCTTGTTTGCTGCCATTTTGCTCTGTGGTGATGAATGGTTTGTACATATCATTGTGTGTGTGTGTGTGTGTGTGTGTGTGTGTGTGTGTGTGTGTGTGTGGCTATACTCTCTTGTGACCAGCATTTCCAGGACTAGGATTATTGAATCAAATTAT
>NW_017731441.1:917281-918710 GCF_001890085.2 Hipposideros armiger | reverse complement strand
TGCTCCGGCAGAAGCTGTAGGTTAAATTATTCTGTCATTTTTCTTCAAAGATATCGGAAAAGGAAATATAAATTGTGATGTGTGCATCTGAACTATAAAACAATCATTTTTTTTTCTTTTTACTAAAACCCACAACAGATGGTGTTTGGATTATTGCAACTCATTTTCATGCTTCTTCACATAAATGGTGCTTAGAATGGAATAGGCACAACGAATTAGAGGCATTTCCCCATGGACAGTCTACAGCTATAAAATAATAATCACTTTGCTATAAATTTGCTTAGGAAAAATAAGGAATAAAGTGGTTCAAGCCTCGGCTTTGACTTCACAGATATGTATAATGGTGGACAAAGCACTTAACTTTCTTAAGCCTTAGCTTCTTAATCTGTACAATAAGTACGATGGTGTGTGTACTTTGCAAGATTAAAAATGGAATAAGGTACAGGAAAGGGCTAATGAACTGATATATGTTTTAGAATTATAAAATAGAAATTTCAGAAGTGATGGCTTGTGTTGGTGAGTGAATGCATGAATGCTATGTGTGCTGGTCATATTTTGCAGGTTAATATGCTAGGACTGTTTGTAAGTAAACTAAAGCTGGATTTCTCATACTTACCCCCCCAAAACTTAAAAATAGTTGGTTTTATAATAGAGATTGAGTTAGGTAGAAATACCTAGCTTTCGTTGGTGGAAATGATCCTATAACTTTAAAAATCTATTTCAGATGGAATTGTGGAATGCCAGCCTGGACCAATAGGCGATCGGGGTCCTCCTGGAATTCCAGGGCAACCAGGGTTGGCGGGCGAAGTTGGAGAGAAAGGTAAGAGATAAATTAAAAAAAAATTTTTTATTGGGGAACAGTTATGATCATTGGTTACACATTGCTTTCATGCTACAATGGCATAGCTGACTCTTTTAAGGAGGGCGCAGCTTACAGTGGCCCATATGGGGATCGAACTGGCAACCTTGGTGCTATCAGCAAGATGCTTTAACCGACTGAGCTAACCGGTCACCCCAAGATGAATTTTTTTGAAAATGAGTGTTGTGCTTGGGCATATAATACATATCTATGTACTTATTGGTTTTGGGGGGGCATGAATGTATTCTCCCTCTGTTTGGTACTCTCCTCAAAATCCATTCTAGGATGGATTTTGTCTCCCTACAACTCTGCTGGGATTTTCCTGTTGTTGGGATTTTGAGAGACAGCTATCACCCGAGAGGCAATGAGAAGACGTGGCCCGTGTCAGTTACTGCCCTTCACTCTCTTCATGGCCAGCAGCTTAAACTTTCTGATGTCTTAATGCGATATTTCAGTTCAAAGTCTGAGAGTTCCCTTCTCAAAGAATGGACGTCTTTTCTTCAAGGCAAATCACAAATGCATACATGGAATGCTCACCATCCCCCAAAGCCCTGTACACGTAATCAGTAC
>NW_017731441.1:864025-917237 GCF_001890085.2 Hipposideros armiger | reverse complement strand
TTTTTCAAATGTTTGCTGTAACATCAAAGAACACATCATAATCCCTTTACAATCTTGAAAACAAGAGTACATAATCACTGCACCAACAGTCCTGTCTTAGAGTATAATAAACAAGGGGTATTCCAATATTTATATGTCTCTGAGGACCCAGAGAGTAGAACAAATAGGAGGCCGACCCCCAAATCTACCCCATTGTGTACCATTTCTGGCTTTGGATTGCAAAGAATCTTTCATTCTTCAAAAGTCTAAAATCACATGCTTCATGGAAAACAGTTTTAGCTAACATCTTAGAATTTTGACAGCCACATAAGTTACAGAACCTTAGATGGGAATGATCTTAGAAGTCATTGGGGGTGGGGAGTGTGCCACCAATTAGAGTGTCATTTAGTTTTCAATGAACCTCTCTAGTTACCATGTATTTAGTACTTTCTGAGATGGGCTGTTCCATTTTATGACAGAGCCAATGGTCAGGAGGTTCTTTGTCCTGAGATCTTGTTTATGCATTCTCCAAAACCTAAGAGAAGCCACTTTCTTCCTGTGTCTTCATATTCCTGCTAGAGGGCCATCAGCCTGCTCAGATGGCAGTGGCAGTGCCACTCCCTGCCCACTTCTAGATTCACAAGCAGAGACACCCATGGAATCCCAAGGTGCCCAGAACTTAGCTGGGTTGTTAGCCGACTTGTGCACATTTGTACACATCCCACTGATGGGCTCCTGTTCTGCCCCTGGGAAGAACACAAAACAAAGCAGTGTACCGATATGGGCTGCCCATATCGGTCCTTTTTAGGCTCCTGACAATGGGGTCTGCTGGAGTGGAGTGTACAATAGCAGTGCAGGGGGCTGGGGAGCGCCCATCGGGGCAAGGGGACGAGAGTGATGCAGACCAGCCTCTATGACTTCTGAGCCTTAGCTTCTCCATGTACGCTCTGCTCTATGTTAAACCTGATTTGTGCCTAGAAACCAAACATTTTAAAGTTTAGGAAACAGGTATATCTAAGACACCCAATGACTTTTTAGCTTAGTTTGAAAGTCAAGATACAAGATGTTAGAGTTTACAAAGAAAGGCATTTCCTCCTATCTTTCTGTGCTGCGATCTCTTTTCTTTTCCATCTCAGTGTCAGGTCAGTCATTTGTTCTTGCTTTCGTGGCTTCTTATTGCATGATCATCTCTCAGCCTGTAATGTGGGTTTAAGTCCAGGAGTGATATGTACAGTTTGCTAACAAATACTAAAAAATAATGGGAAGCTTTAGAGTTAGGGACAAAGTTATATCAGTCAAAACTTTTCAGGCTAATGGGCAAAATGGAGTTCTGGATCACTTTTTAGTGATTTGTTGAAAGTGCACCAGTGGTTACCTGTGAAGTGTGCCCAATGATAGGGACACACAGTGAATTAGCCATTAGAGGAGTTGGGAGCAGGGGTTAGATAATTGAGAAAACAGATTTGAATACATCAAATTAAAATTAATTAAAATTCTTCTTTGCCCTTTTCTATTCTGTCACTATGCTGCAGAGACTTCTGCTCATGTGTTACATATAAGTACCCCTGTGTTTCCTTTTTTAGGCCAAAAAGGAGAGGGTTGCCTCGTCTGTGACTTAACAGGACTTCGTGGACCCCCCGGGCCACAGGGACCCCCAGGAGAAATAGGTAAGACCCCAAATGTGAAGGGACCAGGTTAGAATTTGCTTCAGTGGGTTGGAACCTTCACAGTGAAACCTATCTAGTCCATGAGAGACCTAAATTTTTACATTCAAAACTAAAGCATAATAATGAAAACGTTAAGCCATTCTTCCAGGATTTTCCTACTTTGTTGAAAATTATCAAGATAGCCCATAAATTCAGTGTTGCAAAATTTCCTAATGAAAGGATATGCAACATACGGTTCACTCAGCTCCACAAATTTTGTTATCTCAAAAGAAGTTAACTGAATATTTTTACTTGAAGTGGTCCCTGGGGGTGAGGTGGGGGAACTTGCAGACATCCTGCTTCAGTGTTACTTGTATACATTTGGGGTCCCTTTTTCCCTTTGTGAGCCCATCTTGAGCGTTTTCATTATTGCTTTGTTGAGATTCTTCAAAATCATCCGCTTCATATAAATACCTTTGCACTTTTGAATCTTGAAAAAATTAAAAAGCTTTTGAGTTCTTAGAAAGTGTCTCATCAATGATGTACTGTAATTTTTCCTCTGTCTCTTATTGAAAGGTTTCCCGGGACAGCCAGGGGCCAAGGGTGACAGAGGTTCCCCTGGCAGGGATGGTATTGAAGGAGTGCCTGTAAGTAAGCCTGTCTGAGTTCATATCCATATTAGAAGTTGCCATCAAGCAAGCAAAAAAGTGGATATTTTCCATTTGCAAATATAGCTTTTGCCTTATTTAGGAGCTGGTAAAGTATCTCTTTGTCCAGCAGTCTAGAATTACTCTCTGTGCTCCTCCTCACTCCTCTACCTGAGCATGAACAGGACTGTTGGATCCAGAACTCACCTCAGCTGCCTTTCTTCTCACCTGGTCAGAATTTCAGGTGTAACCGCATGCTGTGTCACTTTCCCACAGGGTCTCTGGGAATTCTTGAAACAAATGGTGCCACCAAGAGTCACCTCTTAGCAGCTACACTGTTGAGTTGAATTGTCCTTCTGCACAATCATTGCTTATCATATCAGATAATTTTAAAACTTGTTATGTTAATGAATAGGTTTAGCACCAATGGCTTCTGTGGAGAGATGGAGGAAAATTGACCTGTTTCCTTTTAGGAATTTGAAATATTTAAAAATTATTCTTACAGATATATATTTTGAAAATTCCTATCACCGACATGTATTTGTCAAGATGCTTTTTCACATCTGTAAATGAAATATCTCAATCAGGTGGACATGAAAACTTTCACTTAATCAAAACACCAGCCTTCTTAGCTTTTCTACTTTGTTTTAAAAGAAGCCATTGAATAGAATAGTAATACTCTTAAATATTGAAGGACATTATTTTATTGCGTATAATCACCTATTTCTAAAGCTTTTAAACTTTAGGGTATTGTTCTCATATTTTCTTGGTTCTTCTAAGTTCTGTGAGCATTAACCACATTTGAAAATTCCTTTCATTTCCTTTCTCTTCTTTCTTTTTCTTTTCTTTTTTTCTTTTGTCATAAATTGAACATAAAATCTTTAGCATTATGCTTTTTTGTTGTAGCTCTTTAACATTTGTAATTTAAAAAAATATTACTGGAAGCTTCTATAACGGCGGGTCAGGGCAAAAGTGAAATGGGAATGAAACAACTGGAATTCAGCAGTAGTTTTCTCCTTTTGAAGTTAGATCTTGAGATTCTGCTTTCCAGAACTTCCCTGGGGCCTGGGGAGCTAAGTAAGAAGTCACAAATGTTTAAAATATTTCTCAATACATTAGAAGTTCACATAGCTGGGAAGCCTTGACTGCGGTGGGGATCAAAGGCGGAAGAGCTTTGAAGGGGCCAGAGAAGGATGCTTTTGACCTCTGGACATAGTCTTTATCTCCTTGGCCTCTCTGGAATTCTTCCTGCCTTCACTCAGCCAGAAACCCAGTCCAGATACCCAGCCCTCCAGCCCCAAATCTAATAAAAATGGATAAAGAGGAAGGAGATGAGAGAAAAGGATTGTGAGAAGTCATGATAACAAAGAAAATAAACATACACAACAATTCTAATCCCCATGCCCTCTCCATCAGGAGCTCCTTTCTGTAGATGGAAAAAGTTTTTCTCAAAATTGTTTTATGGGAAAAGAATTTAATTGCGCAGATAGTAATTTTCCTTTTATTTGCAGCTATATCATTGCTCCATGGTTTAACTAGTTCAAAAACGTGGTTCTCTTATTTCAAATTTGGTTAGAGGCTAAAAGAGGCACCCAGGAACCAGCGGGACATACTAGAAAGTAGAGTGAAATGAAAAAGTCATGAAGTGCTCTGATTCTTCGTTTAATTGGATAGCACTTCTATAACATGTCCTTCTGAAAGCCGAGTGTTTGATTTGGGGAAAGAAGGACAGATCACAAGAGGCTGGCTCCTGACTGAGATGCTGAAGCCCACGCTGCCTCCAGCTGGTCCCCTGGTCTTTGGGAGTGAGTAATTGAAACGGACCCCTCCCTGCTCTTCCCACCGTGGCACCACTTTTTAGAAGCAGACCTTATAGTTTTCAGATCTTCTCCAATTTATCTAGCCCATGCTAAATTTTCAAGGCAGTATTTGATTCCTTAGCATTTCTCTTAAGGGATATGGATCAAAAGACCTTTGAATCGCTTAGGATTAAGAATTTCTGTGGCACAGTAACCCCATGAAATGTCTTAGGGTTATAAATGGCCCTTTTCAAGAAAGTCTAAATGTCCCCCTTGAATGATAGCTGACAAGGCCATCATTATTAAAATTTAAAAAAGTATATTTTCTCATCCTGTGCACATAGTATTGGAATATTTTGTATTTCCAGGCTGTGAATAATTGCCATAAAATAACGTAATGATGCTTCCAGGTTGAGAAAAATATATATTGATTATAATTTCTTACACTGGTATTTATTTTTTATTGGTGTATATTGCCTGTTTAACATATACTTACACCGCACCTCCCTAGTTGCTGACATGCAGGACACAAAGATAGAAAGCCTTATCCTGCCCTCCAAGCCCTGAAAGAATAGTATAAAGACAGACATGCAAGCAAAAATTCCCAATAAAAAAGGCAATTTTTATAGTAAGGGCTATGTAACACATCATGGAAATATGGGAGAAAGCAGCCTGTACTTATCAGGAAAGGCTTCACCAGAGGAACCTAATTTTAGCTGAGATTTAAGGATGCATAGCAGCTCAAGAGAAAAAGCTACAAAATACCACAATACCTTTCAACTAAATAATGAATTTTCCTTGATCCTCTGCTAAACTCTCTGGGAGGTGGCTGTTAGAGATAACGTGTGCCATGCTTGGGACAAGAACACATAGACTGGGTATCTTCTACCTTTCTCGAGTAGATCTGAGTGAAGTGTCCTGTGTTACAAGGGGCATGTCCAGCTCAGGGCCAGCTCCGACCAGCTATATCTGTCCAGGAGGACTCTCTGCCATGATAGAAATGTTCCACACCTGTGCTGTCCAGTTTGGTAGCCACTGGCCGGTGGTGCCTATTGAGTCCTTGAAGTGTGGCTAAGAAGCTGAAGTTTTAATGTCATTTAATTAAATATTTTAAATAGTACTGGGCAGTACATACTTGTTGCCGACTCTCTAGGCTTCTGGAAGTGCACTCGATGGTTGTGCATCTAAGAATGTGTAACTGCACCATGTTTGGTATAGAAAGAACAGTCGCTCTAATTCCTCAGCTGGCATTGTTTCAGCTCTTAGGAAGCAATATGGGCAGGAAAGCGAGTTGGCCCCTTTTAGGTTGGTCCCAAATTGGCCATTTGGTGTTTGACTTTGTGCAGGCTGCTAAACCTCCGTGAGCCTCATCGCCACATTTGTGTAATAGGCAGCTTTTACAAGTTAACACGTAACTCTTCAGCACTCGTGGTGTGGGCATAAAGCGCAAGTTTGCAACCAGATATAAGCACTTTCCGACTGTGTTTTCTTGGATACATCACTGAGCATCTTTGAGCATTAATTCTCTCATCTGCTGAGGAGTGCTTTCAATATTTTCCCTGTAGAGTTGGGGTAAGAATCAGAGATGATAATAATTGGGACACATAATAGGCACACAATATATGGTAGCCATTTTTAAAATCTAAAGATTGTATGCATTTGGGTATTTCTGTTGTCTTTTAACTCCTTCCTTTGAGAAGTATATATTACACATACACACAGAGGTGAGTGTGTGTGTGTGATTCACATATATCCAAGAACCATTTGAGAGGGAGTTTATGAAAAGAATTCAAATTAAATAAATTGTGCAAAAGATTAAATTCTGCTAAATCAGCAGGGAGGCTGGAGAGATTTCTTTCTCAGGCCTAAGAGAACAAGTAATTGAGACAATTATTTGGAACCTTGGCTATTTTCCTTGTGAGCCCCAACTCTCAGAGTGGCTTCAGGAGAAACCATCTATGGGTTTGGGAATTCCTTGCAGATTTAACTTTCCAGGAATTGTAAAATGTTCTAGTGTTTGTCTCTTGGGGAAGTCAATTCTATTTATTTGACTGCTCAAAATAACAATTTTAGAGCTAGCCCAGTGCTCACTTCCCAGAGTTTCCTGTCTCTCTGGTGCCCTGGAAATCCTTACCTCTTCCGGAATTTGGGACGTGAGCATAAAAGAAAATCTGTGCAATTTTAATAATGACTAGACTCAGAGAAAACATGGCTCGTCCAAGCCCTCATTGATGCTTCAACCACCATTTGCACCTAGAAGATGTTTCTTTAGTTCCTGGGCCTGGGAAGTCACACATTTAGTGCCTTCCAACAGTTGCTAAAATGTTCTTGTGAATGTTTAACAGTTATAAGAGACAAGAGAGTTACCTAAGGACCATTCTATGAGCTGGATGCCAGTGACAAACATTATTCTTGTCCTATTCCAGTCTCTGTTTGGAATACCTAATAAGGATGTTTTTAAAGTGTTTTTAAGGGAAACACAGAAGTGAGGTCAGATCAGGGCTTTGTTACAGAGTTATTGGATTGCTCCTAGAAAATAAAGGAGGAGATCAAAACACATTGCCATTTTTCAAGGAGGTTGCTTCTTGATTTCTTTTGTTCACTATGTAATGATTCATGCTGGTTCGTTCTGTGGGTGGATGTCTTCAGTGGCATCCATTAAGTTTTGTTCTTGCAGGGCCCTCCAGGTGTACCAGGGCTGATGGGCCAGCCTGGAGCCAAGGGAGAACCTGGCGAAATTTACTACGACATTCAACTCAAAGGTGACAAAGGAGACCCAGGTTTTCCAGGACAACCTGGCATGCCAGGCAGAGCAGGGTCTCCTGGAAGAGATGGCCATCCGGGTCTGCCTGGCCCCAAAGGCTCCCCGGTATGTTTATTTCTAGATTTTGAATATGAACTTTACAAATGGATATGCAAAGAATGAAGAAATGAATAATTTGTATCATATCTATGCATTTTTCACTTGCATGGTGATTGTCCTTAATGTGCACTTGTTTCATGGTTCATGGGAAAATTTAAGTCTACAAACCTACATTGATGGTGTTGATGATAATGGATCAATGTCTTCTGAGATATTTGGGGGAACTGAAAAGACTTCCATATGTCAAAAGGGAGGTAAAATTTAAAGTTAATGGCGTTCAAGCCATCACCCTTTAAAAGAAGATTCCAGATATAATTACCTTACTCTTTGAAGTGCCTCCTTATGTACGATAAGGAAAGGAGGATGATTGCTCAGCTTTGAG
The DNA here is from genome assembly GCF_001890085.2 of Hipposideros armiger. Classification (NCBI taxonomy): domain Eukaryota; kingdom Metazoa; phylum Chordata; class Mammalia; order Chiroptera; family Hipposideridae; genus Hipposideros; species Hipposideros armiger. The sequence continues at coordinate 909,921 of NW_017731441.1, read as the reverse complement.
AAAAGAATACTGGTTTCATTTATTAACTACGAGTTGACCTTTGTGGAAGAGTTGCCGTAAATATATAGCATAAACCAGTTAAATTCTGGTACTTATTTACTACAGATTGTGGAAAAATATGACATGGACAGGAGTGTTGTTATGTTTACTGATAACGTTTCTTTTTCCCTTTTCACTGCAGGGTTCAATAGGACTAAAAGGAGAACGTGGCCCCCCCGGAGGAGTTGGATTTCCTGGCAGTCGTGGTGATATCGGCCCTCCTGGACCTCCAGGGTTTGGCCCCATTGGTCCTGTTGGTGATAAAGGACAAGCAGGCTTTCCAGGAAACCCTGGACCCCCAGGCCAGCCAGGTGAGGCCTGAGGACCACAAAGGTGCCCAGGAACCCTGGGTTCAGCAACACGGGGACATGGGTTTGGTTTCATTTCTTCTAGGCGTGACCGGGACACGTTTTTTTTTTTTTTCTTCTCTGTACCTCCATTTGTTTATATATAAGATGGGCCAGGTAATGTGTAGGATCTGACTGAAAAGAATTTGAATTTATAGATCATTTTTCTTATAATAAGTATACAGTATATACCAGCTCAAGTCAGCCTTTTATGCGAAAGTGATACCAACATAAGCCCATTTTTTCCTCATCATCTATTTTCTGTTTCCCCAATGCGCAGTCCGTTTCAGTTTCTGGCTGTCCCAAGCAATGTACTCTCCACCTCTCCACTGATATGTCCCTGCCTGTTACTAATTCTATAGCAGCGTCAACTTCACTTTTGGTATTTAATTCCATGTTGGTTTCAGTCATTTGCTGATTGTTGTTGATGAGATTCCGTGTGCTAAGCACTGCTAAGTGGTGATCAGAGAGCAATAAGCAAGACAGATGTAGCCCTACCCTCCTGGAACTCATGTTCAGCGTTTGGCAGAGAATGTGGGCAAAGGACTGTGTGAGGGTTTCTCCCAGACATTCTCTATTACATCCTTATTACCAGGGACAAAAGTGCACAGGGCAAGCCCCAGGCCTTGCACACAGTAGGCTCTCAACAATTCATTAGTTGACTATGATTCAGGGTAGAAGAACACTCATGTCATTCCCTAGAGAATCCTGGAATGAGAAGAGTAGAGGCCAGGAATGGCTTAAGTATAGAGGAGGGAAGGAAGTATGCTTTACTAAGACATGTTTTAAAAGTTATAAAAATGAATGAGAGGACTTTGGGTGATTAAAATTGTGTGACTAGTAAATGTTGAAAAACATACTAAGTAGCTGGATAGTCAAAATATCCAACAAGAACTCTGTAAAAGCAATTACTTCTTGCTCACAGATTTGCCCATTCTGTCACCAGCCCTATATCTAGCCCATATTATCAATTCCTGCCCCCATTGGGAATTATTATTTCCTTGTTATAACATAGCATAAAGTTCATAAGTACTCTGATACAGGAAATATTAACTAGTCTTTGATGGAAGTCCAAGTTTAGCATCCTGTTGTATCTTATGATTCTCATTGTTTGTGAGAACATTGGTTGCTTAGCACCAAGTTATGGCCCTATTGATAATTGTTCTTTGTTTAGCAAGAAATGTCTGTTTTGTGACTCCTTTGGGGGCAGGGAAACACTGGATTTGATCCCCAGTATTTGAAAAAAGACCTCTGATCCCTTCCCCACAGCTCCTGGTTCCAAAATCAACACATTAAGTGTTCTTTGTGCTTATGGAATCTGAAAACTTGCAGAGTGTGAAAAGAAATCAGATTTTTTTCTTGGCTAGACTCTACCATCAGAAAAACCAACTGGGGCACTTACAGACACATCCTTGCAGGATGGGGAAGAAGGTTCCTGAAGGACGTGTTGTTGACAGTGCTGTTGATCAGTTGTCCACATTTTCTGTAGAGTTTCTTAGCCACCCAGACCCAGTCAGCTTTTGGATTAGAAACCCGACCTTGTTTGATCTGCCAGAACTCTGTTTACTCTGGTGATCATAAAAGCCTTGTTCTCAGGGCTGGAACTGATAGCAAATAAGTGCTGGGATCAGTTGGTAGGCATTTCTCACAAGCCAGCTAAAGAATGTCTTGGCTGTCACTGGGAGGCCCTACGTATCTTGAATCCTTATGAGGTATGTGGAGAGTCAGTACACACATTCTTGGAGGTGAACCCTTTGGTCCTTTCTTAACAGCTAAATCCTGACGCCCTGTGGATCTCTCAGGCACAAACACCGAGGGGGCTGGGCTGGCATCTCCTAGCTCGTGCTGCTCTGAGATAGCACACAACTGCATATCTAGCTGCACTGTTCCGTGTTCCGAATAATGCATAATTATCCACTTAGCATATTGTGAAGATAATTTACCACCAGATGAACGTAATTTAGGTCGGTTTAGAATTAGTGCTGTCTGAGAAATTGAGAGAGAACAATAAAAGTGTTTTGACAGATTAACTAAGAAATTACCCAGGGCCATCTCACCTTTTATGTTATTGTAGATTTTCAGCTTTTGTGACTCTTATTTTGGACTTTTAAGGAATTCCTGTGTCAAACAAATTTAGGTCACGTTGGACATAAATTTTGGGGCAAGGAGGAACCTCTGTGAAAAACTCTAGAAAAAGCAGAGGGAAGAAATGGAGGTGTGCAGATGGAGGCTTCAGCCTGGGTACACAGAGTACTCTCGGGGGACGTGCTGCCATGCTCACACTGTGTCTTTGCTCTTCTTTTCCCAGGTCTCAGAGGTGAAGCAGGAAGAGTCATGCCTTTACCTGGTCCCCCTGGAACACAAGGACTTCCAGGGTCCCCAGGTTTTGAAGGGCCCCAAGGTACTTTTAGAGTTCTACTTCACCTGGAGATTCAATTGTAACAGTCTTTCATTTTTTTCACACTGACCACTGGTCTTGCTCACAACAGGTGACCGAGGCTTTCCTGGAACCCCAGGAAGGCCAGGCCTCCCAGGAGAGAAGGGCGCTGTTGGCCAGCCTGGCATTGGATTTCCAGGGCCTCCAGGCCCCAAAGGTAAACCTGTAGGATGAGTCCAGCTGTGAGCGGGACCATTGCTCTGGCCATGGCCCACGTGGGCCCCACTGGTGGCATTCAGCCCCTGGCTGGTCAGCGCCAAGGGCTGTGGTCTCTCCGTTCATCTTTACTTGAATTGTATGAGGAAAAGAGGCAATAGACATGACTACACGATGTAAGTTAGTGAGTGTGCAGTTAAGGGGAGGCTGGCCAATGAGCTGTGCAGTATGGGGGATGGTGATTTCTGTCACCAAGGCCATGGGGGAAACGGTGCCTGTCAGCGGAGCGCTTTGGTTGGGAAGGAGTCGGAACGTTAGGGACCGGAAGCATCCAGGAACCTGGCAGGTGCCGATTTGTCTATATCCACCTTCAAGGAAGGCCTCTCTTATCAGTGGAGGAGATAGACAGCCTGCTGGGTGTGCAAGTCAGGGGAAAGGCCAAGAGGAGGGTGTGGGGCACACGAGGAGGGAGCTTCACCCTGGGCCGCAGACCCCTCCGCTGTGGGGCCAGCATCCCCACAGAGTGCTGACATTTGACATCCAGTACTTTTTTCTGAAAATTGTAAGGCAATAAAGAGGACCATTTCACCCTTTTTGTTGCTTTCTTAGTTTACCAGTTCTTCATGTAGATCTCAATGTAGAGACGTGCCGTTGGTATAGCGGACTGAGCAGGTGCTGTGAGCCATAACGGCCGGCATCCTGACCCCAGTTTTCCTGGCCATTTGGCCAAAACTTAGTTTAAAGGCTTCTCCAGGCTCTCGGCTTCTTGTCTAGAGGCACTGCATCACACCCACTCTCATGGATACAGGCCTTCATGCCTAGAGGACAGGAGACAGCAGCCCGTTTCCTCCAGAAGCCACATAATACCCTCCCATGCACGTGGCCACTTCTGTCAGTCTTAAAGGGCAGAAGGTCCTTGGTGACCTTCCAAGTTCACAAGGGACAGTGCTTAGGCCTTCTGCAAGTTCATGAACCCCACTGTATTCCATACGAGAGCCATACCATTGCCATCATGACAGGTAGAATTTAGCTGATGAAGGTCTGCTTACTTAGAGGCCCTTTGCCCACATCACACAAAGCTGCCTGGAGATGCGATGCTGCTGGGCAGTGAGGGCCGCTCCCTGTCAGGGCCCCTTGGCACAACAGCCCTACCGCACATGCGATTTAGGTTTGTGCTTCTGCAAACTTACAAATGACCGCATATCATGGACCTCCGCATCCCACAGGAAGAGTGAAAACCAACGGCTCTTAGACTTTGCTGCACATTAGAGCCAAGTGGGCCGCTGTCAGAAAGCTCATCAAAACCACTTGGTTGGGACTCAATCTCCAAATATCCCCAAGTACCTCCAGTGTGGTGAGGGCTCGTTTGAGAACCAATGGTTTGAAGCAGTGCTTCTCAAAACTTTAACGCATCCACGAATCATGCGAGATCTTGTTAAAGTGTGGGTCTGCTTCAGTAGATCCAGGCTGGATTTCTAACAAGGTGATAGCCATGTTCCTGACCCATGGCCACACGTGGAGTATTAAGAGCCTAAACTGTCATTCTTAGTCTGCAAATGCCAAAGTGTTTGTTTGGGTGGAATAGGACAGGGAAGAAAATTTCAAAGTGAGTAGAAGAAAAGGAAGGGAGAAGGATACGTGTGAGAGAGAAAGAAGAGGGGGCTGCAGGCACTGAGAGTGGTCCATGGTGCCCGAGCTGCCCCAGGTGGCATTGGTGGCACCCCCATGACGATGGTCTCATCTTCCTCTTACAACCACCTCGATAGGGCCTTCTTGCTATTGGCCATCAAACCAGTTCAGATACATTTGGGCACATGTAAAAGAAGAAGAAAGTGGGGAACGGCAGTATTTCATTAATGTTTTGTTTGTTTCTTTAAAACAGGTGTTGATGGCTTACCTGGAGATGCGGGACTTCCGGGGAATCCAGGTCGCCCAGGACTTACTGGCTTACCTGGCAACCCAGGTGTGCCTGGCCAAAAGGTGGGTACCAAGTGTTCCCTAGATTGCTGTTTCTTCCATCCTGGTGATTAATTGGACACATAAAGTTTGTGTTACTCTCACAGGATATGTGGGATCAGCATGTTTTGTTTTTTAATGAACTAGCATAGAATAGCAAATACCAAAGTACACAGCACATGGCAATAAATGTTTTGGGGAGAATCATTTGTTTCCGCTTTATGAGTATGTTCTTGCTTGTGTATACTGGATCACAGTGTATAAAGTCTGTCTTACTGCAAGTGGCAGAAGAAAGCTGTTGAAAGCTACTGTCCTGCAAGACATACCAGTGCCCTAGGGAGGGTCTAGCACGGGGTTTCTAAGCCTCCACATTATTGACTTGCTGTCCCTGTGATTCTTTGTGATGGGGGCTACCCCAAACATTGTGGGGTTTTAACAGCCTCTTCTATGACCTCTACCCACAGATGCCAAAGGAGCACCCAACCCTCACCCCCCACCCCCAACTGTGACAACCAAAAATATCTCTGGACATTACCAAATGTCTCCTGGGGGTCAAAATGGCCTTGGCTGGGGACCCCTGGGTTAGTGTGACTTCAGGACTCTCCTTGCCCTCAAATATCTCTCTGCCCAATTGCTGACACTTGAAATTCTGCTCAGCAAGCGTAGGTGACTGTTGGTTAGATCCTTTCCTGTTCTGATTATAAGGAAGGGAAGTGCAATTGTTGGAAGGCGCAGGTCCTAAATGGGAGAAACGCTCAAGGGCAATCCCTTGCCAGCCATAGAAGTACACTGGTCTGTTCCCTTTCTTTTGGGTAGGGCAGGTAAGGCTGTGGGGATCGGGCAGGTGCACCCGGAGGCAGCTGTGCCTCAGTGAGCCCGGGGAAGCGCCCTCCTGAGAAACACCTAACCTCATGGTGTCCCTGCTCCATGTGGATGAGATGGAGGAGAAGCCTCTGGAAGCCTGTCTGTATATAACATTCCACTAGCTTTCCTTTCTAACCTGCACTTGATTTGAAAAATTATAATAGTTAGCAGTGGTGACATGTGAATCACCTTAAACACGTAAGGGTCATGAGTTAGTAAATACTGAATGGAATTGAAATTAAGGATTTCGTTTATGGTTTAAAATACTGTGCTTTTTCAAAAACCCCTTAAATTGTATTCCTTCTATTTTGTAAATTTCCTGCTGGGATGTATAGAGAAGTCACCAATGTCTGCTCCTTTCCAAATAATCCTCATCTGGACGTTGTCACTTGCAGTGGACACCAGAGGGGCACTGTGATGTAATGTCTGCCTCCCGCTTCACATGGCCTATGTCGGCGCCTCAGTTGGGGCTGTTTTGGAAGCACCCCTGGACACTCAAAATGCTCCCTTTATTTTAATCATCTGTAGTTGTCAAAGCCTTTTGATTAATGAAATAACAATTTTAAGTGTTCAATTTGATGTTAAAACCTTCCTTTAAACAAAAAAATACATAGCTGGTATCCTGTTCCAGTCCTGGCATTTTTCTCACCTCTTCAGAAGATATCATTTACCTGGTCACAAATCACATTTGGGGTTTCATCTGTTATTTGGAGTCAGCTCTTCACAGACACCAGGCAGCAGAGTTGAGGGGCCAGGAGACTCGGGTGGGGATCCTGCCTCCATAACATTGGACAAGTCATCCAGCTGTGGGGAGCCTTGGTTCTCCTCCTTTGTAAAATGAAAATAATAAAAATTATCTACTTTTTTTGGCTTGATGAGACTGAAATGAAATAGTAGGTGTGAGGAAGCTTTGCAAACTGAAGAAAAAGAAGGTTGGACAGATGTTATTAAATATTAACAGTCTGCACTTGTGCTCTTGGCTTGATATAATCATGGGCTTTGCTGGTTAACTTGTTTCTCTATGCTTTGGGAATTTCCAGGGAGAGCCTGGAATTGGTCTGCCAGGACTCAAAGGATTACCAGGTCTTCCCGGCATTCCTGGTACACCCGGGGAGAAGGGAAACATTGGGGGACCAGGCATTCCCGGAGAGCATGGAGCTGTCGGGCCCCCCGGCCTTCAGGGAATCAGAGGTAACTTCTTACAGATAAATCTAGACTGTGGCAAAGACTGGGCCTGTTGATTTTTGTGTCCCCAGAGCATCTCTTAGGTTTTTAGTAAGTATTTTGTGAATGAATGATGAAAATCCTAGAAGACTAGAGCAATGGTTTTCTATTGTTGTGGGTTATTATGTAAATGAGCAGCATAAGCTGTGAAACATGCTGTGGTCGCCATACAGTTTATTCACAATTTCTTCCCCATCCAGGTGACCCAGGGCCTCCTGGATTACAAGGTCTCAAAGGAGCTCCAGGCGTTCCTGGAATTGGCCCCCCTGGAGTGATGGGTCCCCCTGGAAGACAAGGGCCACCAGGGTCATCAGGTGATGTGACATTCATAATGGGATAGGAGCTGATGCTGGAGTCTCCATGAAGGGGAGATTAGCTCTCTGTTTTGTGGAAATAAGTTTGGTTGTTTGTTTAAATGTAGTCGCAGGTATCTTTTCCTGCCATTGAGCTAGGTTTACATTCCGAAGAGACCTCCCCTTTGTTGTACAGTCAATAACTTTTTTCAAATTCAAACTGATTGCTGTCTCTATGTTATCTTTCCATAAGAGCGTTAATAAATTATGGATAACTTAAACTGAGTCCATGTCTAGAAGCTTCCTTTGCCTTTAATAATAATTTAAGAGCTAAGACAGTGATGATGGAATANTGATTGCTGTCTCTATGTTATCTTTCCATAAGAGCGTTAATAAATTATGGATAACTTAAACTGAGTCCATGTCTAGAAGCTTCCTTTGCCTTTAATAATAATTTAAGAGCTAAGACAGTGATGATGGAATAGGGCAATACAATCAGTGAAGAGTAGCTGAAGGGAAGCTAGTCTTCAGTCTAAATACTGCAGGGAGGCCGGTGGCCCTTCGAGTGGCAATTATTGACTCCTGATGGTGGAAAGGAGGGCCTTTGTCTTGGGACATTATTTAGCCATTGACTGCCTCGATGGCCCCAAACACCACTATCTGAGAAGGTGGAAGCCATTCTGACCCCCAACATGGGCACATTCACATACTTTGTGCAGAAAGTAGCAATTAACCCAGTAAAGTGCACTGTAGAGCATTCTGCAAATCCTGCTAATGGTTATTTGCTCTTTATCTGCCTTCAGGCCCTCCTGGAGTGAAAGGAGAGAAGGGCTTTCCTGGATTCCCAGGCTTGGACATGCCGGGCCCAAAAGGAGATAAAGGGACTCAAGGGCTCCCTGGCCTCACGGGACAGTCGGGGCTTCCTGGTCTTCCTGGACAGCAGGGGACCCCTGGACTTCCTGGGTTTCCAGGTAAATTATTTGTGAACTCCTGCCCCAAATCCATGCTGAGGAGACATCTTATCTTGTCTTGTTTATGACCCTTAGCGTCTGCCATCAGTGTTTACAGTCCTTCCATCTGGCCACAGGTCCCAAGGGAGAGATGGGCGTCATGGGGACCCCGGGGCAGCCTGGCTCTCCAGGACCAGCGGGTGTGCCAGGATTGCCTGGTGCAAAAGGTAGGGAGCTGGTAATTCCAGAAAAGCCTGTCTTATGTCTATGTCTTGATGCTTCTTGGAAGATTCTCCAGTGGTTGTAGATCACATTTCATTTCAACAGGCAGGGGAAAGAAGATGACCAAGCAAGGATCTATCTAGAAGACCTCCTCTTCTAGTAGGAATTCATGGTGCACAGTGTGTGTGCGCAATTAAAGGCTGTGCTCTGCCAACAAATCAGAGAGAAGACAGGTTTCAGGTTTTCCTTATTGGCACAGTTGAGATCCTAGAGATTCTGGGTTTTTGGTTTGTCTGGTTATTGTTTTGAGAAATGGTGAATCTTGATTTATTCTAGGCCATAGGAACAGAGTCATTAGAATCAAATTAGCAAACTGGGCAAATTTATAAGTCTTATTTTTTATTTCTTATCTTGTCATTTGAAATTGGTCCAAAATAACTTTTTTAAAAGATATTAACTTTGAATATGAGACATAAAATGGTCATTTGTTCAGTAGAACAGCAAAATTCCTATTCTATTATTTTGTATAGAATAGAGGGGCACTATGAACAGGAGTAATAAAGGTATTTAGGAAGAAGAGAAAATATAAATTATTTAAACTAATAAGCAAAGTTACATATATTAGAATTATTGTTAGCAAATTATGAATTCTAGAAAATGGCTTTCTTGTTCATTTATCTGGGGTAAGTCAGACGCTCCCTATTTAATGCCATTTTTGGACAGGCTATTAGTTTTTTTTTTTTTTTAAGTTTATTGAGGGACAATTGTTAGCAAAGTTACATAGGTTTCAAATGTACAATTCTGTAATACATCATCTATATATCACATTGTGTGTTCACCACCCAGAGTCAGTTCTCCTTCCATCACCATATATTTGATCCCTTTTACCCTCATCTACCACCCCCCTTCCCCCCGCCTTACCTTTTGGTAACCACTAAACTATTGTCTGTGTCTATGAGTTTTGTTTCTTCATTTGTTTTTGTGGCTACTAGTTCTTTGTACCTTCTTTAGCAGCTTTTTCTAGTAGCCAGAAAGAATGCCACACTGTGTCACAGTCTCTGAGACACTTGGCCATGTCTCACTGCGTGCTTTCTCTTTCCTCTGTAGGGGACCACGGCTTTCCAGGCTCCTCGGGACCCAGGGGAGACCCTGGCTTCAAGGGTGATAAAGGAGATGTTGGTCTCCCTGGCAAGCCTGGGTCCATGGATAAGGTGGACATGGGCAGTATGAAGGGTCAGAAGGGAGACCAAGGAGAAAAAGGTAACTTGGAGGAAGGTCTTAACAATAGAGATATTAATAGAACAGTGTACTTAACCAGTTATTTAGATCTCCACACATATCAAACCAACCTGTGTTTCTGCAACAGTTTGCCTTATTTTAAGCAGACATGGGTCATCATTATTTTTTTTCTGTGTTATGTAGGACAAATTGGGCCAACTGGTGATAAAGGATCCCGAGGAGACCCTGGAACCCCAGGAGTGCCCGGAAAGGATGGTCAAGCAGGGCATCCTGGGCAGCCAGGTATGGAGTGGAGCTCAAGTTCACCAACACAGCAGGAGCGCATGCTGAGGAAACGTTACCTGACACTTTTCATAGGCATGATTAACCTGTTTGGTTTTTCTCTTTATTATTTTAGGACCTAAAGGTGATCCAGGCATAAGCGGAACCCCAGGTTCTCCAGGACTTCCTGGACCTAAAGGATCAGTTGGCGGAATGGGCCTGCCAGGTACATTGGACTTAGAAAAGGCATCTTCTTTCTAGCACATGCACGTGCTGGTGCTGGTGGGACGGGTCTGCAGAATGAGATCCACTGCACGGTGGACATAATCCAGGCAGATGTATGTGTTTTTTACACAAACTCACATCTTTAATTACTTATGGCTCCTGCCTACGAATGGATGGCATTTTGCTGACACAATGACCATTGCTAAAAAGAAAAATCACAATAACATAAAGCATCAACTTTCTATTATCTCTCAGAGATTATCTAGTTGGCTGTTATCTCACCAGATGTTTAATTTTCATTCTGTTTTGTCATCTCATGCCTCGAAAGCCCTTTGATGTTAGCTCATAAGAACCCTCTGGGCTCCTCTGCCCCAACTCTGAACTGGCCTCAGTGCTTTGCCATCAGCATTTGCTGCAGTGACAGGAACTGGGGAGGAGGCACGTGAAAGAAGGCAGAGAGCTCAGGCCTGTGGATTGGTCTGGGTGTGAGTGCTTCTCAGAGCTCACTTAGGGAAGGCAAGGCAAAACAGGAATCTAGACTGCCATTAATGCTTATTTATAAATAGATATGGCTACCCACATACGTTAGGAAATCAAGTATATGTTTATTCTTCATGGCCTGCCTCACCACCCCTCTGATACACTGGGATAATGTGAGTTGATTGTAGAATAAAGAACATAAAAGTCATTTTTTTTTATGCTGTTGCAATAGCAAATATGCTAAGCAGTTAATGTATTTCTTCTCTCTCTTTATGAAATGAGTATCTTTTAAAAAGACAGGAGAAACATTTTCTGGTGTGGCTCTAATGTGATGTGGGTGATTGGCGTCTGCCTGGATGACTGACAGATTGATCAATGAAGGTTTACTTGTTTACCTCATTCTTGGCTGGTCATCAAGGTGCTTTTTTATTCTTCATCTTAGCCCCCACTCATCACACATTTCAGTTTCAATTGTTTGTGTTTATAGGAACACCTGGGGAAAAAGGTGTGCCTGGAATCCCTGGCCCGCAGGGGGTCCCTGGCTTACCTGGCGGCAAAGGAGCAAAAGGGGAGAAAGGACAGGCAGGCCTACCTGGCATTGGAATTCCGGGACGGCCCGGGGACAAGGTAACAGCATCCTGCATGGAAACCTCCCCTCCTATCCATCTAAACAGAAATCCTTCATGAGAAAAATTTAAGAAGTATCTCGGCACATGAAATGAATCATAACATGGAACAATCCCCCTCAATTCATTTTAAGTTGCCTCTCTTCCCCACCTTGCATTCATTACCCCCTCCCAAGGAAGAATCTGGAAACTTGTTGAGAGGCTAGGGCAGCAGCTATCACTGGAGAAAAAAGAGAGAAGGGGAGTGTGAAGATGAACATGGAAAGTACAAAGACAATTGGCTTTTTTTACTTTGGGTTTCTAGTTTTTCCTGTTTTTCAGATGTGGACTTTGACTCTTTGGTTAGGAAGCTGGAAATGAACTCTGCACTAAATATTCATTGTATACCAGGATGTATACAATTATCCAGAAAGCGCCTATAGACACACGTCCAGAGACAGATACAAAATTAATGGACCCGATTTTTACTCACAGGGAGATCAAGGGTCAGCAGGCTTTCCAGGAAGTCCTGGAGAGAAGGGAGAAAAAGGAAGCGCTGGGCTCCCAGGCATGCCCGGGTCTCCAGGCCCCCAAGGGTCACCAGGAAGTGTTGGCTATCCAGGTAGGTGAACTGGAGCCTCCCCCTGAGTTTAAGGTTGAAAAACGACAAAGAAAAACTCAAAGTCATAGGCATCCTGGTGTTTTGCTTTTTCTTTAGGAAGCCCTGGGTTGCCTGGAGAAAAAGGTGACAAAGGCCTCCCGGGATTGGATGGCATTCCTGGTGTCAAAGGAGAAGCAGGTAGAGACCACATTTTAGAACACAGACAGGGACTTGTAGAGAAAAGGCCAAGGGGATAGCCAAGGAAAAGGGACATCAAAGCTTCCAGGGATTTTCCCTCACAGATGGCAAGTTGTGGGCCCAGAATGTCACTGGGTGACCTGTGGATGGCCAGAGGCCAGCTGGTTCACCCCTTCACTTTTTATTTTTTATTTATTTAAAAAATTTTATTGGGGAACAGCCATGGTCATTGGTTATACATCGCTTTCATGCTATAATGGCATAGTTGACTCTTTTTTAAGGAGGGCACAGTTCACAGTGGCTCATGTGGGAATTGAACCGGCAACCTTGGTGTTATCAGCATGATGCTCTAACCATGTTAGCTAACCGGTCACCCGACCCCTTCACTTTTTAGATGAGCACACCGAGCCTAGGGGGTCGTACAGGGCCTTTCCAAGGTCTGGCCACCAGTTAGGAACTAGAACCAGAGTATCCGGACTGTTTCATAGCTAGTTCCAATTGGTGCTAGAGAGTGTTATGAGTTTATCATGAGAGTTTGATGTACTTTCTCTCCACTCTCACCAGCTCTTGGGGATCGGGGAGCAGTGATGTTGCTAACAGTGTGGATGGATTCTTTTGAAGGGATGTCAGGAATAATCTGGGGGAAGCCAGGCGTGTTGTGGGAATGGCTCCCTGGAAGAATTTTGAGAAGGGAGCATTTTTCACACAGACCAGGGTGCTGTAAGAGGTACCATGCCTGACTGATGTGACCTTTCTCTTTGAGGTCTTCCTGGGAAGCCTGGCCCTACAGGCCCAGTTGGCCAGAAAGGGGAACCCGGCAATGATGGAATTCCAGGGTCGGCGGGAGAGAAGGGTGAACCAGGTATGTCTGTTCCCATTCCCTTTCAGAGCGAGACACTTCAGAGTAAACTTCTCCGAGACTTATAGGCCAAGCTAAGTGATCAGAGCTGGGTACAAAGTGGCACTTATGCCATACCTTCTTACAGCTATTTAGACACCAATGTGGACAAGGAGAGCAGGCTTGGATGAGAAAAGGAGAAAGGGCTCTTCATTTATTCCACAAATACTTATGAGTATCTGTCTTTGAAATGGCCCGAACTCTCAGTGGTGAGCGAAAGAGACACATACAAAAAGCCACTGCCTTCTCTGCCTGGCCCTTCCCTCTTTACAGAAATGGTCCTGGAAGTATTTACTGTCCCCTGAATCTGCTCTTATCACTTATGGAGGGATGCAATTTGGACAAAAGCTCCAGCTGCAAGTTCTAATGATGACAATCACATATGTAGTAATACTCATATGTAGCAAGACTGTCGCACGCGCACACACACACACACACACACACACACACACACACACACACACAGAGTTTGAAAGCGGTTATATGGGGCTGGGGGATGGATGGAGAAAAATATCACTAGGGAGGAGCATCCAGGGGGATGTATTGCTTTTATCAGCCTCTTTTTTAAGTACATTTTCTTCATTCTACAGCCTTTATGTTTATATTATGTACATTCATTTTCCTATAAAAAGAATTCATAAGAAAATGTCTCCATACCCCCTTCCCCCCATTTAATCTTCCCTCAAGCCCTGTACTCACATTTGTGGACTCCCTAGTGTCTGCTGCCCCAATGTCTCTGGTTCTCCCAACCTCCCTGAGAATAGCTGTTAGTTGGATGGTCATCTGAGAAAAGCCAATTTGTCAGTCTCCAGACAGTAAGTACGAAATAAGTACTCATTTGTATAGATTATCTCTGCTAAATGCCATAATGGCTCTGAGCAGAAAGGTACTTAGGAGAAAGTACTAAATTATATATATCCAGTCAAGGGTATCTTAGGACAACTGTAGGAAAATAATTTCATTACCAAGGTGCAGTTACCTAATTTCTATGTGTTCTGCAAATGGTATAAGGTATTGGTACAAAGAGTTGATACTGCTTTGTGCTGTACCTGAAGATCAACTGTTTTAGGGAAGATAAGCACTGCTTCTCACCATTATCTTATAGGTTTACCTGGAAGAGGATTCCCAGGGTTTCCAGGATCCAAAGGAGAGAAAGGTAACATTTGCCAAACATGCTCTTCCTTTTCAACTAACCGCTGAAGCACACAGTGGAAGCAGAACAGGGCGAACAGTTGCAAGGAAGCAACTGGACATGGATGATAGATACTGGGTCTGAGACAATCTAATTGACATATTCTGCTGGCCTGTGACAAGCCACCATGCAGTGAGTTGTGTTTTAGATTCATTGTCTTGTGGCACAGCAGGGGGAGCATCTCAAGGAGGGGCCCTATGATCATTTTTGGTGATGACCCTATTTCCTTCCCTTCGTATTTTTTCTTAATCACCATGACGTAATCCTAGAATTGTTGTATTTTATTGGCAAGTTCTGGGTAATATGTTTAAAACAAAACATGCAGTTTTTTTTTTCCCTAAGAGTTCTTACTTTAAAAATACTTTGAGAATAGTTTTATTACCATTGACATATAATAAACTGCCCATATTAAAGGGTACAATTTGGTAAGTCTTGATATAGGTATACACCCATGAGAGTATCACCACGTTCAAGATAGTGAACATAGCCATCACTCGAAAAGTTTCCTGTGCTGCTTTGTCATCCCCCCTCCTGCCGCTTCCTGCCTCCAATCTCCATCCCCAAACAAATATTGATCTGCTTGTTGGCACTATAGATTAACTTGCATTTTCTAGAATTTTACGTAAATGGAATCCTACTGTATTTTACTCCTTTAGTCAGACTACTTTCACACATAATAAGTTTATATTCATCTGTGTAGTTTCTTATGTCAATAGTTTATTTTTTCCCCCTTGCTGAGTAGTGTTCCATAGTGTGGCTATAACATAGCTTGTTAATTCATCCACCTGTTGGTAGAACAAGCCCTTAAAGAGGTGCTATTGCTCGTAGGCATATCTAAGCATATATTCAAATGTCTTTGCCATAGGACACTTCCTTTAAAAAGCATAAAGAATGATAGCTAGACTCTTACATCCTAAGCTTACTCTGATTCAAGTCGACTTTGGTAAAAGTCTAGTATGTTATTTAGTAAAAAGGATACCCAGCTCCAGTTCTCCTCTTGGTGCCTTCTGGAAACCCCTCCCTCCTGGTCAGTGCACTGGGGTTTCTCTTCTTCCCTGCCTTTCTCATGACCTCAAACTGTTCTTATTGTTTAGGTTCAAAAGGTGATGTGGGTTTCCCAGGATTGGCTGGGAGCCCAGGAATTCCTGGATCCAAAGGAGAGCAAGGATTCCCAGGTCCTCCGGGACCACAAGGACAGCCAGGAATGCCTGGAGTTCCAGGCCGCCCCATGGAGGGACCCAAAGGAGACCGAGGCCCACAGGGGCAACCTGGCCTTCCAGGTGAGGGTGTCTAACCAGGGTCAGAGCTGTGACCAAAATGGAAAGCACAAACATACACAAGAGTAAAAGAAATGTAAATGCACACATTATCAATTGAGTTTTTTATTTAGAAATTTGCAGCATTTATTATGGCTTGAAACTGCTTTTAAGACATTGGGCCCCTTGTATTTTAGCCTTCATTGGGTCAGTGCTTTTCTTGTGTCCTTTCTGTCAAGGAATTTAGTATATATGACAAGTAATTATGGAGAGGAGAGAGAGAACATTATAGAAAAAGATTGGAACATAGATGCCACCTGTGGTGGTGGTTGTAAACCAGATGACACTCTGGCACGCCTCTCCATCAGGAGCAGGTGACTGTACTACAGCACGGCTGCCCTTGATCACAGTCGCACAGGGCATTTGGACACAGATTGTGGTGTTTATGTCCACATTTTCTGCCTGTTGCACAGATCAGATTCTTCCTTCTAGAACCAGCCTTGATTTCTTCAGGGCTCATGCAGCTTGATACAGTGTTGAATACAGTTGGGGACAGTGGGTGGTGGTGATGACAATCACAGGCCAATGACACTTGTATATATTATCACCCTCTAACCTCAGTATATGACTTCTGTGTCTTCCGTTAGGGTCTCCTGGACCAATGGGGCCTCCAGGGCTCCCTGGGCTTGATGGACTGAAAGGTGACAAAGGGAATCCAGGCTGGCCGGGGGCTCCTGGTGCTCCAGGGCCCAAGGGAGACCCAGGATTCCAAGGCATGCCTGTAAGTTGTCCATTTGTAGGTCTTGTTTTTGAAAAAGATCACAAAATAATGTGTGTGTGTGTGTGTGTGTGTGTGTGTGTGTACATATGTGTTATACTCCCAGATCCTCTGAATCAGTTCTTCCTTTCTTGCCAGTCATCAGCCATCTTTACTGGCATTACATTAGGCAACTATTAGACATTTTTACAATCTAGTTTTATAAGAACCATTAAAGAGAAATGTTATACTACTTGAAATTATAGTTTAATTTGTGGGTTTAAAAATCTACTTACACAATGGATTGCTCCGCTATAAAGAAGAATGAAATCATACCATTTGCAACGATATGGATGGACCTAGAGAATATTATGTTAGTGAAATAAGTCAGTCGGAGAAAGACAAATACCATATGATCTCACTGATATGTGGAATCTAAAAAACTGAATGAACAAGCAAAGTAAATAGAAATAGTCTCAGAGATATAGAGGAACAACTGATGGTTGCTAGTTGGGAGGGGGTGGGGATGAGGGAGAAGGGAAAGGGATTAGACAGCGTAAACAGGTAACTACAATATTGCCACAGGGATATGAAAGACAGTTCAGGGAATATAATTAATAATGTCGTAAATATTTTGTAGGGTGTCAGATGGCCACAAGTCTTGTTAGGGAGACCACTTCATGAATGGGGTGGAGACTTGATCACTGCTCTTGAAGCTGATGTTGTATAATATTGTATGTCAACTATAATTGAATATATATATAGTCCTGGGATGTGGAGTATAGTGTGGGAGTGGAGTCAAAGGAATTGTAATAGATATGTATGATATAGGGGGAGAGTGGGGGCAGCAGATTGGGGAGGGGGGTTGCCACTTTTAGGGGTAAAAAGTATAACTATTGCACTGTGTTGTACAGCTGAAACTAATTTAAAAGTTTATTTCACACACAAAAAATAAATTACTGAAAAAATTTAAAAAATAATAAAAATAAAAATAAAATAAATAAAAAATAAAAAAATAAAAATCTACTTACAAACTTGATGCAAAAGCAAGCCTCAGTAACATAGAAATATGCTCCCCATTCCGAGTGCCAATCAGTGGCTATCTCTCTGTCTATATACTTGTATATAAGTATATGTACACACACACACAGTTCATCCTTGAACAACGCAGATTTGAATTATGAATGTCCGTTGATACATGGATTCTTTTTCAACGAATATACAGTTGGCCCCTATCTCCCCAGGTTTTGCATCCGTGGATTCAACCAACTGTGGATCAAAAACAGTATTTTCGATCCGCAGTTGGGAATTTGTGGGTGTGGAGGGCTGACTGTATGCATTGTTTTATGCCATTTTATTTTAAGAACCTGAGTATCCTCAGCTTTTGGTATCACAGGGGGCTCTGGACCCAATCCCCCATGGATAATGGGGGACGACTGTAGTTGAGTTTGGGGGACTCGAAAGTTATATGTCCATTTTTGACCCTACATTGTTCAAGGGTCAACTGTATATATTTGTGAATGTTATTTTGGTTATGGAACCTTTTAAAATAAGCTAAAGCAAAGAAATAAATATATGTAAGAAACAATACAATTTTTTTATATATCCAGAAAGGAACAATTATGTTGAAATAGCTAGAAAATGAGATGATATTTTTAAAATACACAAATATTCCTATATTATAAAGAAAATAATCTTTCAGTATGTTTTTAAATCTTCTTTTGCTATTTAAAATCACTTTTCAGATAAGATATGAAGCTAACCTAAAGAAAAATCACTAGTGTTCGGAGGAAAGTGTTTTAGAAAGGCTGTTTGGTGTTGATAGACTGATATGTTGCCATGACAGATGTTTAAGGAGTTCCGACTCTGTTCATAGCATTGTGCTTTGGAGTGGGGACAGCAGGATTAAGGCTTGCACCTGTTCTGGGAACGTACCACGTAGATGGACAAGCAGAGGGGACACTGAATGAAGCAAGTCGATTCAATTACCTCATTTAGGTTTTTGATTTTGATTAGGTTTTCAATTACCTTAATTACACAGAGGTTTTGTCATTTCTTTTACATTATTGAAGAAACCACAAGACACCATTTGTCCACACAGATACTTTGTAGAATGTTGAGGGGCTCTCCCACCTTCCCAATGACCAGTTACTTGAGAGACTCATCATTTCTCAGCTGAACGATTCCCAACTTATATTTTTTGTGTGTCTAGGGGATTGGTGGCTCTCCAGGACTTGCAGGTTCTAAGGGTGATATGGGACCTCCAGGAGTTCCAGGATTTCAAGGTAAGACAATAAAGGAGATGCTGCTTAAAGACACATTGACCTATTACGAGAGCTTCCTAACTATTGGCGCTTTCATATTGATAGAACGGGTATAATCACGGTACAAAGTATTGTTCTCTTCGAATTAAAAATGCCATTTCTGTTTGGCAGCCTGATTTCTGTGAATGGCTGTATAAGGACCTTCTGATTTTCTAACTAAGTATTGGTGGATCATTTGCATCTCTATTATTGACATATCAATAAGAAGTCATGGATTTGGGTCATTTATTAATTTATTCATGTATTAAGCAAACATTTAGGGGGTGCCGACCAGCTTCCAGGCACTGTGATTTTTACTGCTGAATCAGGTACATGTGAGTGAAAGGTGAATAAAAGTAGTTCTTGGCCTGCAGGTGTCTTGTGGTCTATTTGGGGACATGTATAACCAGAAAAGAGGATCACATGCTTCTCCACTGGTTGTGACCATTTTATGGTTTGTTGCATGTTTGGAAAAATGTGACTTCTGAGTTCCAGAAAGAAGAATTTCATAAAAAGTTTTACATAAAACTAATTCTAAAAAATGTGTATTTCATAATAAAAAATAATTTAATAAAATAAATAAAATAAATAAATGTAACTAAAACTTTGAAAAAAAAAAGTTTTACATAGCTTACCAGAAGTAATGCTCTTTTTGTCCACAGGCATAAGTTGGAAACTTTTCACTGTGTGAGTGTGTATGTGTATGTAATATGCATGCATATATATATGTGTGTATACATGCACATATGTATATACACATGCATATATGTGTATACGTGTATGCACACACACATACTGTATCTTTTGGAATTATGTACAAAGACAATGTTCTGCTTTCTTTTAGGTCAGAAAGGTCTCCCTGGCCTTCAGGGAATTAAAGGTGACCAAGGAGACCAAGGCTTCCCTGGAACCAAAGGTGGGAGAATTTGCTGTACTGGAGGGTGTCTTATGGATGATTTGGGGAAATAGGAAAGCCACTGAACTCACAGAATTAGGGTGTTTGGTTTTATATATGTGGAACGACTTGAAGATCATTGGAAAACAGTTAACCAAAGTAGCTTGTCAGGGTTGCTGTATTTGGCTAACCAAGTAGACATTTTTACCAGTGACTTATCTTGAAAGTCAGGTTTGTTAAATCTACAACTGAGGTAAACCCAGTGGAAAGGGTATGACAGATTCAAGAGTCACCAAATTTCACGGGCTCTGAAGGCAGACTGAAAGCAACCACTTAAAGTTGTGATAGGAATAAAATAAATCTTACACAAACAGACTGAATAGATTCCGGCTGGACAGCAAAGAGTTCTTCATAGGACAGGGTCTTTCTTGGCTTCACCAGTGGGCACCAATAGTGTGCAGTGGCTCAGAAAAACCCAGGATAATCGTGGAAGGAAATAGTTTTAGTATAGTATGCATCCCATTGTAGTCTGTGCTGGTCAGACCTTATTTCTAGGGCTGTGTTTCATTTGTAAAACCATGTTTCCAGGGACAGAATGAGCCGCTGGGACACACTGAGAAGTGGAAGGTTAGGAAAGCAAAGAAATGGGGAAATGTGTGTGGAAAGAGTGAGAGAATCGGGGATGTACGGCTGAAGAAAGGGAGGCTGAAGCAGACCTCAGAATCCCCTGTAAACTCTATGTTGTTGCTGCATGGATTTCAAGACCCATCATGCAGAAGAAGGATTAAGTTTATTCATCCTTAAAAGTTAGGACCAGTGGTTACTGTACAGTGAGGCAGATTTCAGATAAGTATGAGAAGAAACTTTCTAATTGCAAATGTGGAGCTATCCAAGTCAGAAGTAAGATGCCTAGGGGAGAATGAACCTCACCTGCTGGCAGTGTTCAGGTGAGGACCAGATGGTGGTTGGCAGGGGCTGAGCGGATAGTTTGCATTGATGACACCAATGTCTGTTCCAGACCCAAGGATTTAGGATTTTAGGAGAAATAATAGATACGTGTATGCCTTGTGAGGATCTAATTACTTGTGTTTTTAATAATGATTTTACATCTGGGAAACATTCTATTTGGATGGGTTTCATTTTGGACTTTCCTCCTGAAGCTATTTCTGCCCCTGTATGTTGACAGTGAGACTGATCAGTGACATCCCTGATTCCCATAGGTCTTCCAGGTCTCCCTGGCCCCCCAGGTCCTTACCATGTCATCAAAGGGGAGCCAGGCCTCCCTGGTCCTCAGGGCCCCACAGGTCTGAAAGGGCTTCAGGGACCTCCAGGCCCCAAAGGACAGCAAGGTAAGAATAACTGGGCTGTGCAGGGGAGGTGTGGGGGGTCAGATGGGAATGGGGCAGGATTTTCTCTTCACCCATGTGTCTAAAACCAAAGTCTCTGGGTAATGACTACATAAACACATATTTGAATATGACTTTCTTACCTTCCTTTAATGTATATCAAAACTAAATGAAGTTTTTGAGTGGACTGTAAAAAGCCAGAGGAAAATTCAGGAATAACTAGAGGAACGTACAATTTAACATAGCTATGCTCGCTTAGAAAAACATGGCCAAAAGAAGTCAGATTACCTTTCCCAGCTAGGAGACAAGGGGTGGCAAGAAACAGCAAGCTAGAACCATAAGAATTGGTGCTTTTGGCAATTGGCCCAACTGGCAAAGACTTGTGCTAATTTCTATTGTTACCAGGCACCCTAACCTAGAATCTTTCTGCTTATTTGGGCAAACCACTTCCTATTTAAAGAGCTATTGGTAAGGGATATGCGGAAAATAAAGGAGAATGAAAATGTTTTATTCAAGTTGAAAGATAGCACCCAGGAAAATTTAAGTTTAAACTACCTAAGCTTAAACTATGCACATGAAAACAGAAAATTATATTTCTGATTTTTAATTTCTATTTCAGTGTATCTGTTGCCTAAAACTTATTTGAGACACTGGAATATGGCCAAGGTGGAAATACTTGAGAAAGTGAACATAAGTCAAATCTTTCCCTACTGTCCACATAGCCTGCCTTTTCCAAAACAATTTGGCAAACAGTGATAATAATAGCAAGAAACTAGGGAGAATTCTGAATGTGATGGTAAAGTGCACACCCATTTGAATGTCAATTTGACAGTTGTCTTGGTAAAATGTATACAAGACTTTGCAGGAAGCAGCTCGTAGTTCTCTGAGAAAGCTTACACCTGCAGCCTAAGACCATATGCTTGTCTCCCAGAAGGCTAAAGATATTTCAAAAGGGAAGGAAAAGGTATAGTCTATTGCTCTCCAGGATTGGATCACCAATTCTTTTTCCTTCCTTTAGGTGTGACAGGATCAACAGGCACGCCTGGACCGCCAGGTATTCCTGGGTTTGATGGTGCCCCCGGCCAGAAAGGAGAGACAGGACCCTTTGGACCTCCTGGTAGGTTGGCTATGGCCTCCCTACCACATTACCCTCCACCTGTATCTTCGGGTTAGGTGCAGTAAATCCAGGCATGTGGAAACTTGCAAACTGGAGTTGAAAATAATGTTACTTGAAAGATTTCCAAAGAAGTCTGGTTCTTAGTAGAAATAGGATCCTATAGAAGAGCTAAAGGGTTGTCATCACTTTTTCTGTGTGGAGAGACAGACATTGATCAAAGTACAGTATTTTCCAGATGTTGTTGAAAGAAGGCCAATAGTAATGGCCCTGTGTAGTTTCCTATGAAGGAAGCAGGCTGCAGCTACAGAAATCCTGTCTCAGCAATATACACTAGGGAAAGTAGATGATAATGCCAGTGTTGCCCAAAAGGCCACTGTCTGCCATGGAGTAAAGTTCATCTGCTTCCCTAAGAAGTAGGAACTCTAAGACCCCATCATGACTGAGGTGCTAAAGGTTGAGGGCATCAAGTAACTGAACGAAGGGCACAGCCCAGCAGAAGGTCTGTGGACAGTTTCACAGGCATCATAGTTACCCCAGGGGATGTAAGGACCCACTGCATGGGAGCTTCTGTACTGTGCTGTTTCCAGGCACAGGCTTTGGGCTAATACGGAAAGGGAAGCTACCTTAAAAGGAGGTTGTTTTAAGAATTCTATAATAATCCTTTCTTAGAGGAGCCCCAAAATGCTATATGCAAGAAATGGAATGCATGGAATCACATCATGTATTTCATTCATTCGTATATTCTTTTTCACAAATTTCATTTACTCATGGGACTACATTTTTTGAGCATCTGCTTTGCCTACAAAACATCTTGAGATGGTATGTAAAAAGGAAAAGCTAAGACAGCAGGAAGGAGGCCTATTGTATGTGATTGGTCTTGCTTGAAGCTTTTCAAGGGAACCAGTTTGTAACTCAGGAAACCAACTTCTCTTCTATCTTCCAGGTCCAAGAGGGTTTCCAGGACCACCAGGCCCTGATGGGTTACCAGGATCCATGGGTCCCCCAGGCACCCCATCTGTTGATCACGGCTTCCTTGTAACCCGGCACAGTCAAACAATAGATGACCCACAGTGTCCTCCCGGGACCAAAATTCTTTACCATGGGTACTCTTTGCTCTACGTGCAAGGCAATGAACGAGCCCACGGGCAGGACTTGGGTGAGACATTCACAGATGCCTGAATTCATCCCACATAGGTTTGTCGAGTGCCTAGGTGGTGTAGAACTGTATGCAGCTCTGGTCCTGCACTTCCGGATGCCATGAGGACCTAGTTATGAAAAGAGAGCTTGGCCCTGTTTTCCTCCTTCCTGGCCCAACGAGCTATCAGTTTAACAGCTACTATATTCTTAATGGGAAGCCAAGAAAATGTAAAGGCTGAATCTTTGAAAACTTTAAAATTAATAAAGCTTTTGATCTTGTCTTCAAATTATCACATAGGATCAAGACTTCTGGAGTACACACAACAGTTTACATTGCTATTCTTAAAATAGGGCAGCTTTACTAATGTTGCTCTTTTAAAGATGGTCCCACATTATCCTATTTTTTTTCTACATGTTCCAATCTCTGACCCTCTATTAGTTTAGCTTGGCAGAAAGCTCATGTCTGTTGTCATTTTCTTAGTCTCCTCCAGATACCCTCCACCAAATTATGTTTTAATGTGATACATCTCTAAATTTTACTGAGTTTGCAAACAACAAGCCACCATATAAAAAGCATCTCTGCACTTTCAGCAAAACTATCATTAAAGACACTGTCCAGTGTGTTCTTGTCCACTGTACAAGGAGCCCTATGTTAAATTCCTTCTAGAATTCAGTTCCAGGAAAAGGTTGCTCTTTGCTGATAAACTGATTTGTTTCCTTTAATCAAAATGTCCTGAAACTAATACAATAATAATAAAGCCCTACATAATTCTTTATAGCTTCCTTTTTGCCTTGATTACTTTAAATTTAATTTAATGCTAATTTACAATCATACTAGTCTATTTGGTATATTTACTTCCTGCTTTCTGTTCATAATTAAAAAAAAAATTCTTTCCACTTCAATGGTTAGGTTCAATATATGTCATTCATTATTAGCCAGCTCAAATCCATTTTACATAGAGGTGAATTAGAAAGCAAATACTTCACATTGTTGTGAATTAAAAAGCAAATACTTCACTTTGTCATCTCTCCCTGCACCCCCAGGCACGGCTGGAAGCTGCCTGCGCAAGTTCAGTACGATGCCTTTCCTGTTCTGCAATATCAACAATGTCTGTAACTTCGCCTCCCGAAATGACTATTCCTACTGGTTGTCCACGCCGGAGCCCATGCCGATGTCTATGGCACCCATCGCTGGGGACAATATCAGACCATTTATTAGCAGGTGAGTCGCACATTCATAGGAGCAGATACATAATTGCAGAAGGAATGTCATTTGTAGTCTAGTCAGAGGTTTTTTTTTTTAATTCCCCCCCAAAACATTCAGTCTATTGCCATTCAGTTTATTAATTGTGATATCTGAGTTTTATAATAGAAATCAGCCATGAAAGTCATTTGGTATAAAAGTCAGTTATCCTCTTTGATAATTAACAGTGCAAAACCATGCAGAGATAATGCCCAGAATGTTTGGAACAGAATTCCTCTCTCATGTGACTCACTGCAGTGGTCATTTTTCCTCCTGTGAGCAAAGCAGAGTTCTCAGTAAGCATTAGAACAGTGTTTTCAACTTTATTTTTCATTTTTTAAAAACTTTTATTCGGGAACAGCCATGGTCATTGGTTACAAATTGCTTTCATGCTACAATGGCATAGTTGACTCTTTTAAGGAGGGCGCAGCTCACAGTGGCCTATGCGGGGATCGAACTGCCAACCTTGGTGCTATCAGCACCACACTCTAACCAACTGAGCTAACCAGTCACCCCCCCTACCCCCCCCAACTTTTTTTTTCTTAAATAATTATCCCCCTAAGGAGTTTTTAAAGATATTTTTTTCCTGAATTGCCCCCAACCCCATGAAATTAAAAAAATTACATATTTAATTATTTTTAATTGCAGTAAAACACACATAACATAAAATTTATCATCTTAACCATTTTTAAGCATACAAGTCAGTGGCACTTAATTCAGGAACTCAAATATGGGTGTGAGGTGATCCCCATGAAATTGTAATGCTACAGATATACTGTATATCTATGCTTTATACATAAAAAATTATACAGGTTTATTGTACAAATCATAATATATCCATATTCAGATTTTTCTCATAGTCCCCACCTCCACCAACTTTCTCTGTCTTAGGTGACACGGTATCCACTGAGAATGCGTGCATTTGAGCAATTTCCTAAATTAGGTGCTTTCTGCACTAATTAATATGTGGAGTATATTTTCAGGTCCCCAAGAGTCTTCCTGGGAGGAAATAAGATGGGAAATTGAAATTATTATGATGGAAAAATACATGACTGTCCTCTCTTTGTCTGTTTCCTTCTAATTAAAAGTTGATTCCTTAGCTGTACTCAGAAGTAATAGAAACGTGGCAAATGAATAAATTCATTTGGCTAAGGAGCTATTCTATAATTTTTTGTTTGCACACTAAAATAATACAGAATAAAAGAATAACAGGACAGGACAAGTTTGCCCCAGGAAAATGAGCGTGAGAAAGAATTTAAGCTTTTCTATATTCCCTTTAAAGGAATATAGAAAGTTTTGAATATGAAGAAAGATGCAGCATATTGCCTACGAAGTGTCCTGCGGTCAGAGGAAAAAGGGAGCAGGCGTGCTTGGAGCCAGCCCACGAGTCCCTGTGTGGGTCCGGCGGTGTGATGGCCATCAGCTGGTTGATGTTCGGGGAAAGACTGGCGGTTATAGGTCTGACTCCAGCATGTGGGAAGGCAGGGCCTGGCAGATCCCAGTCTTATTCAGAGAACTGTGCCACATAGGACCCTGGAACAGAAAGGCTGGGAGATGCCTAATACATAGGAAAGTCGTAGGTTTTTGATTGCCTTACTTAAAATATCTCCAGGTAGCTTTCTTTGATTTTTCTTTTGAGCTATAAGAAAACTTATTTTATGAGTCTTCAGTGGGAAAAATCATGCATTACATTTCCAGAGTGGAACTTTTCAAAACACAGACAATACTTTCCATGTGTCAGTGAGGGCCCGTCAACTGTTCTGTTTTGAGATCTTGCTTGCTCAGAACTATGTTTGGTTGCGTGAGAAGAAAAGCTAACCACTTTTGTGTTTTTGTTTAGCTTCCCTTGGACAACAGGTAGAAAATGATTTTTCATTTTTGTTTCCTATTTACCTTCTTGATAAAATTGACATTTGACCTTGATTTGGCGGAGGACCCAGGGGCTCTGGCATGCATGTGGAATATTCCCAAAACAGGTCCTTAGCAGCCTGGTGTCTAAGATTTGCTTTTCTCTGTGGACCCATTACTTTCAGTAAAGATACCCCCGGGTTCTGTAAGCACGACTTGTTTAGAAGTCCCAGTACTGTACATTTCAGGCTTTTTAAATCTTTCTGTTAACTGACCCACAGAAACTCAGCACGAAGGGTCCTTACAAGTCCCATCTGTTAAGCCTGCTACTCCTTAAGCCATATATATCTTGCATTCCTTTCTGTAATAATGCTGCCCATTTCTACTGGTCTCTGTGCAAGCAGGTTTCCATGGTTACTTAGTTAGGTTTCCGTTGACTTCTCAGGACTTACATGTTTCTTCTGAGGGCTTCCTTTTGGGAAGGTCCTAAAGCTTAATTTTAGAAATAGTGAATAATACAAAATCCTTCATTTTAAGAAGAAAAGATACCAACTTTTCTGCTTTTATCCTGAGAGTAGGGCAGCATTTTCTAAGGACTTTCTGGCTTTCTAAAGACAAGAGTCATCATAAAACTGCTGATTATTTAATTGTTGCAGCAGAAAGACCACTGGTTTGAGAGCAAGAACTGAGTTTTAGTTCTGGCTTTGACACAATTAACTGTGGCCTTGGTTTTTTTCGTAAATTATATGGGGAATTAGGCTGTATGAATTCTAAGGGACCATGCAGCTCATTACTCTGTGATTCTGTGTTTCCTAATCACCCATCTGACTGGGTTAGGACCACCTTCTCTACAGCCACTTGAATCCCCCTAGCCCAGAGAGAGCCTTTCCTCCATGCTATATTTCTGGTTTCTGTGTCTGGCAGACAGATGGTGGCAGATGTATAAGGCCAATTTCAGTAACTGTAGTTTAACTGAGCCTTTTAATTCATCTGCATTTGTGTGAATAAAATAGAAAATTACACATACCACACACACACACACCGTCCATGGAAAACCGAATGACTAATTTAGGCCCTCTTCCCACTCCTCATCCATTTTCATGCAAATGTTCCAGCATAACTAGGTGTAATTATTAACACCATTTATAGTCATTTATCAGCATTGTGAACACTGTGTTCATTTTGTGACTGGAATATAATTATTTTCCTGCCTGTGTTTAATTTTTTTCACAAAACATTATCTCACCATCAAAGGGTTCCCTTCGTTGAGCTGGCCTGAGTCAGAACATTGTGGGTTGTTTTAATTTATTCTTGGGTGCAGTCCCAGCAGCCGAGTGTGAAGCAGCCTGGCTTGGGAAGTGTCTGTCCTAGGAGGGTTCTCTGGGACATACTCCAGATGCAGTGGTCCCGTTGACAGCCTCGGCTCCGAGAGGGTCTCACCATTGGTCTGTTGGCTCCAGGACTAGAACATGTCTCCTGAAGGAGGCTTATGTGGACATGCAGCCTCAACGGCATAATTTGTCTTCATTACTCTAAGTCACTGAATGTATTTCTTATGTCTTAGATGACTCCTAGCTTAAAATAAATTGCTGCATCCTGGAAGGGGTAGCACTTGGATCTCACCAAGCCTTTTAATTGTGTTTGCTGAAATACATGCTCACTGTTGAAAAAATTGGAAAAACAGTGAAATGCACAAAAGGGAAAACAAAAGTCACCTGTAGCCTCATCCCCTCTGGGAGATGGCCACTGTTAGAACTTGGCCTTCGCATTTTCTCCCTCCGACAAAGCAGATGGTTAAATCACAAGTATTGGATCTATTTTTGAATTTAATCTTTTAATACTGAAACGGGCTTATCAAACCAACGAGAAGGCTCTAAGCCTCGGAGTCTAAGCAGTGAGCATGTTATCCATTTGATAAACATGATAATTGAGTCAGAAAGAGTGAGTGAAGGGGTTGATTGCAAAGAGTGGGAAAAGTCATGAACAAGTAAAGGCTCTGTCCTGGGCCATCCCCTCACCTGTGCTGAATGTCTTCGCTCTTGTCCCTTCCAGGTGTGCGGTGTGTGAGGCACCTGCCATGGTGATGGCCGTGCACAGCCAGACCATTCAGATCCCGCCATGTCCCAATGGGTGGTCCTCGCTCTGGATTGGCTATTCCTTTGTGATGGTAAGCGTTTGGGGAACCTCCATATGTCCTTGGAAGAGCCACTCACTAACACCCTACCTCCTCTCTCTGAATGCTACCTCCCTCTCAGTTCTGTGGACCATGCTGCTGAGGCTGGTCTTCCCTCAAAGCCCCAATAGCCGACCCGTTCTTCTGGGGACAGTCATTCCAGTGCCCAGCCAGGGTCCTCCTTTTGTCTCTGGAGTCATTGCTAGGTAGCTGGGACAACATGATGACATTTTCTAGAGTCAGATGGAAGAGGAGAAGAGCATGCATGTAGGAGGAGCGCATTTACTAAAACCTGCGCAAAACTGAAAGCAGAAGCTTGAGTCAGAGCACCAACATATTGGCCAAAGGCTGCTGCCTCCTCTGGGCCAGTGTCCCGGGGTGAGTGTCCAAACCCTTCATGTGGTCTGAGACTGCTCTCCTATCACCCAGCTGTCCCAGGTGCCAGACATCCTGGATGTCCCCATTTCCCCCCAAAAAACAATTAAAACAGGAACATGGTATCTGTTTGAGATCCCATTGTTTCTTCTTTTATTGCCTCAGTTTAAAGTATTGATTAACTATATGAAAGCCCTGAACTTGTAAGATCAGATTATACTGGAATAACTCCCATTAAATGACCCTACACAAAGACCTTCTATATCACCCTTATACGCCATTAGACCAAAATACAATTTAACAGTTACAGTTGTAGTTACTCATTTCTCTACTTCTTGTTTAAATTTTCTTTTCTAAAAAATGGATGATTTTTCTTTACCTTATAAAAGGATGTATAGCATCTAATATAGCAAACATAGAATTTTGATGATCTTATGTAAATTGGTTTAGAAAGTCTGATTTCACATCAGTTGGTCCCAGCATCATTTGCACATTTTGACTATCGTGTCAGGTCCCAAATTGGAACATATTTCAGTGTTCCAAAAACAAGACATAGCCTGGACAGCATTTCTGTAAATTCTGACGAAGCCGGATTGGCCATCTCCTATTTTGGGAGGAGCAGTTGGCTGACTCGGGCACTGTGTGGAGTACTGTCATGCCCAGCACATGGAGCAGGAACCAGCTTGCAGGGTGGGCATGAGTATGATCCATGGTGACTGCATGGGACAAACAGAGCTAGCTTTCCAGCAGGGAGCACCCTGGCTCCTCCCTGGGAACGATGACGCTCTCTCCTACTCTGTGGGTGGGAATTGATGACACACGGTTGTATTTATTCCACAGCACACCAGTGCTGGTGCTGAAGGTTCTGGCCAAGCCCTCGCATCCCCTGGGTCCTGTCTGGAAGAGTTTAGAAGTGCTCCGTTCATCGAATGCCACGGTCGTGGGACTTGTAATTACTACGCAAACGCTTACAGCTTTTGGCTTGCCACTATAGAGAGAAGCGAGATGTTCAAGTAAGTCGGAATGACCCTCTCTTGTAGGACCCTCCCCCACTTTTGTGGCTTTTATTTTTAGTCATCTGTAATCCATATATCTTCCAGCACAAAGTCTCAAAGATGGTTATAAAGCGATAGTTAGGAATGCCTTTTCCACATGTAGTAATGACTATTTGATTCTGTTCTACGTAGACAGATAACCTAGGCAGAGCTTAGGTGATGGGCTTAATTCTTTCATGACTGAAAAACTGTGAAAGAAAAAAGGTCATTTTTCATTTTTCTAGGTGAATGTACTAAAATGCTATTAAAGCAATTAAAATCTTCAAATAGGGCATGTAAAAAATTGTATATTTAATAGTCAGCAAGGGGAGTGAGGAGCATTCATTTTCATTGCATTTATAATGCTAAATTTAATGTGTTGTGTAAGGTCTGAGTGACTTACCAAGACTTTGTTTTTGAGACCCATGCAAATAAAAATTGATTTTGGTACAAATGCAGCTGAAATTAAAAGGAAAGTCCTCTCTTTCCTTTCTTTTCTGTTACCAAAATTTCACCTTTAAAACAACTGCCCCCAGTGGCTGCCAACCTTGTGGAAGTTAATTTGGAGCCCAGTCTGTCATGGACACGAGCACATAACGGGTCCTTGTGTCTTTATTTAGTACCAGCCACAGCCCTGCTGGAGCAGACGCAGGAGGCCAACAGAGCCTGAACAATTATAAGCAATAAACAATTGTTTATTCCCCCAAAAATGCTTTTCACCCCTGGAGATAAGACTCCCTGTCTTTATCTTTCTGGAGAGAATTTTGTGGAACTCTACTGTGGCCCCGTTTCTTTGTAGCTGAGATCATAAAAGGTGAAATAACTCACTTTCCACTGGTAACTCTTTAAGCATCAAAAGATTACCAGGTGCCTGACTGGTAGCTTACACAAGACTATTTAGGCAACCGGAAACTTGACATCACCTCTATAGATAGAATTTAACCGGTAGCTACCAAAATGAACTCTTAGTGCATGTATCAGCTCCTAGAGCTTCGCATTATAAGGTAAATAGGTAAAAATGGGGGTATTTTTGAACCAGCATCCTGGTACAATGAATTAAAACACCTTCTTCACAAAATTAGGTAGTATCCTATTAACTTAAATGGTTAATTTGGTGGCACTAGGATCTTCACCAAAAATTGCTACAAAAAGCAGCCTCAATTTTAGGGCACAGTAATCTTATTATTATATGACTTTAATTTTAATAGCATTTGATTAGTGTCAGTTCTAGTTCAGACACCACCTTTCCAACAGTCAAAATAAGACAGGATTTCTAGGATCAAGGAAGTAGTTGGGGCATTTAATGTCTTCCCTTTTATTTGGCCTTCAATCAGACCACCTGCATATTAAATCCTTCCAAAGTTATGAAAGGATTTCGAGGTCTAGTTAATTATTCCCAGTTTGTTGTTCCTTACATCATTCCGCAAATATTTAATGAGCAATTAACTATGTGTGAAGTGTTGCAGAGAAGAATATCTTTCTCTTCCCCTGGAGGAGTTTATAATCATGTTGAGAAGACAGACAGTTAAACTCTAGTTCAAGGAGGCAGGCTGGTGCAGTGGGAAGTGGTTGAGACTTTGGAGCCAAATAGCTGTGCAGTGACATTCGCTGTGTGCTCCTCCTGGGCATGTCCCTAACCTCAGGGCCCGGGGATGGGGAATGAAGATGATAATTTGCAAGGCCGCATGCGTTGTGAAAGCCATGTGATGCCCCCAGCATGGTACCCACTCAGAGTCAGGCTGAATAACGGTGGCTGTTTATCATGAGGCTGGGGCCCATCGCTGCCTGATCTCTTGGAGATCTCCAAGCAGGCGGGAAGGCTGAGGAACTCACCTGCATTTCTGACAAGAGGTGAAGTGACGTCTGGTTGCTTTCTGTGCTGCCTTTTAGGAAGCCCACGCCATCTACCTTGAAGGCTGGGGAGCTGCGCACACACGTCAGTCGCTGCCAAGTCTGTATGAGAAGAACATAATGAAGCCCGGCCCTCAGCTAACGTCACAACATGGTGCTACTCCCTCCTCTTCCCCTTCCTCTTTTTTTTTTAACAGCAACGAACCCTAGAAATATATCCTGTGTACCTCACTGTCCAGTATGAAAGCCGTAAAGTGCCTTATAGGAATCTGCGTAACTAACACACCCTGCTTCATTGGCCTCTACTTGCTGAAGGAGAAACAAAGACATCAATAAGCTGCCGATAGTGACATACCAAATGGCACTTTTGATGAAATAAAAATATAAGTCTGTTCTACAATGCCGTGCACTGATGTGTAAAGTGAGAACTTCATCAGAAAACCAAAGGGTGCTAGGAGGTGTGCGGGGCCTTCCATACTATTTGAACACCCGTTTTCATACTTGTATGATAATAGATTGATTTTTCACCCCCGGATGAAATGTTTGTTTATGTCACTGTCTAGCTGTTTCAAAATTCAGTTCCCTTGGTCTGTACAAATAATAGTCATGTAAAAAATGGTGTTTCAAACCTCCAACGGTAATTACTGGCTCAGGAGCCATATCTTTCAACCCCCAAATATAAATTTAGGTCTTTCTGCTATGTGTGGTACTATGCAACTGCTTTTGCAGAAATCACGAATATCCTGTGGAATAAAGATGGTCCAAAAGCAGGCACAAATTAAATATATATATATTTTAGTAATTTATATAGATGTCAGCAATTAGGCAGGTCAAGTTTTTAGTCTCGGTTCCACTGTTAAAATAAAGCTTACATAGTTTCTTCCTTTAAAAGACTGTGTTGTCCTTTAACATAGATTTTTTTAAACACTAGGGTGTTGAATGTGAAACATCAGTTTTCATTGTTCACCTCCAAACCAAAAATTGTGTGTTGCCAAAACCAAACCCAGGTTCATGAATATGGTGTCTATTACAGTGAAACATGTACTTGGAGCTTATTGTTTTTATTCTGTATTAAATATCTTCAGGGTTTTTAAACACTAATCACAAACTGAATGACTTGACTTCAAAAGCAACAATCTTAAAAGGCCTTCATTTGATGAGTATTCCTCATTCTGCAGCTTGGTGTGAAAAAAACAGCTCTGTTGAATCAAAATATCAGTATTTTTACATGTAAGCACATTCAGGTGGCTTCCTTGGTTTCTCGTGAGCTGTGTTCAGACTTCAGCAGGGGAACGGATGGATTGCAGGAGAGCAGAATCGGACCACTATGCCTGAAATGACACATCACTAAAAGTCTCCAAAACGTTTTTAAGACTACTAAGGCCTTTTATGTAATTTCTTTAAATGTGTATTTCTTAAAAATTCAAATTTGTAATAAAACTATTTGTATAAAAATTAAGCTTTTATTAATTTGTTGCTAGTATTGCCACAGAAACATTAAAAGTTACTGCACAAGCCACTAATAAATTTGGAAGCTTTGCATACCTTAGCTCATACTTAGTTTGCAGTTCTTCCGAACAAGACTTATAGACTGGGCGTAATTTACAGGAAGTACTATAAAGAACAAAGATTGGTCTTCTCTTTCCATCCTCCCTCCATCTGTCCCTCCTTCCCTCCCTTCCATTTAACCATCTAGGCAGCCAGTGCCCATCCATCCATCTCTTCATTCATTGTACATATGCCGAGGGTTTGCCACTTTTCAAGGACTGGTTGCAAGACAAACAGAAATGAAGAACACATACCCAGCTGTCAAAAGCAGATCCATTAGGCATTAGAACTGGGATAATAGTTATGCAATGGATAGGTGTGGGGTAGAGGGGTGGATTCCAAGTCTTACTTAAAGTCAGAAAGAAATAAGATGGCATATTTCTTTTTCCCTGGTGATTTAAACTTCAGTTTAAACTTTATCAAAATATGATCCTTGGGGGAGTGTGTTGCTGCATACTCAAAAAAAAGCTCTAAATATTGTAATGTTCTTGGTTATCATATCCAATAGAACTGTAGTGAGGATGAAATGGGATAAGCTACAAGCGTGACAACACAGTGCTTGATCAGGAGACATCAGTCAAGGCCTAGTTTCAGTCACTTCCCTCCTATCTTTGAAAAAACTGATGAAACTTTGCTTTCCTGAATATATAGTTTTGGATAGGAGAAAAGAACACTAAAATCATTAGCCTTCATGTCTGCTGAAGGTACTGAGAAATATTGAACACCTCCATATAAATATGTAGCTGTTCTAGAGCATATTGTTTCTATGTGTAAAACTGATTTATCATAAATTATTATTTATTATATACAGTTTGGTATATATAGGAAAGTACAAAGAAGGTAACATGACACCTTGAATCTCAACATTCAGATCCTGTGCATTTTATATCTGTTATTCTGAAAGCAGTTTTTAGGTTTCATTTTTAAAATTATCCTACAGTAAAATGGACTTATTTTGATGTACAGTTCTATGAACTGTAATATATGTATAGGTTCATGTAACCATAATAAAAATCAGCATACAGAAGAGTTACGTCACACCAGAAAACTCCCTCTGGCTCTTGCTATGTAGTAATGCACATACCCATCCCAACCCTGGCAACCAACCACTGAACTTTTCTCCAACACGATAGATTTGACTTCTCAAGAATGGAATAATAGAGTGTGTAACCTTTTGAGACTATCTTCTTTCACTCAGCATAATGCATTTGACATTCATCTAAGTTGTTGTGTGTATCAATAGTTTATTCCTTTTTATTGCTGAGTGGGATTACATTTTATAGATGTACCGCACTTCATTTACCTATTCACCTGTTGAAGGATACATGGGTTGGTTTCTAGTTTGGGGTGGTTATGGAGAATAAACATTCATGTTCCAGGTTTTGTGTGAAAATAAGTTTTTTTTTTTCCTTTAGGATAAATACCCAGTATTGGGATTGCTGGGTCATATGGTTAAGTATATGTTTCATGCTAAAAGCAACTGCCAAGCGATTTTTC
Organism: Hipposideros armiger; assembly: GCF_001890085.2. NCBI lineage: Eukaryota > Metazoa > Chordata > Mammalia > Chiroptera > Hipposideridae > Hipposideros > Hipposideros armiger. The sequence goes on along the minus strand of NW_017731441.1, from coordinate 875,354 downwards.
AGAGTGGCTGTACCATTTACATTTCCACCAGCAACGTATGAAAGCTCCACTTGCTCCACATCTGCACCCATGTTTGGTAATGTCAGTATTTTTCTTTTTTTTTTTTTAGGGAGTCGTTCTAATAGCTATGTAATGTCATTGAACCATGGTTTTCATTTGCATTTCCCTAATGGTTAATGGTGTTGAACATCCTTCATGCATTTTTTTGGCCACCGTTATACCTCTTTTTTGAAGTATCTATTAAGTCTTTGCTCATTTAAAAAAATGTTTCTTTTCATTCTGTTGAGTTTTGAAAGTTCTTTGGATATTCTGGTTGCAAGTCATTTATTGGATCTGTGATTTGCAAATTTAACTTCTTAACAGTATCTTTCAGAGAGTTAAAGTTTTTTATTTTGATGATGTCCAGTTTATCAATATTTTTTCCATGGAGCATGCTTTTTTTCTCAGATTTAAGAACTCTTTGATTAACCCTAGGTCATTTAGATTTTCTCCTGCTTTAAAAGTTTTACCATTTTACATACTATATTTAGATCTGCTACCCATTAAATTTTTTTAACTGATGAAATTCACATAACTTAAAATTCACCATTTTAAACTGAACAATTCATTGGCATTTAGTACATTCACAATATTGTGCAATCCCATCTGTATTTTGTTCAAAAACATTTTCATTACACCCAAATCCAGTGCCCATTCTGCAGTGACTCTTTCCCTCCACTGCCAGCCCCCAGCCCCTGGCAACCACCAACCTGATTTTCGACTCTGGATTTACCTATTATGGGTTTCATACAATAGGATCATTCAACATGTGACATTTGTGTCTGGTTTCTTTTACCTAGCATAATGTTTTTGAAGTTCATCCACGCTTCAAATTAGCATACATCATTATTAGTTTTTATGGCTGAACAGTTTCCTTTGTATGTATATGCCAAAATTTTCTATCCATTCATCCATGGATGGACATTTGGACTGTTTTGATCTTTTGACTATTCTCAATAGTGTTGCTATGAACAGGTTTGTACGTCTATTTGAATCCTTGTTTTCAGTTCTTTGAGGGATACGCCTAGGAGTGGAGTTGTTGAATCCTACAGTTACTTTATATTTAACTTTTTGAGGAACTGTCAAATTATTTTCCACAGAGGCTGAAGCATTCTCCATTCCCATCAATAATGCATGACGGTTCCAATTTCTCCACGTCCTTACCAACACTTGTTATTTTCCTTTTTTGATTATAACCATCCTACTGGGTGTGAAGTGGTCTCTCATTGTGGTTTTGATTTATATTTCCCTAATTTCTAATGATGTTGAGCATCTTTTCATGTGCTTATTGCCCATTTGTATACCTTCTTTGAATAAATGTCTATTCATGTCTTTTGCCTATTTTAAAAGTGGGTTGTTTGTCTTTTCGTTGCTTTTAAGGATTCTTTAAATATTCGGATGTTAGACCCTTATCAGATATATGGTTTGGAAATATATTTTTCCATTCTGTGGATTGTCTTTTTTACTTTTTTGATGGTGTCCTTTGATGCACAAATTTTAAAAAATTTGATAAGACAAATTTATTTTTGTTGCTGTTGTTCATGCTCTTGACGTCATATCAAAGAATTTGTTACCAAATCCAAGGTCATGAGCATTAATCACTATGATTTTCTCCAAGAGTTTTATGACTTTAGCTCTATTTAGGTCATTGATTCACTATGAGTTAATTTTTGTATGTGGCATGACACAGGGGACCAGATTCATTCTTTTTTTGCATGTAGATATCCAGTTGTTGCAGCTCCATTTATTAAAGACACTATCTTTACCCCACTGGATGATCTTGAGACTCTTGTCAGAAATTAGTTGGTCACACATATATGGCTATGATTTCATTGAAATGATTTTGCATCTTTGTCAAAATTAATTGACCATACTTGTCCGGATCTGTTTTTGAACTCTGCTCTGTTTCATTGATCTATGTGACTGCACTATTTTCTCTTGATTGATTTAGCTTTAAATTATTAAAATCAGTTAGTGTGGTTTCTCCTATTTGGTGCTTCCTTTCCAAAATTGTTTTAACTGTTCTAGCTTCTTTGTTTTTCTATATAAATTTGAGATTCAGTTACCAAACATCCTAGGATTTTGGTTGGAACTGCGTTAAATTCATCGACCAATTTGGGAAGAATTGTCATCTTTACTACACTGATCTTATATTCCATAAATGTAGTATGTCTCCACTTTTTTAGGTCTTCTTTAGTTTAATAAAAACTATTTTATTTTATAGTTTTCAGTATACAGATTGTGTTCATGTTTGGTTAGATTTATACCTAAGTGTTTAATATTTCAGAGCCATTTTAACAGGCATTTAAATTTCTTTAAAATTTCTAATTATACATATCTAACCTGTGTTAACCTGTGTTACTGTGACTTTCCTAAATTTATTGTTATAGCTCCAGGAAGACTTTTTGTAGCTTTGTTAAGATTTTCTGTATAAATAATCATGTTGTTTGTGAACAGGACATACTTAGCAGCCCTACCCTTTTTTTTTTATTTTTCTTGCCTTTTTGCACTGGCTAGGACACCTCAGTAAATGTTGTATAGGAGTGGTAAGCAAGGACATTCTTCCTTTGCTTTTAATCCTAAGCATTTAGTCTTTCACCATTAAGTATGATGTTAACTGTAGGTTTTCATGTAGATAACTTTATACTTCAGAATTTTTATCATGAGTGGATGTTGAATTTTGTCTTTCAAAGAAACCAGGTTTTGGTTTCATTGATTTTTTTTCCCCTATTTTTCTGCTTTCAGTTTCATTGATTTTTTTTTTTTTACCCATATCCTCATTATTTTCTTTCATGCCCTTATTTTGGGTTTATTTTTGCTTTTTTTTTTTTAGTTTCTGAAGGTGGAAGCTTAGATGATTAATTTGAGACTTTTATTCTTTTATTTTTTTTAATTTTTAAACATTATTTATTGATACCACCATAGAAGACAATGATGCTATATATATTTTTTAAATTCAATATTATTTTATATTATTTTCAGGTGTACAACATAGTGGTTAAACATTTATATAATTTTAGAAATGATCCCTCCCCCTGACAAATCTAGTACCCATCTAGCACTAGTTATTACCATATTATAGAATGTATTCCCTGTGCTTTACTTTAAATCCCCTTGACTATTTTGTAACTACCAATTTGTACATTTTAATGCTTTCACCTTTTTCACCTTGACACCGATGCCCCTCCCGTCTATCAACCTGATAAATCTAGGACCCATCTGGCACCATACATAGTTATTACAATATTATTTACCATATTCCTTCTGTTATTTCCTACATTCCCATGACTACTTTGTAACAACCAATTTGTACGTCTTAATCCCTTTTCCTTTTTCACCCATCCCCAAACCCCCTTCCATCTGGCAACCATCAAAATGTTTTCTGTATCTATGGGTTTGTTTTTGTTTTGTTTGTTTATTTTGTTCTTTAGATTCCACATATAAGTGAAACACATTGCACTTGCCTTTCTCTTTCTGACATACTCTACTCAGCACACTACCCACCAGGTCCATTCATACTGCCACAGATGGCAAGAACCCATCCCTTCCATGGCAGGGCAATATTCCATTGTATATATGTACCACCTCCTCTTTATCCATTCTTTCATTGACAGACACCCAGGCCACCTCCACATCTTGGTCATTGTAAACAATGCTGCAGTGAACATATGGACATGTCCCCTTGACGTAGCATTTTGGGCTTCTTTGAATAAATACCCAAAAGTGGGATTACTGGATCCTCCTTTGTCTCTTGCTATATATAGCCTTTGTTTTAAAGTCTATTTTGTCTGGTATAAGTATTGCTACTCCACTTTTTTGTTTGTTTGTTTTTCTCATTTACATTTTCATGAAATACCTTTTTTTCATCCCTTTACTTTCCATCTGTGTGTGTCTTTCATTCTGAAGTGAGTCTCTTATAGCCAGCATATGTCAGGATCTTATTTTCTTATCCTTTCAGCTGCCCTATGTCTTTTGATTGGAGCATTTAATCTATTTACATTGAAAGTAATTGTTGATAGATATGTAGCTATTGCCATTTTATTATTCATTATTTTGATGAATTCTGACCTTTTTTTTCCATCTTAAAGAAGTCCTTCTAACATTCCTTGTAATACTGGTTTGGCTGTGATGAAGTACTTTAGCTTTTTTCTTGTCTGGGAGGCTTATCTGTCCTTCAATTTTAAATGATAGCCTTGCTGGGTAGGTCCTTGGGTTTAGGTCCTTGCTTTTCATCACATTGAATATTCTGTGCTAATCCCTTCTGGCTTGCAAAGATTCTGTTGAGAAATCAACTGACAATCTATGGGAGCTCCCTTATAAGTTACTAGTTGCCTTTCTCTTGCTAAGATTCTCTCTTTGTCTTTAACCCTCGACATTTTCATTATAATGTGTCTTGGTGTGGGCCTGTTTGGGCTCATCTTGTTTGGGACTCTACAGTTCCTGGACTTGTATGTCTATTTCCTTCACCGGGTTAGGAAACTTTTCCATCATTATTTCTTCAAATAGATTCTCAATCCCTTGATTTCTCTCTTCTCCTTCTGGTACCCCTATGATGTGAATGTTGTTACACTTGATGTTGTCCCAGGGGTCTCTTAAACTACCTCATTTGTTTGGATTCTTTTTTTATTTTTCTTCTGTTCTGATTGGGTGTTTTCTGCTACCTCATCTTCCAAATTGCTGATTTGATCCTCTGCTTCATCTAGTCCACTAGTGATTCCTTCTAGTGCATTCTTCATTTCAGTTATTGTATTCTTCACTTCTGACTGGTTCTTTTTTATGGTTTCTATGTCCTTTTTTATGCTTCCTATCTCTTTGTTGTAGCTCTCACTCAGTTCCTTGAACATCCTTATAATTATTGTTTTGAACTCTGTATCTGCTAGGTTGCTTACCTCAATTTCATTTAGTTCTTTTTCTGGAGTTTTCTCCTGTTCTTTCATTTGGAATGTATTTATTTGTTTCCTCATTTTGGCTGCCTCTCTGTGTTTGTTTCTATGTATTAGGTACATATGCCATGTCTCCCCGTCTTGGCCAGGTGGCTTTATGTAGTAGGTGTCCTGCGGGGCCCAGTGGCACAGTCTCCCTGGTGACCTGCTCTGGGTGCTCCAGGAGTGTCCTTGTGTGGGTATGTGTGCCCTCCTGTTATAGTTGAGCCTTGATTGCTATTGGCACATCAGGGGTGGGACTGACCCTCAAGCTGATTGACTGTAGGGATTGGCCACATCCACAACTTATGGGCTGCTGTGTGGGGTCTTACCTCACTGAGAGGGATTTGCCCCAGCAAATCCTGTTGAGACCTCCCTCTGGGTGTGCTGCTTGTGGGGCTAATTGGATGGTGCTCTGCTATGGTCTGAAGCCAACTTCCAAGTATATTGATTCTGGGGCCTCTTGGGAGGGGCTCTGATGCAGACCTAGGTCACCCACTGCCTGTGACCAGCTGGAGACTACCTGGTAGGTGCTACAAAGTGATCCACAGTAGTTCACTGCCTGTGCTAACCCTGGAGGCATGTGGGAGAGGTCATGCTGCAAATCAAGGACGTCTGCTACCAGTACCAGGCCTGGGGTAGCTTTACAAAAAGCCAGGATACTCTGAGGCCTGCTCCCACCTGCTGGCTCCCTTAAGGTTCAGCCAATGATAAAGTCTTCAGTGGCAGGCAAGTGGTTGAGGCAGGGTCTCAGAGAGTCATAAGAGTGAGAAGTGTTGTGGTCATCAGTTTAATATAGATCCTGGTTTAGTGCCAGTACTGAGCCTGGAGCTACTCAGCAAAAGTCTTAGAGCACACCGAGGCCAGTCACTGCCCACCTGGAGCCTATGGACTCTGATAGTTTTCCAAGAAAGAATGCAATCTGGGCAAGGCTGGCTTTTTGCAGAGAAAGTACCTCCAGCATTGGGGGAGGTGGGTAGGGCGGAGTCCCAGAGAGTCAGCAGGATGGAGCTGCGGAGCTCACCAGACCAATCAGATTCAGACTCAGCCTGTGGGGGTGGGCTTAATACAGGAAAAATGGAGCCTGCCTGCCAGGCTGCACCTGAAGAGGACTCTACATAGGGGAAATGTCAATTGTCCTCCAGCCCTTTCATGGAAGCCACACACCTCAGTATGCCTCCCGCATGCCTCAGACACACCTTGAGTCACCATCCCATCGCTGGAGCCCAAGGTGAGTGCCTGCGAGCGAGTGAATCCGTGCACGGACATTTTAAGAGGATGGCTGGGTTTACTGCCACCTTCTTTCCCACCTAGTCGGTCCGAATCCCCACTGTTTTTCACAGCCAAATGTTGTGGGGGCTCGTCTTCTGGCACCAGTACTCCTGGCTGGGAAGCCTGGTGTGACACCAGCGTCCTTCACTCCTCCATGGTGAAAACCCCATGGTTGATATATGCCTCCTGATTCACAACCTCCACATGGAGGTTTGGGGCTGGCCTATTTCATGTCTCCGCCCCTCCTACCAGTCTCGATGTGGCTTCTTTATTTTCTAGTTTATAAAATTTCTGTTCAGCTAGATTTCTGATGGTTCTCCAGGTTGATTGTTCTATTATTTAGTTGTAGTTTTAATGTGTTCATGGAAAGAAGCAGGCACAGTGTTTATTTACTCCACCATCTTGGATCTCCTTTATTCTTTTTTAATACAAGCATTTGATGCTATAAATTTTCCCTCCATGCGCTGATTTACCTGAATCCCACAAATTTTAAGTTGTATTTTTGTTTACATATTCAGTTCAAAATAATTTCTAATTTTCCTTGATACTTCATTTGATCCATGGTTTATCTGAAAGTGTGTTGTTTAAGTTCCAAGTGTTTGTAGATTTTCCTGTTATATTTCTGTTTTGGATTTCTGGTTTAATTTCATTATGATCATAGAGCATACTATATATGATTTCAATAATCTTACATTTGTTAAGGTTTCTTTTATGACCTAAGGTATGCTCTTTCTTGGTAAATGTTCTGTGTATGATTGAAAAGAATATGTATTCAACTAATGTTGGGTAGATTGTTATAGAAATGTAAATTAGAATCCATTTATTTGGTGGTATTCTTCAGATTAGGTAGAGCTGGTATTATTTCTTCTTTAAATATTGAGTAGAATTTGCCAATAATATTAGCTAGGACTGAAATTTCCTTTTTTGGAAAGTTTTTAACTATAAATTCAATTTTTAATAGTTATAGCACTTTACAGGAACCCCTTCTCTGATAGCTGTTTCACGGTAGGAGAGATAGGCTGGAGTCTGCTACTTAATCTTACTGGAACTGGTACTAACCAAGACAGCAGTTTAGAAGCATAAAGAGCACTAGTTTTGATGGTGATAAATATGATGATGATGTACACAAGAGAAACAAATGGCTTGACTTTGCTCATTTTTAACATTTTCTCATTCTCCTAATACTGGGATGCATTGTAAGTCACTAGTTTAGTTAACTATTATGCAGAGGCTTTTCTATGTTAATAGATATATGCCAGCTCTTCCAAAACACTTTCTAATTATAACTAGATGTACTTTAAATAATATACTTTGGTGTATACTCGGTTAGGGTACCATTATTTTCATACCAGAACTTTCACATTCTAGGGCTCAGATGCTGGGTCTGTCATCATAATTTGTATCTGATCCCCAAAGCCATTCTGTTGTACTGTGAAACTGGACAGACCTAGTTTAGATTCTGATCCTGCCACTTACAAACATGTGACCTTGGGCAAGGTCTGTAACCTCTCAGAGTTCTGCATAACTTAGTTCATTTTTATTTTTCAGTTCTTCTAAACTAGAATCATTGACTTTGGGGGGGGAGGGAATTTATAGGAAAAGGGAAGAAAGCTTGTTCTGCTCCACTCATCCGTTCTTCCTTCCACCTGTTTTGTCCATCCATCCATCTTTTCATCATTCATATAGTATGTGCTTATCATTTCCCCAAGCACCAGGTTAGGTACAGGATAAATGGAAATGAATTATATCAAGCTTTTAAGAAATATTCTGTTAAAAAAATTGTAGAAGAAACCTGTAACTTGTCAGGTGTATAAAATGAGGTTATAGATTTGAAACTATAGTTACACAAAAGATGCCGGTAGAGTTGAGGGTTGGATTACAAAAAGGGATGGTGAGTTGCCTACTTCAGGATGTTGCCTTGAAGATTGAGAGATGAGATTAAATGAGAAATGTGCACAAGGAGATGCAGACGGCTGCTCTTCATTCATCCGGGCCCTGAGCAAGGCAGGGTGCAATGTCACACCACACAATCCTGTTTCGGAAGAGTTTAGGCCAGCGGGTAATTTTCCTCCCTCTTTCCGCATCTTCCTATCACTCATTTATCTAAATCACTTTGAGGATATGTCTATATTCAGCTTATATTTCTGCTTGAATGACAGTCTTCCGTAAACTTAATTCCCACAATGCAAAAGAGCATTTAGTTTTATTAGATCTACGATGATCATGCCACAATATTAAAAGGTGCCACCTAGAGTCACTTCTAAGTATTTAGGATTTTGTTAAGATCATACTCTTCAGAGTTCATGTCCTCTTCAACCTTTGTTATTCCAGATTTAAGATGTTTTCAAGTTGTGTTATAAGTACTATCCTTTTCATCATTTAGTTGTATTTGAACGATTCCACTTAGTCTGCCTGTTAGTTTGATCAAAAGAAATGACATATACCAGATGTAGTCAGTCAAACATTGATTAAATACCCCTTTACTTCTCCAGGCACCCTTCTAACCTATAGGGAGGAGACAAAATAGTAACACACGTCTCCCCTTAAAGGTTCAGATCATTTGGAAGGTAAGCTATATACACAGGAATAGTTAGTAATTAGGGTCCTGAAGGATATTGAATTTGCAGTGAACTTCGAGATCTCAAGGCCCCTCTTTTCCCACTTCCAAACCACACCCGGACCATGGATCGTGCTACAAACTTGAGACTATCTCTTAAAGATATCAAGAGAGAAATATTTCACAAGCCTATTCAGCAACTATCAAAAAATGAAATTTCCGTTGTTCATGATGCTGCTTGAGAGAGCTTTCTCTTTCTTTGAGTGGCAAAGGGTACTCCCAGCTCTGAAATGATACAGAAAACAGCCCAGTGTGCCATTTAAACTACCGGGTCACGCTGTCTCCCCTTCCCCCACCCTGCCCGCTCCCTCCTCCAGCCAGTTCTTCTTAGAACAATCTTTGAAATGATTTTGATTCCAGGGTCTTTTCCTGTTGGGTCAGTCACTGAACCCCTCTCTCTGCATTGTCCTCACACTTCTAAGCAAGTGGACACCTGGCCCTGCAGGGGCAGGATGCAAGTAGGAAACCATACCATTTCCTCCCCGTGCATGCTCCCCACACTCAGACTCCTCACCCCAGCTCCCTCCCCTGACCACCCACCGGCTCCTCTGGGGCATCCAGTCCAAGGTACACAGGGCATTTAACATTTGATTATAAATTACCTGTTTAAAACTCAACACTTGTTTTGCAAGTTAAAGATGAAGCCCTGGAATAAGGAAAAAACCTTCCTCCTGAAGGTTTTAGATGAATTTGCTTTGGGTGAATGTTGGAGCAAGCCTTGTCTCCTTGTGACGGGGTGTCTGGGGTGCAGCCTGACCATCAGCTCCTGTGGGCTGGGAGACAAGGTTATCGGACACATAGCTCTCTTAAAGTTTGCTTGCTGCCTGAATCTCCCCTGCACCCACCTGCAGGAGGACTCCAGGGGGGGGCGCCCACCCCCCTCTCCCTCCTCCCCCTGCATGTGGGCAGTGCCAGGAGAGGTGGGTTCTAGCAGCTCTGAGTCATCCCCCCACAGCCTGGGCGTGGGGAGTGTTTTCTCTCATTAACGCCCTATTTGTACTTCCTGAGCTCTCCCGTGGACTGCGTTCCCCAGTCCCCCTTTACTCGCCTGAAATAGCTGCGCACATTTCCAGAGCGTTGATTCCCTACTGCGCAGCATCTGGCCTCCCTCTCCCACCGCCTGAGCAACCATGAGCTTGGCTGAGTCACGGCGAAACTGAATCATTCAGCCAGGATCAGGAAATGCCTTTTTTAGACTTCCAGCTTTAGGCAGAGCTGCAGGTGACTTCTGAAATTCGGTTCCGTATTTTACCATCCTCTCCCCATGGACGGTCCTTGTTTGCTTTGAGCAGAAACCTTTCCCACGTGATTTCCTTGACTCCCTGCTTGGGGCAAAAGCTACTGAAGCACTCTGCCCGGAGGGGTATTTATTTTCTCTGATGCAAATGAGAAAATTCTGTAGACTGCGAAGCAGCCTTTGCGAGCCATTTCAGGGAAGCAGCATGTATTTATAAATCAGATCTCTTGCAATCTAGGAGAAATTTCCAGGACAAACTGCAGATGGCACCCCATCCCGTCCCTTACTGCAGTGTTCCATCTCAGCCGAATGGTTTGCTCAAATTTGCAGCAACACTGTCCCTTTTAACTCAGTGTTTAAGGAGGTTACCCTGAAGCAAATCACCAAGTACTAATTAGGATCCATGGCCAAGACCGTATGGTTTTTTTTTTTTTAAATGTGACAGAGTACGAAGAAGAGGGCATGGAGAATTATTTCAAATATACAAAATGAACTCTTTTACCAGAGCTTGTGAATATGAATTATAATGGCAAAAATACAGTGAAAACTCACCTTTTAAAAGAATGATGAAAGGACATCAGTCGCAGTATAGGTGTCTGTCGTTGACAAGTTTCCTTTTAAGTAGGCTTCCTTGATACTTAAATCTGTCCCGGTTGCCTATGTCTTCTACCCCATCATTGTCAAGGGCTGTCTCCAAGCTCCTGTCAAGTACAGGGGGGACCTAGCCCTGCTGTCTACTGGGTAAGGTTTCTAGGAATCCTAACTGAAGTTGGGGATTTGGTGGAGAGCAGTGTTACCTCCAGAAGCCATATGGCGGGTGGCTCCTCAGAGGAGCCTGCCTTAGCCCTTCGCTGCTGCAGCCAGACGCTGAGCGAGTGGGACATTTCCCGCTGCCCTCATTAGGAACTAGAACCCCAAACTGAAGAAAAAGAGGCCTTCAGTGTCACATATTCTGAAGACAGCTGCCAACAACTGGGGGGCAGATTCCCATCCTGGCAAAACAACTTGACTCCCTCAGCCACTACTGCTGGCACCCCACCCCCATACCCATTCCAGGGAGGCAGAAAGGAGAATGTGGGGAGCATGAGCCATCAGCCCGGAGGGGTGTCCTGTGCTTTTCCCTCTGGGAGAGGAGAGGGTGCTTGCCAAAGCTCTGCCCCCAAGTCAGACCTAAGGAGCTTTTCAGACTTGGTGGATGCCTGTAAGAGGTGGAGCATGGCATCTCATGCCCCAGTTGGAATT
>NW_017731441.1:845575-863385 GCF_001890085.2 Hipposideros armiger | reverse complement strand
TATAGTAGTATATTTACTTCTTTATTAATTAAATTATCTAGATCATTTTTATGGTACGTTGTATTCAACAGCAATGTACAGGCTTTGAAACTAGATGTCCTGGGTTTATATTTGAAATGATCTTAGACAACTGCTTATTCAATCTGGCCTCAGTTTTTTCCTCATCTGTAGAACTTCGTAGGGTTGTGGATAAGTTGGTTGATCCTTGTGAATTACTTAGAACAGAATGTGATGCGTGTTAGACGCTTGGGCATGTGAGCGAGTCTGACCCAGCAGACACCTGGGTCTTTCTTCCATGTCCCCCCTTGGCCACACACAAGCCTCACTTCCCACACATCTGTGGGTTTAAGGAAGAATCAAAAGGACCCCTATAATTCCCCAGCATGTTTGATGATCCATTTCTCATCACTCAGCCGTTGCTAGCAGACTGGTTATAAATAGAAGGCTGTATTGCAATCCATGTCCTCTTGTCGCTGTGTGATCCCTAATGGCTCATATGACACAGTGTCCCAGGAAAGCCAACCTTCGTCACCACAAAATTACTTCCTAAATAGGCCAGAGACACTATTAGTGCTCTAATAAGTTCTGTAGATTAAGTCATGCCTTATCGGGTCATATCTGGGAGCTAGCTGTGGGTGATATAATTCAAGCATAATCAACACAGCAACCACCCATTTTCAATCCCCCGAATGTCCTGCTTTATATGTTCAGATTTATGAGAAAATGACAATAAACCTTCATGGCCTTTCAGTTTTCCCAATTGTCTTAGATGAATTATACTAAAGACAGTCTCTCTTAAAATACAAAGACCCCTCCTTTGCTGGTCTGTTCAGCCTCTCTAAGGTGCTCATGCAGGAGCACAGTAATTGCAAAAGCCAAATACAGAACCCTTACTTTATATTTGTCTTGTTTTGTTTTACTTTAGTTATTTTAATGTTAGATCTTCTCATCCCATTTTTGTGTTTCCCCCTGTCCTTTCCAAATGGGACAGTTCTATTTAACTGAACCCAATTGTATAGGAAAAGGAGTTGTTTCTAACAAATTGAAAATTAGGCAGTTTCAAATAATCTGTTTTTCAATTATATTGAAACTCATTTTCAAAGTAAGACCCGTCCTTATAGATCTTCCAAATTACAAGTACAATACTCTATCCCAGACTGTCCCTGCGCTTTGGACCATCAAGGGAAAATCAAGGTCTGAATTCTATTTTTGGTGTTTTATTCTTCCTTTCAGACTTTGTATCAATCATTTGACCTTTATGTTGCACTCTATCGCCAAAAACATCATGTGAGTGGACATCTGTATCAGTTAGCTTTGACTGAATAAAAAACCACCCCAAACATGACTAAGTCGATTTATTTGCTCACAATTCTGTGGGTGGGCTATTTGGGCTGGGCTCATCAGGATGGCTCTATGTTTTTGGCAGGGCTTACCCATGCATCTGCGGCCAGCTATTGACCAGTGGTGTTGGCTGGGGGTGGAGGCATGTGTCACTCATCATCCTGAAGGCTAGCCTTGGCTCATTCACGTGGGGCTGTCAGAGTTCCCAAGTGCTGCAGGAGAGAGAAGCACCAGGATACAAGCACTTTGCAAGCCTCTGCTAATGTCATATATAATGACTGTTATGAACTGAATGTGTTGTGTCCCCCCCCAAGATCCATATATGAAAGCCCTAATCTCTAATGTTATTAGGAGGTGAGACCTTTGGGAGCTGATTAGGTCATGAAGGTGGAGGGCTTGCTTATAAAAGAGTTCCCAGAGAGCTCCCTTGCCCCTTCCGCCATGCGAGAACACATCAAGAAGACGGCTCCCTAGGAATGAAGAAGTGGACTCTCACCAAACACGTAACGTTCCAGCTCCTTGATCTTGGACTTCCAGCCTCCAGAATTGGGAGGAACAAAACAGTATTTTGCAATAGCAGCCTGTACAGACTAAGTCACTGATGTTATGTTGGCCAAAGGAAATTACACCGTCAACCCCAGATTCAAGGCCTGGAACAATACTCTACCTCGTGATGGGAGATGGGGGCCACAAAGTCAGGTGGCAAAGGTGCACGAATGTGAGCACAGAAAGAATTTGTGGTTCTTTTTATCTGCCATAATATCCTTACATACATATATAATGTTAAAAATTGATCATGCGATCCTACAGAGCAATAGGATCATATAATCTGAATCTCTTTACATTATTGTTGATGTTTTAAATACTTGTTTAAGTTTCTCAGCATAAAAATGAAATTCTTGTAATTCCAAAGAGCTTTTCTCAATATTTAAAATTCTTTTCTTGGCTAGTTTCCCGTGAATCTCCTCTCCTTCATTGACAAGTTATTGAATCTTTTGGAAACACAAAGAAGAAACAAAGCAGTCTCAGGAATGCTGAAAAAGCAACCTTCTCATCTATGGGGGCACATGTCAAAAGATCAGTTAAATGTGGTATTGCTGAATTTTCCATCAGAAGCAAGTGGGTGTGTGTATCCCACATCACTGGTATTTGCTTCAAAAGCAATCCTATGCATGAGCTTCAAAACAAAGCAAGAAAGAAATCACACACGTGGGATCTCCCTCCCCCAGCCCTCCCTTCCCCTTTGAAGTGCGCTAATCTTTCTGTCTCTGTGATGCAGACTCATTATACACTAGTGTTTCTAAGTGGGCGATGTAAGGCGTCATCATTGGCAAGCATCCTTTCTATTCTCACTAGTGTGAAATAGGCCATCCCTCCCTTGCAGGGCAGGCTGTGTCCCTGGGGTCGCCCTGCCATCTGGCCCAGAGCACACCATGCAGTTTGCTGAGCCCCAGTCCCGTCCAGGATGCACTCTCGAGGGGGTGTGAGGTTGGTATCTCCCACAAAGCCACTGTGCAGTGCACTTTCCAACTGGGTCTCTAACTCTCCTCAGAGATGAGCCTGCACACTTGTTTACTTTTTTTTCTGGATGAAGGAATACTATTTTGCAAAGCAAACTGATTGAGGAAAGGGGTGAAACTCATTGCAAATGAACCATTAAGAATAGTCATGTTTGAAAAAGGCAGCTCAGTAATGATAATGAGGTCATGACAATAGTGGGACAGAGGAGACACACTCTGGGGGCAGTTGGCAGGCTTGTGGTTGTAAGTGGGGGGCTCTTCTGTTCCCAACTCCTCTCTGGCTTCTGTTTGTATGATTAACAGCCTGGCTGCTGTTGGGAGGGACAGCGCATCTGTGCTCTGGGCTGTGGCTTTTGGGTCTCTGTCCAATGAGACCTGAAAGGGTCGCTCCTTCGCTAGTTCCTGTTAGGACTCAGTACCCCAGCTGCCTTGTGAGCCTGCGTATGGAGAGGCATTTGTAAGCTGCTTTGATGTTTTCCTTTAAGCAGATGCATTCTCCCATGGTTTTCTGGAGTTCTGCAGTTTACTGAATAACATTCAGGATGATGAACTGTAGGCTTCTCTTGGGATGCTCAAAATTCCAAAAGTAAATGAAAAATCCCAATTGTGGTTCTCCAGTACACTCCATCTACTTAGCTGTCACCTCATTCCGTGATGACAGAAGGGTTTTAGAAAGGTATCCCCTGTGGAGTTCCCTTGTTTGCTCCTGCAGGGCCGCTCCAGGCTCCCCAATCTGCTCTGTGCCCCATGTGGGCTACATCAACACACTTCCTACTGACTTGGGTCTGTGCCATCCAGCCAACTGGAGGCAAGGCAGGAGATGGGAGCACAGGGGGAAAAAGGGGGTGCGTGTGTATTCCTGGCCCTGCCAGGGTGCTGTGGGCGCTGCCTTTCTCTTCTGAAGGCTGTAGCTCTTGCCACAGCCCTCTCGTGCCACAGGGCTGCCTCTGGGGACTATGGGCACCGCTCCTTTCACTGTCTTCCCAGGCCTAATGCTCGAGACCACTGTTATTACATTAAGCATTACTTATTCCCCTGCACCATGTCCCCATCTTGGCCAACAGCCCCTTGGTCAAACCCTCCTCCTTGGCATCAGTTGGCCTGTGCCTTTTGGGCCCTGCAGGGACTTGACCGATACACTTTCAAGACCAAAGACTGAAATGAAGACTAGAAAGAAAAAGAAACAAGCAACAATAGGGTAATTTTAAAAGGTCACAACTATGATTTGCATAAAACACTAAGTACTCCCTGATGTGGGCGGAATTGAGTCTCTTCTCAAATGTCTATGTTGAAGCCCTAACCCCCAGTGCGATTGCAATTGGACATAGGGTCAATAGGGAGGTAATTAGGATTAAGCGAGGTCATGGGGCAGGCCTAACCTGATGGGGCTGGTGCTTTATAACAGGAAGAAAGGGAGATCTCTTTGTGCCCACCTTGAGCATGAAGGAAAGGCTGTGTGAAGACACAGTGAGAAGGTGGCTGTCTAAGCCTGAAAGAGGCTGTGACCAGAACCCATCTGTGCTGGTACCCTGGTCTCAGACTTCTAGCCTCCAGAGCTGTGAGAAATAAATGTCTGTCTTTTAAGTCCCTGAGCCTGTGGTCCTTTGTCATGGCAGCCTGTGCTAAGACACCACTAATTCCATACAGGTACACAGGTGGGCCACAAGTTTGACACTAAGGTTCTACAGGAAATGTAACATAGGACTTGTTATAGATTTTCTACTAAAGTCACCTTGCAATATGACTTTTAAGTGCCTCTCTGTACCCCCAGTTTTAAATTGTCTTCAATAGAAAATATTTGTGTGTGTGTGTGTGTACCTTAACACTTCTTGGAACATCCTTTTAACCCACTGTTTTCATTTATTTACTGATCACCTGTTTTGTGGCTACGATTTGGTTAAGCTTACGCATAGATAGGACAAAGTTGGTTTTAGCCAGCTTCTATTTAATTATAAAATGGCAGAGTAGAAATATACTTAATATATTAATGGACACCTTAAACATTTCTAGCCCGAACACCATTAAGTACAAATAGAAATAAGGAAATATAAAATGTCTTTGGAAGTAACACCAGAGGGGAGTGGAGGGATGACCATTCCTGCTGAGTCAAGAATGGAACCATTCCTTCTCCTTGCTCTACTCCTCTCTGGAGGCTTGAGGGATGCAGTCAACACACTCGTGGGATGCAGCTGAGATGGCGCCAAGTGTGTGTTGTTGGGTATGAGGAGAAGGCAGAGGAAGATCCAGTCTTTATCATATTTGGGGAAATGGAAATGAGAAGGGCAGAGACCCTGGGTAATTACCCAAAGGCTCCCTGGGTAGCTCAAGGGCAACCAAATGGAAACCCAGATCCTGCTGGGGACTGGGAATGCCCAGGAAGTTGGCGCATATACAATGCTGGGAATTTCAACTATGCCAGCCCACTGTGCTCAAGGCCTAGAAAGAAGGCAGCAAGGATCCACAAACGTGCAGAGGATGCTGTAGAGAAAGACACTTACAGGGCTGCAGAAATGGGAACACCCCCCCCCCAACATCTACCCCTCAGCCCATGAGCGCCCAACGTGTATCCACAAAACTATGTTTAAGAGCCAGTTCACAACCACATAATTTCACTCATATGTGGGATATGAAACAAAAAGCAACAAATGAACAAACAAAACAAACTCATAGACACAGGGTGGTTATCAGAGGGGAAGGGGGTGGGGAGAGAATCCAGAGAGTAAAGGATATCAAATATATGGTGACAGAAGGAAACTAGACTTTGGGTGGTGAGCACACAATGGACTATACACATGATATATTATAAAGTTATACACCTGAACCATATCATGTTTTTAACCAATGCTACCCTAAATTTTTTTTTTAAATGAAAGGAAGAAAAGAGCTGGTTCACATCTACTTCCTAGAGACCAAAACCTTCCATGATATTGATGTTATGTATATACCTGTGTTGGTTTCCTATGGCTGCTGTAACAAAGTACCACAACTGGTGGCTTAAAACAATAGGAATTTATTATCTCATAGTTCTGCAAGCTAGAAGGCTGAAATCAAGGTGTCCATAGGGCCTCTCTCCCTCTGAGACTTTGGGTGAAATTCTTCCTCCCCTCTTCCAGCTCCTTGTGGTCACTGTCCATCCTTGGTGTTCATTAGCTAATATGCATCACTCTGATCTCTGCCTCTATTGTCACATGACATTCTCTTATGTTCTTATAAGGACACAAACTATATGGGATTAAGGCCCAATCAACTGCAGTATGACCTCATCTTAACAAATTACATCTTCAATGACCCTATTTCAAATAAGGTCACGTTCCGGCGTACTGGGGATTAGCACTTCAACATATCATTTTTGCAGGACACAATTCAAACCATCATGATACCCAAGTAAAATGATTTCATTTTAGCATGTAGACTTTAGATCTCTCTACTTGAGGCGTCTTTCTCAAAGGATTTCTTACAATAGCTCTTATTACAGGTTGGGTTTATTTTTCACTGTAATGATTTTTAAAATGTCAAAACCTTGGGCCAATGAGATGGGTGAGTTTGTTTTTATTAAGAAGGACTCTATGCTACTTTCAAATGTTGGCAAGTTTATTTTTAACTGGAAGGAAATGAATCTTACACATGCATTTATTTATGGGCTGTCTCTTATTGGAGGAGCGCTATTGTTGGAAAATCACATTAGGTTTGGAGATGAGTTTGGATGGAATGCCACACAAGTCTAAGTTATAATTATACTACTCTCTGCTATAGATTTTCCAAAACAATCTTTCTGCTCATCAGAATCTGAAATCTTCCAAATAATGGTTCCATTTATTATTCACAATTTGACAGCCTAGCAATTGCCTTTGATTTGTCTTTAATGGAAAGGCCAAGAGGTTTTGATTTAATCTGGGGTTGAATTGAAGGTAGCATGTCCACAGAGGTAAGACTTAAAGTGAAAAATAAAAAAGTATATAAAAAGTATATATGTTGTGATGTGATACCAGAGCCATTCTTGTTTGTCAAAGCTAAGACCTTCAGTCATTTCAGTGGGAGGGAAATAGTTCAATTAAGACCTTACCTATGTTTTTTTTTATTGTTTCAGAAAAGAGGTCTATCTATGATTTGGGGTAGTTTAGTTCTTAAAAAGAGAACCCATCCTTCTGATAGACTGCTTCTATTTATAACTGTGCTAGGGATGGCCAGTGTTTCAGAGGAGAGCAAAGTGATTTCATAATTCACTGATGAGGGTGGAGTGAGGTTCAGGAAACCAGGCCACTCTCCTCTTGGAAAATGACTGCGAGTAGGGTTATCTGGTTGAGCAGTTGATGATCGTCCATTCTCTGAAGGTTAGCCATCTGGGAGAGGTTCCTTGGCCCTTCTTGGTACAGTTGTCCTTGAGAAGCATTTTATTGAGTGAGGTCTGTTTCCCCATCCTGTTCTTTTAAAGCTACCTGGATGAACAAAGCTATCACTCTCACTCTCCCCAAACCAAAACTTTAATCCTCTGTTGAAATAGTATTTAAGGAATTGTTGACTGAGGGCAGGTTCTCTTTTTCCCTATGAACAAACTTAGTCTTAACAAGTAGCCTAGATTTTTTCCTTCTCTATCTTGAGTGACAATTAAGAATAATTCAACCTTCTGTGTTGGTAAAGAAAGTTGTCAGAGTCACAGTATACTTGATGACTACCATTCATTGAATGCCTGCTATGTGCCAGGTACATATTATGTGTTTTGAATGCACCATCTCATTTAAGCCTTATAATAATTAAGTGAGGTAGATGATGGCCTCTGTGTCACCTTTACAGAGAGGTGAAGAGATTGTCCTGAGAGTGCCCAACAAACCACAGTGTTGAGGATTTGACCATCAATCCCTTTGTATTAAGTCATGAAGTTTTCAGACTCAGGTGAAGAATTCTCACTATTCCTTGGGTTTCCTGAAAAAACAGATAACTTACAGTATTCAGCCCACAACTTGCCTCTGTGAAAACAACCCATTTCCATTTTTAGGAAGGGGGTTGTCTCCACTAGAGAGACCCCAATGACTTCAGGAGAAGTTCAAAATGAGAACACCTCCCATATTCAGGAACATCAACCATCATCACCAGAAAGTGGTGATCACGGGACCCTCTACTTTTCCACTATTGTTTCAGCATCTCTGCTCCCCTCTACTTCTAAGACTCCAAAGTACCCCTGAGTGGGGTGGCCTGCCTTGTTCCTGTAACTGCAACTAGGAATTCATTAAAAAAAAATCCCTTCCAGAGGGGTACAGTTGCAGTAAGGCAGGATGTGCTTGGAGGAGCCTTGTATAGTTCCTGCTATACGCCACAGTGCACAACCCCTCCTGGGAGGGTTACGTGGAGATTGTTTGTTTATTAAGATTTTTATTAAAATATAGCTAACATACAATATTTATTAATTTCAGATGTACACAATAGTTATTCAACATTTATATACCTGCAGAAGTGATCACCATGATAAGTTCAGCAACCATCTAACACTGTATCACGCTATCACAATATTATTGACTATATTCCCCATGCTGTACATTATATCCTATGACTTATTTGTTTTACATCTGGAAATTTGAACCTCTTATCCCCCTTAGCTTTTCCCCCTCCTTTTTACAATTTTCAATTATAGTTGACATTCAATATTATTTTATATTAATTTCAGGTGTACAGCATAGTGGTTAGACATTTATATAATTTAAGAAGTGATTTCCCTAATGAGTCTAGTACTCACCTGGCACTAGATGCAGTTATTATCATATTATTGACTATATTCCCTGTGCTTTACTTTACATCCTTATGACTATTTTGTGACTTACCAATTTGTACTTCTTAATCCCTTCACCTTTTTCACCCCGCCTCCCAAACCCCTCCCATCTATCACCCAGATAAATATAGTACCAATATGACACCATACATAGTTATTACAATATTATTGACTATATTCCTTATGCTACACCCTACATCCCCATGACTACTTCGTGACAACCAATTTCTATTTCTTAATCCCTTCCCCTTTTTCAACCAATTTCTAACCCCACTCCCATCTGGCAACCATCAAAATGTGCTTTGTATCTATGAGTTTGTTTCTGTTTTGTTTCTTTCTTTATTTTGTTCTTTAGATTCCACATATAAGCAAAATCACATTGCATCTGTCTTTTGCTGTCTGACATACTTCACTCAGCACAATACCCTTCAGGCCCATCCATTCCACTGCAGATGGCGAGAACCCATTCCCTTCCATGGCCAAGCAACATTCCACTGTATATGTGTACCACCTCACTTTATCCATTCTTCCATCAATGAACCCCAGGCTGCCTCCACATCTTGGCCATTGTCAACAATGCTGTAATGAACATATGGATGCACATGTCCCCTCGAAGTCATATTTTGGGTTTTTTTCAGATAAATATCCAGAAGTGGGATTACTGGGCTCTTTGTTGTCACTTGTTACAGCTTTTGTTTTAAAGTCTATTTTACCTGGTATAAGTATTGCGATCACAACTCTTTTTGTTTGTTTTGTTTTTTCATTTCCGTTTTCATGAAATATCTTTTTCCCATATCTTTACTTTCAGTCTGTGTATGTCTTTAGATCTGAAGTGAATCTCTTATAGGCAGCATATGGAAGGTCTTGTTTTCTTATCCATTCAGCCACGCTATTGTTTGATTGGAGCATTTAATCATTTACATTGAAAGTAATTGTTGATAGATATGTGGTTATTGACATTTTATTTTTCATATATTTTTTTCTCTTTTTCTTTTTTGTCTTAAAGAATTATCTCTAACATTTCTTGTAATACTGGTTTGGTGTGATGAACTCCTTTAGCTTTTCCTTGTCTGGGAAGATCTTTATGTGTGCTTTGATTCTAAATGATAGCTTTGCTGGGTAGTGTAATCTTGGTTGTAGTTCCTTGCTTTTCATCACCTTGAATATTCCTGCAAATCCCTTCTGGCCTGCAAAGTTTCTGTTAAAAAATCAGCTGATTTCTTATGGGAGCTCCTTTGTAGGTAACTAACTGCTTTTATTTTGCTGCTTTTAAGATTCTCTCTTTGTCTTTAACATTTGGCATTTTAATTATGATGTGTCTTGGTGTGGGCCTCTTTGGGTTCATCTTGTTTGGGACTCTCTGTGCTTCCTGGGCTTGTATATCTATTTCCTTCCCAGATTAGGGAAGCTTCAGTCACTATTTTTTCAAGTAGATTTTCTTCAAATAGGTTATCTCTTCTTCTGGTCCCCCTATGATATGAACGTTGGTACTCTTGATGTTGTCTCAGAGGCCCCTTAAAGTCTCCTCATTTTTTGGATTTTTTTTTTCTTTTCATTGTTCTGATTGGGTGTTTTCTGCTACTTTATCTTCTAAGTCACTGATTTGATCCTCTGCTTCATCTAATCTATTGTTGACTCCCTGTAATGTATTCTTCATTTCAGTTATTGTAGTCTTTATTTCTAACTGGTTCTTTTTTATGTTTTCTCCATTTTTATGTTCCCTATTTCTTTGTTGAAGTTCTCCCTGAGGTCATTAGCATCCTTATAACCAATGTTTGGAACTCTGCGTCTGGTAGATTGCTTGTCTCCATTTTGCTTAGTTGTTTTTCTGGAGTTTGGCTCTGTTCTGTTTTTGGAACATGCTTCTTTGTCTCCCCATCTGGATGCCTCTCTGTATTTGTTTCTGTATATTAGGTAGGGCTGCTATGCCTCCCGGTCTTAGTAGAGTGGCCTTATGTAGTAGGTGTGCTGTGGGATTCAGAGGTGCGGTCTCTCTGGTAACCACAGCCGGGTGCTCCAGGTGTGTGCCTTGTGTGGGTTTAAACTCCTATTATAGTTTAGCCTTGGTTGCTGTTTACATGTCAATGGGAGGGATTGACCCTCAGGCTGATTGGTTGTAAGGACTGGCCATGACTACAGTGGCGGAGCTGTGGTACAAAGGCTGACCCTACAGAGCAGGGTTTGCTCTGGTGCCTGCCCATCTGCCCTTTGGGTGTGCCATTTTTGGAGGGAGTTGGGTGATGCTCCATCCTAGTCCGAAGCTGGCCACTGGGATTGCCAGCCCCAGGGCCTCCTGGGAGCACACCTGCTGCAGGCCACATTCAGTCACATGCCACCTGGCATGAGCCACAAAACAACACAGAGATGGCCCACTGCCTGTGCTGTGCTCATGCCACAGTTGATGTAAGAAGGACTTCAGCATTGGACTCTCAGCCTTTAAGGCTCAGGTGTTAAGCATGCCTTTGTAGAGAGCCTGAAACACACCTAGTGGGCGCCCAATTTATGTTGCATTTTGAGTGAGTTCATCAGTGCTGTGCTTGGAGGTGCCTTGAGAGGCTGAGCTGTGAACCAAGACCACCTGTTGCTAGTGCTGGCTTAGGGCTGCTCAGCCAGAGGTACGGGACATGCCAAAGCCAGATGCTGCTTTTTTGGGCTTTGTGAACCTTTGGGAAATTTTAGGAAAGTTTGTAGCATGAGCCAAGTCAGGTTATTTATATGGAAAAGCCACTGGAAGCAAAGTGGTGGGCCTGAAAGTTAGGTTGGGGTGTGGTCTCAGGGAATCAGTAGGGTGGGCAGACAAAAGGTGATAGCCAGTTGGATGGAGACACAGGGCAGCTGCCTGCATCTGCACACAGGGAGGGGAAGGTTCAACAGAGGAGCAATGACTTCTGCTAGCTCATCTGTCTGGGAGAACTCTACCCCTCCAGGCCTCATCCTGAAGCTAGATAATTCAGTTCCTCCCTGTATGCCTCTGGCACCTCTTGAGCTGCTGCCCCAGTGCTGGAGTTCAGAGCCAGTGAGCCCGTCAGCGAGTGAGTTAGTGTGTGGGCCCTTTTAGAGGAGTGCTGTGACTACAGCTGCTCTCTTCTCACTCTACGACAATCTCTACTGGTTTTCACAGCCAGAAATTATGGGGGTTTCTCTCCCTGGCAATGGAACCCTAGGCTGGGGAGCCTAGTGTGGCACTGGAACCCCTTGCTCCTCTGGTGGGGTGGGGGAAACCTCTGTAACTGAGCTATCCCTCCTGAGTCTTAATGGTTGCACATAGGTGTGGGACCAACCCGTTTCATGTCTCTGCCCCTCCTACCAGACTCGAGGTGGCTTCTTCTCTATGTCCATAGTTGTATGAATTTGGTTCATTTAGACTTCAGGCGATTATCAATAATGGTTGTTCTGTGGTTTAATTGTAATTGATGTGGCTCTGAGAGCAGGTGAGCACTGTGTTTACCTACTCCGCCATCTTGACCAGAAATTTAAAAAGGATTGTTTATGTATTACATGATTGCTCATGTGACTCAGAAAGACAGACTCTGGGGGTTGAAGGAAGATATGCCCTTCCACATTTTAATTGCTTTCAAGAATGATCATATAATTGCATTCCTTTGAAATATCCATGAGAATATGCTGAAGTGTCCCAGCAAAACAAAAGAGAGTGTACAGTTTCTATTCTTGTCTGGCTCTGTTGATGGGCATTAAATGTTCAGGGAAAGAGCAGGCTGACAGGGAAATGGTCCATCTCCCTGAGGAAAAGCCAGGTTCCCTCCTCTTCAAGAGATGTTAGTGAGTTATTCTAATTAAATGGAGAATGTGCCATTTCTACCACCCTAGGCCTGCCGCCCCTCCTTCAGTGACATTTGTTGAAAGCATGAGAAAATATGAAAGGGGTCTCGAATTCATGGACTGGTGGCTTATGGGAGCTTGGGCACATAATTCATTGCCTCCTGTTACATAAATTCATGTGGGATGGCAATTCTAAAAGGCTAGGCTGGTTTTATATGGAGACTTTTAAAGGCTTAACCACTTTCGTAAAGTCAGATGTGACCATTTCTACCTATCCTTATTGCCTATTGGTTTAAAAAAGTAGGCAGATGCTTTTGTAAGGAAAGGAAAGGGGGAAAAGAAAGAAAAAAAATACACTCTCATTATCCATTTTTTTGGTGGTTTCTTTGCTTAATTGTCGAAATTACTGGGGAGAAGAGCCCAAACAAGATTTCCTGGTGTGACTGTGGCTTCCTGCTGAGTTTATGTGTTCCTGCTTGCATTTCCAATGGAGAAGAGATTTCTTTTCATGTTCAGGAGTCAACAGTGTCAGGGCTCAGTGTCAGCGTTGATGGCTCATGCCACAGCTGATGTAAGAAGGACTTCAGCGTTGCACTCTAAACTTTTAAGGGTCAGGTGCTAAGCATGCCCTTGTAGAGAGCCTGAAACTTACCTAGTGGGCCCTGAATTTATGTTGCATTCTGAGTGAGTTCATTGGTCTCATATTTCAGTGTGGTATGAAGTCAGGTAATGGGGCCAAGACAAGACATGCTGAGGAACAAAACAGTGGTTCTCTGAGTGGTTTGGTAAGGCAGAATCAAGGTGCGAGGGAAGGTGGGCTCTCACTGGCTGGTGGGTAGCTTTGGTGAGGAAAGAGTCTTTAGAAGGTTGTAGGTATCTAGGAGTCCACTGCCTTTTATTTTGATCAATCCTGCCTGCTGCTTTGTTTAGTAGTCCCTGTGTATTTAGTGGTCCTTCTGTTGTAAGGGTAAAGGCTCTGGGGTGGATTCGATCTCTGCTTCCAAGGCCTCACTCCCCCCTTAGACTAAACTTGTTGTCAGGAGAACTTGCAGCACCCCCTACCTCAGTGGGTGGGTGTTGAGAAATAGTCCAGTGCCATGTTGAGGACGCCAGGGGTGCCACATGCTTCTGCTTGCCTCTCTTACTCTCCCCACCTGTGCCAGGAGAAGAGTGCGTCTCAGGTAGCCACCGGGTCAGGGAGGATGACACCATGTGAAGCTGACTGAGCCCAGCCAAGGTGACTCACACCTGAGCAGAGCCACTGCAGGCCCCCATGGGCCTGTGAGTGTGAAAAATAAAGGTCATACATAAAAGTCTCTGAGATTTTTAGAATTCCTTTCATTATGCAGCACAAAATGACACATACAGGATCTTTGGGTACATAGCGAGGAATCCTGGGTGAGTCTATTCTATACAGAGGGTCAGCTGGGACAGCATGAAGGAAATTCAGCACTCAGGGTCTATTAGGACTGCAGGGCCTGGCTGCAGAGACTGACCTTGGCTAATCATTTTCTTCTCCAAGCCCGCTGAAAATAATCTCTCTCTCACTCACACACACACACACACACACACACACACACACACACACACACACACTGCATCTTTCTTGAGGAGTTCCTTTCAGAAGGAGCCACCGGGACACTTTGCCATAGTGTCATTTGGGTGGTATGTGCCCCATTAATATTAATGATCCGGGTGGCATGGCAGTAACCTCCCCACATTGCTGTCCTTTCAATTATCCCCATTGGATCTCCGTCTTTGAAGTGGGGTTTTAAAAGCAAATTGACAGCATCATTTGGGTGATTGGCCCAGCTATTGTAAAAAGGTTTAAGAAGATTAGCTCAGCTCCTTGACAAGATGGGTGGACTGCAGGGCTCCTTGGCACCCAGTCATTAATCTGTACTTAAAGCCGCTTCCAGAAGTGGGGGAGGCCTGGGAGCTGGCGGCAGCCACACAACTCAGTGGCGAGGCCTTTTGTCAGACATGCATTCTCCACAGCAATCAGCCTCCGCCTGTGCAACAAAAGACATTTTCCTGAATTATGGGAGGCAACGTCCATTAAGTGCAAAACCCTGGTGCAAGACTGGCTCTCACAGTTTCTTAGGAGGCAGCCCCTGTGATTACAAATCTCAAGAGCTTTCTCCTACGTGAGAACTGGACGGCAAACCCTGAATTTCCAGGGAACTCTGTCTCGCTAGTTTTTGTCAAATGCAGTTTCTTGCAGTTCCAAATGGGTCTCCATTGTGCACTTTTGTGGCGTATCACCACCTGTTACACCATCACACTGCAGTGGTCCCTTTCTGAGCAAAACAGGTGCTTTCCAGAAGACAGAGGCTTCCATCCTTTTAAGCTTTATTCTAACATTGGAGAACCTGCATACAGATGTCTTTAATATGTAAACACCACACAAAGAAAACTCACAGATGAGTTGTATCTCAACATTGTTTTGAAAAGTCGGATTTTTAGAACTCATAAAGCGAAGTGTTCTCTTACATAGACAGAGTCAGTGGGGAGTGTTTATATTTCTTGACCGGCTTGTAATGGGCTAGGTGGAGCATGGCTTTGAATTCAGACACCAATAGTACCACAGAAATGAACCCCATCATTGATAAATCTTCTGCTACAGAAAAAGAGTTACAGGTTTCCCCAGGAGACATCAGGAGAACATTCTCCCCTTTTTCTTTCATTTCCGCAGTCCTTCTGGCTTCCCTCCTACATACACAGCCCTTCTAGGAACAGTGCAGGGCTCAACATCCCTGTGGGGCTCCAACTGGAGCAGTTGCAGGTGGGAACAGGGGTTTGACATCATGGCTTCTAATGGGCAGCAGGAAGTGTGCCTCCCACCGCCCACCTTGGCAGGGGCTTCCCTGGAGGTGGGATTAGATATTGATGGGTTTCGCCAACAACTTCTTGCTGAGAGGGATCTGGTGTAGCTGAGAAGAGTTGTAGACCTTAAATCACCAGCCCTTTGTCAGTGATTCGAAATAGCAGCTAGTGTCAACTGTGATCTGCAAAGAGCCGTTTCCACCTCCCACCAGGCACTAGCCCAAGGTCCCAGAGGCCTCCCTGAGCCAAATGCTCCTTGGACGCCATCCAACGTAGTGCTGTTTGCGCTCCAGGTTTACAAACTCTTTCCTGGAAGAGCTTTTACAGCTTTTACTTGAGTGTCCCCCTCCCCTTTCTCCTGTTCCTCTTCCTTCTTCCCCGCCCCCCTCACCCTAAATCCCAACCACGTGTCCATGAGGCTGGGCCAGGGTGGGTATCCAAGGCCCCCTCTCTGCAGAGTCTTTGTGACCAGTCTAGTTTGCCTCTGGCTTTCAGTTTTATTAGAAAATGTGGTCTCTGGGGAGTCATGGCATCCACATTGAAGTGTGCCCTGCTGGTCCTCGTGCTGCTAGCTGGGCAAGCCCAAGCATGTCTGAACCCACGTGGCTTAGAAGCTTCCCTGGGATCACTGCTTTATTTTGGTCATTTGATTTAGGCTTACAGTTCAGTTACTCTTTTCAGATTTTGTAGGGAACATTTAAATCCTTATCCTGCCAGTTGCATGAGGGAAGTTTTCTTATTAGACATCTCACCCGATGTCTATGCTCTTTAAAATTAGCATTATGGATTAGTAATATATGAATGTAATGTCTCAGTTTCACACCAACTTGTATCTAATCCACCTGACACAGAACCTGCAGTGCCCCCCTCCCCATTATGTTCTATTATGAGTTGAATTGTGTTTCCCCAAAAGATACGTTCACATCTTGAATCTGGTTACCTGTGAATGTGAACTTATTTAGAAATAAAGTTGTTGCAGATGTAATTGGATAAAATGAGGTCATGCTGGAATAGGGTGGGCCTTCATCCAATAGAATGATGCCCCTACAAAAAGGACATGTGAAGACAAAAACACTCAGGGAGAAGGCCACATGACAATAGAGGCAGAGATTGAAGTGATGCAGCTGTAAGCCAAGGAACGTCAAGGATTGCCACAGCCATCAGCAGCTGGAATAGGCCAAGAAAGATTCTACCCAGAGTCTCAGGGAGGGAAGCCCTGCCAACATCTTGATTTCAGACTTCTGGCCTCCAAAACCATGAGAGAATAAATTTCTGTTGTTTTTAAGCCACTCCATTTGTGTTACATTGTTACGGCAGCCCCAGGAAACTAATACACTGTTTGTTGAACATACTGGCCCTGCCTGGCAGACTCCGTTATACCCAACTGACAGATAAGAACACTGGCCTCAGAGAAGGTGAGTAGTATTCAATGTCACACAGCTTGCGTCTCTGAGCAGAGCTGGTACGTGGGCTGTTTGTTATAGTTCTGATCTCTTTGTTTTGTTTAGTTTCCTGGTTGCCAAAAGATACCATGCCTCTAGTTTGTGAAGTATGTAACCCAAATCATATCAAAATACAGAAGTTTTCCATCATCTTGAGGGTGCCCCTGTTCCCCTTTTCAGTCAATTCCAGCCTCCCCTCCCCTCCCCATGTAACTGTTGGTCTGATTTCTATTCCAGTCCCCACTTCTTGGGCAGCCATTGGTCCGAGTTCTATCACTACAAATCCGTTTTGCCTGTTCTCAAACTTCACAGAGGAGGGATTCTTACTGCCTGGCTTCCTGTGTTCTGTATGTGTTTCAGATCCATCCATGCCTTTAGGTGTAAGGGTAGTTTGCTCCTTTTTATTGCTGGTGGCATTTTATCGTGGATACAGTTTGTGTATCCATTCTCCTGCTTCCAGTTTGGGGCCATTATGGTTAAAGCTGCTGTAACTATTCATGGGGCATTGTGAATATTGTTTTCTTTCTCTTGGGTAAATACTGAGGAGTGAAACTGCTGGCTTATACAGTAAAAGTATGTTTAACTTTATAAGCAACTGAGAAACTATTTATACAATGATTTATGTAACCTTATGAAGATGAAAGCATATCTTGTGGCATCTCTGTGACGATCCCCTTTCCCTCCTCACACACCCAGAATAATCATGGTGACAAGATAAAACGAGACGCATTTGTCTTGGCATCTTGCTCACCTGTGACCATACTTACACACAGGTCTGTGCATGCCCCAATTCTCACTGTCATGTTTTATGCCTGTCTCTACACTTTCATATCAGCCACTGGAGGGACAGAGCTAATAGAGCAACTTTGTGTACAAACATATTTTGTTTTACTTAAATATAGAATTTGTTTCCTTAATTTAAAATATAGTCATCGCCTTTCTCTATAATTCAAATATCACAGGAGCTACAGTTAAAAAAAATGTTGGTTTAGGGAATGTCTTGGAGTTTCAGTCCATGAAGACGATTTGCAGATTGGACAGTTGACTCCACATTTAATTCTACAAGAGGCTGTGGAGAATAATGGGGAGAGAGAGACCAGCTCCTGTCCCTAAGGAGCTTGCCACAGCTGCTGGCGGGGG
>NW_017731441.1:805444-844120 GCF_001890085.2 Hipposideros armiger | reverse complement strand
AGGTGAAAAGTAATCAAAAGTGTTAAAAAGTCCTGACATCCTCCCTTCCATCTCCCTTTGTGCATAGGAGATGATCCGACAAGGACACCCTCCTTTTTCTTTCTCATGCTCACCACATACTTCCCAAGGGCCTTCTGTGGCTGTTTTTCTTTATATTTTGTTTAAGCCAAATTTCTTCATAAACTCTGTTGGGATTGGAGGCAGGCAACACCAGTATGATTTTCCTGGACTCCTAAAATATTCTAGCAATGGCCCTAGGTGTAGTTGTCATTTCAACACAATAAATAATTAGTTCTCAGCTTTGCAGGAAGATTTTTTTTTTTTTTGCCTATAGGTGGGCTGTGGACATATTTTGAGAATCACTACTCTATAAGTAGGAAGGAAAATTATTGATCAAACCATAAAACTATAGAATTTAAGTGATAGATGAGACCTAAGAGGGCACCTGCCCCAAAAGCTGTGAGCTGTGCCCCACAGAAATCTGCATTTTCAGTTAGTAAACTATCAAATGGTAGCAGAAAACTACATTAAAAAGGCACGAAATAGAAGTTTTTCATTAAAACGTTTCTTCCTTAAATCTTTGATGACTGCTACTTCTTTTCTACTAACGAACCACAAAACCACAAAAACTGAATAGAAAACAAACATTAATAGAAAAACAGTCCTCTTATCACAGACATGTATGTTCATGCCATGTATGGGCAAACACTAGCAAATATATGTAGATACATGTTATGCTAGTACAAATTACATGCCATATAATGGAAGCACATATTTCAATTCTTGATGGTATTCCATAAAGGATGAAACCTTCTAGAATTCCAAGTACTTGGCCATTGGCATAAATTCAAAATGATCAGCTCTAGTTGCTTTTCCTAGGTTGCATTTGTAAGTTTTCTGATAGACAATGTGCAGGTTGCATCTACTTAAATGCTCAAAATTTCAGGCAACTCCCTTTGGTATAAGGCAGCCTAGTATATTGCTTGGCAAATCAAGTTTTTAGAATGTTTTTCTTCTGTTGGTCAGCCTTGGCCTTCCTGTGCCCTTTGGGTACTGGTGATGCCCTGCAGAACACATCCACTCCTAATTATTTTCTATGACATCCTTGAAGTATCTGTAGACAGTTTACATCTCTTAATTTTGATCGCTTTTCTTCAGTCCAAAGAGGGGCCACCTTAGAGTGAAGGAAACAGAAGAGTTCAGTTATGACCCGAGCAAGCCGCTGACTCTGTCTGGACCTAGATTTATTTGTTAACAAAGGAATAGTCGTGCCCTGCCTCCCTCATAATGTGATACAATTGAATTGGATAATAGACTTAAAAATACGCTGTCCTTTTTAAAGAGAAATACAAGCCATTACCTGAACTACCCCAGGTTTTCTAACCTTTCCTAATGGCACTCACAACTAAACTTATTACTCTGGATGTGGTCCAGCCAGTTCAGAATAGAGCGAGACTATTATCTTCTACCACCTGGATATCACACTTCCGACATCCTATACCTATATTTTTCTTGAAAAATGGCAAGAGCTTTATGAAGTTGGAATCACCTCTTTACACAGCAGGCAGAATATGTTACTCTAAGAGGTGAACCTGCTAAAAACATCCATCAATTCATACAATTGCTGAATGCTAAGGATAAAACCAACGCTGGTGTATGGAAGACAAAATGGGTAGAAGACACCATCCCACTCTCAGGAATTTATGGAACAGTTGAGAGATCAGACAAAGCACATAAAACAACCAGACGGCAATAGAAGACACCATCTAAGGGAGGATAACTCATCCAGGGGCCAACAGGGTTTCAGGCACCCAAGACCGGAGCACAGACAGGAGAGGTCACGGAAGGCTGCAGAGGGAAGGTGAGCCTGGGACAGGCCTGGAGGGGGTGAATTGAACTGCAAAACAAAGAGAAATGAAACTGGCATGTATGAATGTAAGGGGAAAAAACCACCTTGAATCAGAACAAATCAGTGCTAGGGGAGTTTATATAAGGTCTTTATATAAGCACGCAATTGCAGGAAGTTGAATGTTTGGAGGATATAGCTAACATTTTGGAAGGAAAGGTGCCCTCTCCCCAGATATCTCTTACAGATGCTTTCAGAAGTCCACCTTTTCTTATTCTTTTCATCATTCATTTGCCCAACATAATTCAACCTCCTCTGATGGGATAGATGCTGGGGATTCAGGTATAAACATGGCACCATGTCTCCCTTGGAGGAGCTCCCAGTCCAGCTAAAAAGAGAAGCACACACTCTCTAATTTTATCTTCACGTGCTCTGGACCTCATTGGAGGTATGTCTGGAGTGATTTGGAGGCACTGAGAAGGGCACAATTCCTCGTGCCAGACAGGGGCTCTGGGAAGGGTTCACATAGCAGGTATCATTGACCCTGGCTGAGGGTAAGTATAGCATTCCCCAGAAAGTGAGGACAAAGGGCAGGGCAGGCCATGAAAGCTACTGAAGATGTCCATGGAGTTGCCAAGTGCACAGCACACTGGGGCAATGGCGGACACTTTGTGTGGCTTCAGGGGGATTTTCAATCACAGGGTGATTCTGAGTGACATGGGGCATTTCCCCAAATACACCTGGGGAGGCTGCAGGATGCCTCCTTTGAAGTTTTGACTAGGTGGGTCCTAGACATGTGAATTTGAAAAAAAACCGTAGGTGATTCTGATGTGAGACCTTGAATAAAGGAATGGGGCTAAGAATCTAAGAGGGAGGCAGAGAGAAGGAATGGAAATATAGTCTGGCTCAGCCTCTGTGGTGGTTTTAAAATATGCCCACAATTCTTAGCTACTCCTCCTTTCAAGAGGCGCAGCTTAATTTCCCTCCCCTCAAGTACGGGCCCCAACCTAGTGACTTGTTTCTAACTAAGAGAAACAGGTAGACGTGATGGTGTGTGTAAACGCTGTACAAAGCCCCCGTGGTTCCTCTTTGCTTTCTCTCTGGGCCAGCTGGCTCTGGAGGAAGCCAGGTGCGTGTTGTAAAGATACTCAAGCAACCCGATGGCGAGATCCATGTGATGAGAAATGGAGACCTCCAGTCAACAGCCGTGAAAATGATATTAAAAATGGACCTCCCAGCTCCCTCGAGCCATGAGCCAGAAATATCCTGTATTTATCATGCCATTTATTTTCTGTGTTTTCTGATGTTTTGACATCTGGGGCCTTGCTGACGCTGGAGAGACTGTTAATTCCCAGAGATAGCGAATATCTTAGTGCAGGCTGCTATAACAGAATACCATAGACTGGTGGCTTATAAACAAAGGAAATTTATTTCTCATAGTTCTGAAGGTCAAGGTGTGAGCAGATTCGGTGTCTGGTGAGGGCCTGTTTCCTGGTGCTTCCCCATGTAGCCCTGCACGGCATGGCACGGCGTGGCATGGTGTCCCCCTTCCTCTTGGGAACTGTGAGTAACAAGCTGTCTTTCCAGTAGCAGTTGTTTCCAGATGTGTTGGCCTCACCAGACTGAATAAAAACAAAACCTACATTCTAAAACACATCCAGCTAAACTTGTTTTTTTGAATTCGTGGCCCATGGAAACTGTGAGGTAATCAATGTTTGAAGCGGTAAGGTTTGTGGTCATTTGTTATCAGCAATAGAGAACTAATACAGCCCGTGAAGACTTTCAGATTTAGAAATTAGGGGAAGACCAGAGTTTTTATGAAGAAGAACAACATGCTCAATTTTTGTTTAAAAAGCTACCTCTGGCAGCAGTTGGGGGTGGTAGGAGAGAGGGTGGCCATAGTGCAGAGAGACTAATGTATTGGTCTCTAGCCAATGTGACAAGTCTGGCCCTTTTATCTTGTTAACACAACATCCTAAATCTTGTAGTCTTAGATTATAACTTTGAAAAAACATACAGAAAGAGAGAGAGAGAGAGAGAGAGAGAGAGAGAGAGAGAGAAAGAAAGAAAAAAGAACACAGAGGATTTGACTTATTTCATTTGCTATTTTACAAAGATTTCTGTTTCGCCAATGCCTTTTTTGGCAATGTTTATTTTCCCTGGGAGGGACATCCTAAGAAAGACCTAGTATTAACACATGTCTCCTTTCTTACCTTATTTCCCCCACTGTGTGAAGAGTCCAAAACACCTGTGACCCTTTCCTTCCCTGTGGCGTTTGCCTTGTTTACTTAGTTTAATGACATCAGAAGACCTGGCCCAAGGGCTAAAAGCTGGGGGACATTCTATTTGTGTAAATGGTTAGAGATTAAGGAAATAAGACCTGGCAGGAAAAGCATGGAACTGGGGTTTATTGTGCTTGGAAGGAGAAGGCTTGGGGTTGACTTAGCAGCCTTCCTCCAGTGTCTGATGGGATTCACCCCTCTGTGGAGGACAGGGATGAGGTCAGCTGTTTGTCTCCATAGAAGAAAGAACAGGGTGAGAGGGGCCTGTCGTATGCATGCAGGACTGAGCTTAGAAACAGGAATGGTTTTATGATTGCAATGGAGCCACCTATCCAAAGCTGAATTATTCAGCAATAACAGTCTTTCCACAGAGTCATATCATGGTCTTCCGAAGGTATAACCTGTGCATATTTTTAATAATCTCTTAAAACCTGTATTGTACTATATAAGAAAAAAAAATCTGAACAGACTTTTTAAGCAAAGAATAATAATAAGCTATCAGTTGATGTTGTAAGCACTATTTGAAGAGGTAGGGAGAATTATGCTTTTAGAATTGATTAGATTTAAAAATAATACCACGCCATATTCTTGGAATTGGAGCAAGATAGAACTGTATGGATTGGTGATTCCAGAGGTTGGAAAACTTGTCTCTCAGACAGAGTCCCAAGACCCCGAGGGGACCCAGATCTACCAGGAAGGCACTTCGTGGGTTTCCTTTCTCCTATAAAAGGCTCCAGTAATTTCTAAGGCATATTTGTAGGGCATGGGATGTATAACATGACAGATTTAGACAAAACAACAAAACAAAGTTTCATTTACATTCAGAAGGTTTGCTTAATTCTTGATGAGTGGTAACATTGCTGGAGGATTAATATCCAGTGAGGCCTAGTGTGACTGTATGAAGCAACAGAGAGTAAGGGAGATGGGTATTACTGTCCCTTTTGCCGGACTAGTGCACTAAACCAGCAAGCCCCTCACTCCCGGGAGGGTGGGACTAGGTCTGATGGTTTGGGGATGCATGACACAGCAGGGGCACTTCTGAGTGGACTCAGGGCGACCTCCTGCCAACCTTAAGCCCTCCTTAAGCCGTCCTTCCTTGTCGAAGTCCAGAGACAAAACACTCCAACCAAAGCCAACTGACTCTCTGCCAGGGCCTGAATACACAAGCGCGCAGAGGAAGCACGTCCTTCTCCAGCGCCGCCCCTTCCTCTAGGTGGCAGCACACTCCGCGTAAAACAGGGCAGAGTCCTAGCCAAAGAAATGCCCTTTCCCAGGAGGATGGTTCTGCAGAGGTAAGGCCAGGTCACTGCCCTTCCTTATCTCTCTGCCTGTCGCTGCTCGGTCCTCCTGCTGTGCTACTGCCCCCCCTAACCCTCAGCCCCAGAGGATTGGACATGCATAAACACATATACACACACAAACACACACACGCAGACACAGGCGTGCACACACACACAATCACATATGCACAAACACATACATGCACGCACACACATTCATACACAAACAGTGTAATGATCTGAATGCATGTGGCCCTCCCCCCACCTATTTACATGTTGAAAATCCTCACCTTCAGTGTGATGGTGTTCGGAGGTGGAGCCTTTGCTTAGATGGAGTCATGATAGGATTAACGTTTCTATAAAAGAGACTCCACAGAGCTCTCTTGTCCCTTTCTCCATGTGAGGACAGAGTGAAAACTCTGCAACCAGGAGAAGCCCTCCACCCACCCCGGTTGGCATCTCGATCCTGGACTTCCAGCCTCCAGAACTGTGAGCAATGAATTTCTGTTTATGTCGCCCAGTTTGTGGTATTTTGTGATAGCAGTCTGAATCGACTAAGGCCCTCACCAATATCCACTCACACATATGAATGCACACTCACAAACTCACAATGCATAAGCATTCACATATACATGCTCACAGGCGCACACACTCACAAACACACGCAGCACCTCCCTTAGGTCACTTTGCTCTCGCTAGTTCTGAAGGTCAGTGAAATGGCAGCTCTGGCTTCCCGGCCCTTGGGTTAGTCTTAACTGTTTGCTAACATCTCGTTAATGACTCCTCAGCATATTAAATGACAGGAGAGTGTATTTTGCTTCCCTGGGTAATCCCCAGACCAGAGGGCTCCAGCTTGTCAGAGTGACATGGGGGTGCTGACGTGAGCTGCCTTCCCTGAGCCCACACGCCAGGTCTATATAAGGGGCTGTGTCCCTGAGGTTCCTCCTTCCCCTCCCCCCACCCAACCATGCTCCTGACATTCGCAGTGGGGACGCCCTCTTTGGTGACTCACCCTGTGTCCACAGAGAGTAACCAGGGATGCCAGAAATGCCAACAACTCAATCAGGGCATTTGGCACCACACTTTGAACCTGCAAATGCCCAAAGCATGTGGCCCTGGGCATCTGACACAGGAGGCTTCTTATCCTAATCCTTACAGGGGCTTCCTGGATGGCTGCCAGTCCTATGAGAAAGTGACCCCTTAGTGCAGGGCCATGAGTGAATCCTGGAGACAGGAGATGCATGTAAAACCCCTATAAATCTGGGTACTGCTTGGAGAGTAAAGGGCTGGCGTTGGAAGAAGGGCCTTGGGTCCAGCCCAGCAGTGCCACTTCTGTGTAGAATGATGAAATATTCTGGGCCTACTGTCCTCACTTGGAAAACGAGGGTTATAATATCAACTGTCTCCGTTTCAATAATATCACAATAAATGGTATAAATGAAAGAAACACAGTCTTGGAGGGCTGCCCACTGCCTACTCCCTGGGGTCCTGAGGATACCCCTGAACTGGTTGGAAGCTCCCTTTGGAGCAGTCCTACCTGGTTTTCTGGTGCTCGGGCACAGCAGTCCTATTTTGGGGTCTGCTCAGTTCCAATTTCTCAGGGACCCTCAGAGGTTTGACATTCCTTCTGGAGGGCCGAGAGACCCTGCAGTGGAGCCACTCTGCGTCCTTCCTAAGAGCTAACTGCATAGAGCTCTGGAGCTGACCCAGGGCTTGGAGCCAATTGCAACACTTTGCCTCAGAGCACCAAGAATCTTGCACTCTAAGAGTGTGGTCAGCAATCCAGCCCAGCCTCTCTGCCCTGTAATTCAAAGACAGTTCTCAGAGTCAGGGTGACCTCTTGGAGATGTCCTGTGGTCCTCGGAGATGGAGTCTTCACCATCACATAAGGTCGAGCCCACGTGATCCCAGCTCCCTCCCAATATTAGGCATCGGGAGTGAAGTTCCTCCATCCTATGTGAACACCCTGCTGTCCTGTACATCTACGAATATCTACAAATAAAGACTGTTCTTTTTAGACTTCATCCTTCAGTCTTTTCCCTTGGGTGGCTTTTCCAGGCTTTCCACCTGGCATTTCCACACTTTCGTCTGAGCTAGGCATCTTTATAATGTAGGTGTCACCTCTGTGATGTGCTTGTAAAATACCTGTTACAGCTATTGTTGTAGTGGAGAGAGATCAACCCCCAAACTGTGTAACAAGAGCAACAAGTCCATTGACCGGCTCGAATATAATGTGTCAGTAATTAATGCTCTTTCTATTAAAAAGCTGACCTTTTGTATGGAAAGAATGAAAGCAGCTGACAATGGATCAAGAAGAGCTTACTATCATAAAGCTATTGGCTTCAGGACCTGAAATTGGCAGTGAAACGGGGGTGACAGACTGCTGAAGTTAGAATCTTGGCTCCATCACCTACCAGATTTGTGGCAATAGGCAAGGGAGTGAACCCATCCAAGGCCTCAGTTTGATCATCTGTGAAATGGAAATACTAGTAGAACTTGTCTTATAAGTTGGTAATGTGAGGTGATCCATATAAAATTTCTTACCATGTTACCTGGCATGGAGAAGCACTTATTACAATAAATGTTAGGTACTTATTAATAATCACACTCATTAACAGAAATAAAGCCAGCTACTGGGACAAAATGATAGGAAAGCCAAGAACTTAAGTTAAAGATTGGATTCTTCCACTTTCTAGTTCTAGTTTCTGAGTTTCTCAGAAAAAGTTATCTAACCTCCAACTCTAGTCATTGCATCTCTAAAATGGGGTAACAATGACACTCCCTGCCAAGGTACCATGAGGTTTCCATGAGTGACAAGACGTGGAAATGTTATTCCAGTGTTGGTTATAATAAAAAAAAAAATCAAGGTCTGGTATATTCCTGAGAAGCAGAGTAAATGAGACCACGTATGCTGAAGTCCTTCTAAGTTTGTTAAGCTTTACATGATGTAAGGCTTCTCAACGATGACTAAATGGAGAAGTTGAGGAAAGATCATATGAGTGACTTCAAGTTTAGGTCTTAAAGAGGAGCAGAGCCTGGCTGAGAACCTGGAACTTAGGACTTGAGTTCTAGTGACTTGTTCTTCTCATTTAAATGTCACGGTGAGCATCTGTGCCCCTTTCTCATGGAGTTACTTTGAGTTGCGTCCACTGACCTCATTTAGTGACCTCACTTAGTGAGTGTTCAAGAGACCAAACACGACTGGCCTCACATCCCTTCCACACCATCGCTCCTGTCCTGTAGTTTAAAATAAGACATCTAGGAAAAGAAAGCAGGCTAGTAAATAGCAGTGGCTAATCTCATAGTGATGGTACACTTGGTAGGCTCCAGGACAGCTCTTAATACAGAGAGTCAAAGGAGACATGATATCAAGTTTTCTTGCCATATGGGGGGAGAGGGGAGATTTTTTTCTAAAATAACATGGGAATTGTGTGTCAGGGATGTGAGACTTTTGGTGGTGGTGGTGGTGGTTGTGATGCGTCTTGGGCACCATTAAAAAAGGAGAAAGGAAAAATTCACAGAGAACATGTTAAATACCACTGGAAATGGCTTTGGGGCTACCCTGTGAGAAGGAACAGGCACAGGTAGGGTGGCTTGAAATGCAAGAGTGCTGGGGTACAGCGCAGTGGGTGGTGAGCTGGCTGGCTTCTCTCCAGGGACCTGTTTTCTCACACAGGCAGGGGGGGGGGGAAGGGGACCCTTACATGCGGACTCTGAAATGTATGGTCCCGGACCTCAATTCTGGCTTCCAGCGGTCAGGTATTATGTCCCCTCTCCTGAAAGAAAGCAGGTGGCTTAATTCAGTGGTTCACAAAGGGTGGAACCTGGACCAGCAGCAACAGCATCACCCAGGACCGTGTTCTGGACGTAGATTCTAGTGCCCCAGGCCAGACCTTCCAGGTCAGCAACTCTGAGCAGGGAGCCAACAATCCATGTTTCACTAGCTCTCCAGGAAGTTGGGAGGTATGCCCATGTGTGAGAACCCCTGGTTTATTTAAACATCAGTCTGAAGACATATTTATTCAAAACTACAAAGGGTTAAAAATAAACTTGTCTTTATTTTATTCAGCTATTCTGTTTCTAGGAATTTATTTTTATTTCTAGGAATTTATTCTATGGACACAGTCATATAAGTGCCCAAAGATGTGGGCATCAGTTCTATAAACAATGGAAATATTGTAATGGTCTTTCTAACAGAGCAATGGTGAAATCGGTGATGGCACACGCATGTGATGAAAGTCTAAGCTTCCTAATAATGAGGGACCTTTATATACACTGATCTATAAAGATGCTTAAGATCTGTTGTTCAAGGAAAGAAACAAGTTGCACAACAATCTACCAAATGTAATTCTATCTGTGTTTGTAAAAGGAGATAACGTAAGTATACATATAAACACATTAGTTTGTGTCTGGAAGATACACAACATGAGCATGAATTAATTTAATAATTTGAAAACTACCTAGTGAAAAGAAATGAGAGCCAAAAAATTACTCAGAGAGAGACCACAACATTTCTCTGGGTACTGCCCTTTCTCTTACCACCCCTATCCTCTCAACAGCTATTATTGTTATTCCCATCAGACTAACACATCAGCTCATTTCCTCGTGTCTGTCTTCCATGGAAACTGAGCTATAAGGTTTCATGATGCTTGAAGATACTAAACAACCTCGTAACATTATTTCCAGACTAAATAGTTTAATCTTGCTGTCTAATTTCTCCTCGGAAAACCTTAGTCATCTCTGAGGTTCTTTTGTGGAGCTGTCTATAGTTGTGCCAATTTGAAGATGTCAGGCTAAGCCATAATTAATTTCCCCAGATAGGTTAATTTTATTAGGGTAGTTATGAACCAATGATTAATCATGATTGCAACGCTCTTTGTAATCATTGGCTGAGGGATATTCGATTAATAGATAAGAGAGAAGTACAATTTAAAATGTAGTGTGAATGAAGGAATGTGAGAAATTAGGGAGAGGGGAGGGAGTGGGAGAAGGGAGGGAGAGAGATAGAGAGAAGAGAGAATGTAAAGGTTTTCAATGATCAGCCCTTGACCCTGAAACTTGCTGAAACAGTGCTCTGACACAAAGCGGCTGTGCAGGGTAATGCTCCAGGCTTCCTCAGACGGAGGCCTGGAGATCAAAGCCCTCTGTGATGGGGCACCCACGCTGATAAGATATTAAGACCATCTGTTAATTTCTGATTGTTGGGACTGCAAAGCACCCACAGGACAGCTGCCTCCACAAAGGAGCCCTGATTACCCAGCTTTCCAGATCCTGCCAGAAGGCTTAGAAGAGAG
Organism: Hipposideros armiger; assembly: GCF_001890085.2. NCBI lineage: Eukaryota > Metazoa > Chordata > Mammalia > Chiroptera > Hipposideridae > Hipposideros > Hipposideros armiger. The sequence goes on along the minus strand of NW_017731441.1, from coordinate 833,418 downwards.
AAACTATCAAAACCACTTCTGTGTTCTCTGGCCAGGAAATAGCCAGCCAAGTGGACAAGGACACAAGCCTGCATGTACACCTGGGTCCTAGGAGCAGGTATGAGAAAGCGAAAAGGGTGGCACCCAGGGATGAACACGTGTGACTGAAGGTATTCCAAGTCTGTTAGTGATTGGTTTTTTTTTTCTTTTTACCATTCTCTCTTAAGCTCTCTCACCATGAAAAACATATTTACTCATTTTATTTGGGGGAAACAAAAAAGCAACAACAAGAAATGTGCAGACAGGTGTTAGTTTCCCTGGAAGTATCCAAGCCAAGGGCAGTTTTCCTTTGGATCCTGCCTGTGCAGCAGGCAGCTTGGCAGATGTTCCAAATTAATAGCTTCTAAATGGGTTCTTTAACTTGAAACTCGGCAAAATAAGAACGAAAGACCTGTGCAGTACCAGAATACCACTGCGGTGAAATATATCCTGGTGCAGTGATGGCTCGTAACCTGCTTCGTGCCATGGAGAGTGTGTAATCAGGGGCGAGTCCCACTGCCCTGGGGACTGGTAATATTTTCTAGTCACTAGTGATTGAGGCAAGGTCCTATCCTTGGTCCTGGCCTGTTCCTCCTCTGCGCTCTGCATCATCCTTTCTTGATTTCTGCACTTAGATTCTGATTAGTTATTGGTTGCTGAAAACCAAATTATCCCCCAATTAGCAGCTTACACAGCAAACCATTATTATCTCATACTTTCTGTGGGTCAGAATTTGGGAATGGCTTAGCCAGGTGGTTCTGACTTAGGGTTTCTTGTGAAATTGCAGTCAAGGCTGAGGTCATCTGAAGGTTTGACGGGGCTCACCCACATGACTGTTGGCAGGAGGCCTCAGTTCCTGGCCCCATGGGCCTTTCTATAGGGTTACTTGAGTGTCCTCAAACATGGCTTCTCCAGGGTGAATGATACAAACGAGAGGAAGGAAAAAGCCATGGTCTTTCAAGTCTTAATCTCAGAAGTCACACATCATCGCTTCCATCACATCCTATCTGTCAGAAGTGAGTCTTTCCCGGCAGTTCATATTCAAGGGGAAGGAATCAGGTTATCCTTCTGAAGGGAGGGGCATTGAAGAATCTGTGTACATAGTTAGAAGCCACTGCAGCTTCCAGGGGATGCCACATTTACTCCATCACTTTCTTGTTTGTGTATCCATCTGTCCATCTCTCCATTTATCCAATGCATTGTTCACGAGTGCCTGCTAGATCTGAGCACCATGCCAGTGCAAGGCAAGTTGTAGGTGAGGCAGACATGGAAGTCTTCCTCACTTCCTCACCCACCCCTAGAGCCTAGTCTAGTGGTTAGACAGATATAAGCAAGAATAATAGGATTAAAAATCTGTTTTAATGCCGGCAGAATTGTTTCTTTGTTTTTAGCTGAGCCATCCTGCCACCTGTTGGCAGCTCAGCAGCAACTCAGTTCGGGCCGGGAATCGAACTGCTGTTGCTTAGCTCACACTCTTGAGCGAGCTCTTAACGAACTGAGCCACTCGGCTGGCTCAGAATTGTTTCTTATAGGGGCAATGATCTTGGCTTAATTTAGAAGCCAAATAGTCTGTTTTAAGGTGAAAGCAAGACCCGGAGGACTTACGAAGTGCAAGCACTACAGGGAGGCCACAGAACAGCAGGCGGTTGACTGCTCTGTATAAGAAGTGAGCAGGGATGGACAGCTAGACTCTGCTGAGGAAGGGCACCAAGGTGAAGTGCCAAAGGGCGGTTAATAGCAAGGGGCTCCAATGCTCAGCTTAAGTGGCTTGTGTTGCTGTGATGTAACTTCTTCCCCGTCTCCTCAAACCTTTCAACTCTTCAAACAAGTGCCTGTGTGAGGTCATTGGAGCTGTTCATCACATTTGGGATTCCGGTCGAGGCTGGTGACTGTGAATTTTTGGTGATCTTGCCTGCTCTGGCATAATATATAGTATAAAAATACTGAGAAGCCAGAGAATTGAGCTTGTTAGGATTTTGTGCAGCAGTTGGCACAGACATACAATGGCACTGGGAGTTGAGGCATTGTTGGAGAGGTGGGGAATGGACCCAAGGAGAGAAGTGACTCTCAATGGGCCACTTGATAGGAAGGAAGAAGAACATTTATGAATGGGATATTCAGAGAAAGTTAAAGAACTGGGGAAAATAAAGGTAAATGACCTAGAAGAATAGGAGATTATGATTAGAAAGGCAAGTTTTAATTTATGATATCAGAGGTGCAACATCCTGGATGATTGTAGAGGCTTAACCATGGCCATGAAGTAAGAAGGTGAAGAGGAGCAGAGTGAGGTGATTAGAGATGAGGCACTCCAGTGGCTGTGGTGTTGGATGGCATGTTTGTGAGGGAGCTGAAGTCACCCCAAAGCCCAGCAGTACCTGAGATGGAGACCATGTCAAGTCCAACTTAATGAAGGTCAACTGTTCAGCGCTTCAGTGAATGAGAATATAGATAAACAATCGTGGTGGGGTGATGGGATCAAAAGACATGAATTTCAAGGGCACATAGACTTTCTCCAGAGACTGGAGAGGCTATATTCACAGGGCTGCAGGGAAGAGGATGCATGAAAACACAGCCTCTGTATCCAGCCTGAAGTGTGAGGGGAAGGGGGCAACATTCTTTTGTCAGGGCTTGGAGATAGCTGGTTTTTCAGGGAGAGAAGGAGACATAGGGAACTTTGGTTAAGATTATAAGGGAGATTGTGTTTCATAGAGAAGTTACCAAAGCATGCCAGGGAAGGGCCTGGGATACTAGAGGGAGCACTTTTATAGCCCAGTTTTGAGTCAGGTGCATAGAAGGCATGAGGGATATGACTTACATTGGTATAATATCTAAAGGGTGAGCCTTCCACCATGGGTGATGTGACGGTGATGGTGATCTATTACCTAACTGGTCAGTTATTTCCAGTCTTGCTGATCTCTGTGGCTGCCACAGTGGTCAGTGGGAGCTCTGGCCTGCCTGGTGCTGATGCAAGTGTGGGTATCTCCTGAATGCTACCCTCCATACTTCTCAGTCCCATCTCCTGGCTCAGTGCTGTGGGAGCTTCTTCATTTGCTATCAGACAACTATAGAGGTGCTTCTCAACGTGGGGTGTGTGGACCTGTGTGGATTCTTGAACTCTTTGCAGTCTTTCCACAAGAAGATATATGTACAGAAATTGAGAGTAAGCATTTAGAAACGTTTTCAGTAATCTCACATTGCCAACCATCCTAGCATGAACCATTGGTCCAAGCAATGTACATCGAATTAGTTATTGTCGAATTTGTGTGGTAGGTTGAGCATGACATGAGCTGTTTAGTAGCCTGGTGGTACCACATATTGGTCTATGAAACTTGGAAACTTACAAATATATATCAATTATTCCTTTACTGCAGATACTTTGAAAAGCATGGATCTATCTGTCCTTCAATGCTTTATAATAACAATTATTTTCTGACTCAGTCATTAATGATTAGTAAAGGAGGAACGCTATTAATAATGAATGTATATGTTCTCTTTGCTATTTATATATAGATTCAGATTTTCCTATTCATGTCCCTGGTTCCTTTAAAGATTCTAGTGGTCACCCCTAGATAGTCTGATTCAACAGGGCTTGGGAGATGCCTGGATCTGCTTTGCTGACATTCTCTGTGCCCCACCCCCAAGTGCCCCTTCATCCTGAGCTTGGAAGGGTTGCACTTTGAGAAAAAGTGACCTGCAAGAGGGGAACTCTCAATGGGGGTGATCGGGACTGCCTCCAGGCAGATCATACATAGTATATGCTGGCAAGGTGGGATCATCGGATGCCCACTCTGCCCATTCAGAAGACTGGCCCTCTTGGTACCAGAGGACGCTCCAGACGCAACCCAGAAGCCAAGGCGTTCATAACATTTCTCCTGAAGATGTGATCTCCTCTATGAGAAGAATGAAAGACTTTATGCAGCTCAGTAGTAAATTTTTCCAAGAATAACATACCATGTTAGTAATGAGGCTCTTCTCTTAGTATGGTGAACCCACAAAATAAGGTGTGCTTTGTCTTCTCTTTTCTTCTCAGTCTTGTTGGCATCTTGACGTGAGGTTGTAACCATGCAGCCATTTGTAATAAGGTCTTGTGAAGCAGAAAACAGATTTTATAAGGTCTAGGTCTTTCACTGTTGTGGTTTTCCTAAAGTAAAATTAGTATCTAGTAGAGTCACTTTTACAGATTTTATTGTTTCTAGTGCCAATTTTAAATTTGCACAGAAATCCCCAAATTATGTGGAGTTAAAATTACAAGAAAACTCAACACAGACCATTATTTGTGGGAATTCTCCACTCTCCCTGTTCTGTTTTGTTCCTCCTGTTTTTACATTATTGTTGAGCTGTCAGAGTCAGTCCAGACAGCACTGGGTCTGGGGACATGGCAGTGACCACTCACAATATTCATCCAGCACCTGGAGGAAGTCATACTGGCTTATTCACTAGAGAAAGGGGTGGGAAAAGCAACCTTTATCTTAAAGGGTTTGTAGAGGAGGCCGCCTTACCCTCTTTCTCCATGGCAAGAAGATTATTTTTCTTATTTTTGATAGGGAGGATTTGGGGAAATGGGATTATAATTGTGATCCACTTCTAAGAAATTTCCCAAACCCCTTACAGGTATTAATTGTTTGGGGTTTGGACATATCTTTTTTTATTTTATTGTATCTCAGACCTGGATTGTTTCATTTTCTTTGGTTTTGAAAAAGTTATCTCGTGTATATATGACTAACTTTTTTTCTTTGTAAAATAACAAGAGCTTGCAAATTAACTCTATAGGATACGTTATTTATGAAATGCTTATTTTTCTTTATGAGTGTTATTCAGTTTTAGTACTGTCTCATTTAATTTTAAAAACAACTTGATTAGATGAATACCATTCTTCCTGGACAGACAGGCAGATTGGGGAGGTTTGGGAGGCAGAGCTGGGACTAGAACCCACATTGCCTTTGGTTGTGGACGGGCTGAGTGGCTCAGTTTCCTTTTTATTTTCTTGCTGAAGCAGCCTGCCCAAGATCAAGCAGGACAGTACAGACCAGGAGTGTCCTGACTGTTGGTCATGCTTGTGAGGGAGGGAGTGTGGGCCTAAGAGGGAAAGCAAGACTGGGAAAGAGAGAGGGAGGGAGGGAGGGAGGGAAGAAAGGGAAAGAGAGAGAGAGAGAGAGAGAGAGAGAGAGAGAGAGAGAGAGAGAGAGAGAGAAAGAGGGAGAGAGAGGTGGGAAAGAAAGCTTTAAAGGAGTTGAAGTTGGGATACCTGGGTTAGAGCCCCTGACTCTGCATTGAGCTGCTTCTGTGCCCTGAGCGAATCCCCTGGACTTTCTGGAATGAACCTCTGTTTTCTTTCTTTCATGTATAATGAGTTGAACCCAATGTATCTAATTCTGTAAATGAAGAAAAACAGATTCCTGCCTAGCACTCCCAGCACTGTTTTTACTCTTCACAGGAGCATTTCCAGTTTTTAGAAGTATTGTGAAATTCTAAAGAAAAAAAAATCATCCCATACATTATTAAATTTGAATGGTAGGATTTGAAAAAGAAGACCATAAACCAACGTTGAATTCTAGTTAAAGATATACATGTTAAAGTGTTTAGGGGTAACGTGTGCTTATGCTCACCACTTCAAAATACACAAAAGCTAAGATAGAGTGACACATTGATAGAGACATGAATAGATGGATACGTGAATGAGAAATTATGGATTGTAGATTCCAGGTGGTGAGTACATGAGGGTCCATGACATAATTCTTTCCATTTTTCTGATGTCTGAAAATTTTCATAAGATGTTGCGACACGAGAAGTGTCTGTACAGTGACAGTGTGTGCCCGAGAGGAAAGAAGGGTGGATGGGGACAGGACATGTGGCACAAAGCTGAAGGATAGAGTGTCACTGAGGCTCCCAGCCCTGGGCATCCTGGCTCTGAAAGCCTCCTCTCTCAGAGGAAGAGCTCTCCATCCACCTGCCACTCTGAGGCTGGTGCTTTACAGGGAAGTAATGGAGCTTCTGAGCTATTATTTATCAAATACCACGGGCTGGAAAAAACAAGCATTCTAGCAGAGCAGCCCAGGAAGGTGTTCTGAGTCATGTGCGTTGGATTGTCTCCTCTCAATGTCTTCATTCACTGACTGCCTGGTGCATTGTGAGAATGCAGCAACACTCCAAACATCCGGGCGTCCATAAAGCTACGAGATCATCTTCCATTCATGGTGCCAATCGATTGGAGGGTGCCCAACTTTGACTGTAAGCCCCAGTCTCCAGACCCAGGGACAGAGCAGAAAGAATGATCAGAAGGCACAAACCAGAGGTGATGGGAAATGAAAGTGAGCGTAGGGCCTACACCAGCCTTGCGTGCGGTTAGATCCGCCTAGCTGACAAGGGCAGGCGTGAGAGGGGATGGCAGCTTGCTTTCCTCAGGTCGGTAGCCCACCGTGCGAATGACTGGCTCCCAGCTTTCAGGACCTGTGATCCAGTTCCAGCACAATCACGCCTTGTTTCGGAGAGGTCCAGGCCCACGTTGCATCAGCTTTCAAAGGGCTCTGACTAATACATCCCAAATGTGCTGGAAGATTCTGAGAGTGAACATGAGGGAGGTAAATGTCACTATTGTGTGAGGCTGAGGTTTGTTCACCATTTCAAACAGACCTGGCTGGCCTTGCTGAGGGCTCAAGGGACAAAGCATTGTGTAATCTCAACCAGCTCCGAGGATTTGGGGCTGGCAGAAGGGCAGGATTCACTAGTCCTCCCACAAGAGAAAGGACTACAAGAGAAAGGAATGATTAATCATGGGAGCCAGAGATCAGTTAATGGCAGCCTTAAATCCAACATCATCTCCTCAGCTGGGAGTCCCACATCAAGGGGTGGGCAGGGTTGGTTCCCTCCGAGCCCTCTCTCCATGGCTTGCAGACGGCTGTCCTCTCCAGTGTCCTCATGTGGTCTTCCCTCTGTGTGTGTTTGTGTCCTAATCTCCTCTTCTTATTAGGACATTGGTCATACTGGACTAAGGCCAACCCATATGACTTTGTTTCCCTTTAATTGCCTCTTGAAGGCCCAATCTCCTAATGAAGCCACATTCTGAGGTGCTGGGGGTTAGGATGTCAACATATGAATTTGGTGGGGAAACAGTTCAGTCCATAGTAGTCCCTAAGCCACCCTCACTATCTCCAACTCTCAGCAAACACATGACAAGGGGGCATTGACTGGTATTAGGCAACATGCCATGAAACAATCTAACATGACCAACATTACAGAATATTAGCTCACAAATGCTATCACTGAAGGGCCTTAGAGATGTTTTGTTTCAATGGGCTCTTTCATTAATGGGGAAACTGAAGTGTGGAGAGGGGTGAGGACGATGCCAAATACTGTGAAGATGTGGAGCAACAGGAACTCTTAGTCATTTTGCTGATGGGAATATAAATTGTGCCATCACTTTGGAAGACAGTTTGGTGGTCTTACAAAGCCAAACATACTCTTATCATAAAATCCAGTAATCATACTTCTTGGTATTTTTCCAAAGGAGATAAATTCTACCAGATATTAAGCTGTCCTAAAAACTTTAAAAAAACAGCCAATTTGAAATATCTAAAAGAAAACTAGTGACTGTATTTTATCATTTTTTTGTATATACATAGATTATTTTCATAGTTATTACATTATTTTTAAAAGTATTTTTGCATGTATTTAGAATTTATTAATTATCAGCATTATGAATAAAAAGGAAAGAAATTTTCCTTCTAGTGGGCATTCTGCATCACAAAGAACACATGAGATCCAATGAGGACACAAAGTGACACATCAGTGAATTGCAATGTCTCATTTGAGGACTAAACCTATTTTATTAATGGAAAGCACAAATAATGCTTGATAATCCCACAACGTAAGTAACCACGTAAGTCATGGTCACGCAAGTCTCCTGAGCATAGATAGCAAGGGAGAAAGACCCAGAACCATGTTGAGTGAAGAAGCAAATGAGCTCTCCATTGGAAAATCCACAAAGTGTCTGATCCACAAATAACCAATTAAGAGTCCGCTACCAACATGTTCACCCTGGTATTGGTGCCCAAGATCAAGTGCCTTTGATCACGTTATTCCTGGAGGCCATAAAACAAGGGCTGCACACCTGGACATCATGCCCTGGGATGGTGACTTGAAGGGAATGTCACATTGCTGAAATCTCATCAGCAGGAAAGTGGAAGTCTAGGTTGTTGATGTACAGTCCACTGGGACCCCATCCAAAGGGGCAAAAACTCAAGGTCCACTGCCCTCAAAGACAGAGATGCGATCTCCCTCCAGCCCATATTTATTGAATGAAAAACTAAATGAATAAATAGAATGGAGCATCAAAGAGTGTCCATCCTGGCAGACCTAGAGAAGGAAACTTTGGTCTGTGAACTTTGAAGTGGCTAACCTATCATACACATAAACCCCCCTGGCTTGGCTCTTGAATTTGGTAGTTTCTCATTTGGTGTTATGTTAGTTGCCCCAGATTTCTTCAGGAGAAAGGGACTACTTATCCCTGTGAAAGGTTTGTTCCTGGGAGCTTGTGTAATGTTGCCAGTACAGTATTAATATTACCTGAAATATCCCCATTTCTTTGATATATGTCTTCCAAAGGTGGGTGATGTGTACATGGATTCCTTATGAGTTAGTGGAGCATTTGAGCATTTCTGAAAACCACCTCAGAAGAAGCATTTGAGTGACATGGGGATTAGGACATTTAACTATTGACACTTCTCTGCATTAACTAGCTGTGTGGCCTTGACAGGGCCACTTCACCTCCCAGATATTCAGGTATATTTCTCTACCTGTAAGTGAAGGCATCAGACAATGATTTCTATGAGCCTTTCCAGTTCAGAGAGTCAATGGTTCTGCTATAAGGTAGAGAGAGGTAAATAAAGAGTAGTTGAAAGGAAACATATCAAGCTGAGGACAGATCAGGAGGACTGGTGTTTATGGTAGAGAGAGTGGAGGAGGAGAGCAGTAGAATCCCAACAGTGCTCACAGTAGAGCTGACGGGCTCCTGGAGAAATGGCGTCACCACCTGAATCACCGTGCCATAATCCGAGACTTCATTTGTAATCTTAGGCTTTATCATGTACTGTGAATGATATATTTTAAGGCGTAACATCTCCAGGTTTTTAAACTGTAAAATAAAGTTTTCCTTCAGGTGTTTCAGAACGCTGCCCCATGCTTATCTTATAGCATCAACGTATCACATGCCCCATTACCAACCACTACAGTTTGAGGCTCATGCAATTTTCTGCTAACCAGAAGTTAAAAGCTACAGTGAAATAATGTTTTCCCTTCCTCCTTCCTTTAGGGGTGTACCAACAACTGTTTTTTTCAGTTAGCCTCCTATTTGAAAACATTATTATAAATTGTTAATCAAGGCCAAATACTTCAGCAGCTGTTACCAGGTGAACACTTTGTGAGTTTTGTCTATGAGTTTATTTGTAATGAGATTCTTGGAAGATGTCTAATCACAAGGAAATCTGTTGATTTTTAATCTTTCAGCGTTGCCAGTGGTCTCAGGGTATCTTTTTACACTGCCTTGTATTTATTTTTTTTCATAACACTGAAAATGATGACTCTTTGCACACAGAACTCTGTAGAATCTTTTGCTAGATCACAAGAGCAGAGACCAGGATTCCCTGGGTCTCCTTCTATTTTCTTTACAAACCAGATCACCTGTATTCCTGCATGTTACCTGGACAATGGTCTCGGTTCCCTCATTCGCTAGAAGACCCTATGCCTTGGTGTGTCACCCGAGGCTCCCCTTAGGAAAGGCACTCTTCACTAAGGTTGTGCAGAGATAGAAGTGACAACGGGGCCCCTTTGTCTTCATCACAGGCCACATGTCAGAGACAGGGGAGCTTCTTGTGTACTGAGCACACTGCAGAAAAAATCAGTTAGTGCTTGTAATAAAAAGCTACTTCCTTTTGCTTGCTTTTAAAAAAGCAAATTAAGTGTTCTAGTCATCACAAATTTAAATTAAGCATAGGGAACAAAGACCAGGCAAAAATTAATAAAAATATATTGTAGTTTTGTAATATGATCAGATTAAAGGAAAAAAGTAGTAAAAAAAGGAAAGGCAGACAAATATACAGAAGCACAGACAAAGGGACAAGGAAAGGCAAAGAAGCGTCTAAGCTGACAGGCACACAGATACTTCTGTTGACCCAGGCACATGGGGTACACTCAGTCAACGTAATACCTAATGGCATGTCACCCCCATCTTGTGTCTTCTGGGATACTGGTAACAGAAACTTTTAAACTCAGGTTGTATTCACAATTAGAGAGATCAAGTTCCTGTCGGTACCTGCTCCATCTTTTGGGAGACCGATTCAGTCCATTAGTACAAATTTCCCATAACTGTGGTAAGGGGAGCAGAAATGTGACATGTAGGAGACAGTAAATGGTGAGGCACGCAGTGAGGGTAAAAACAAATCAGAAGCTAGTTTTACAGGTAAAAGTTTCAAGTTATTATAGAACTAGAAATGAAGAGAGAAAAGATACTGGCACACAGACATTCAAATTCAAAGGGTCATATACATAAACACACATACACACACATGGTCATACACACACAAACACAAAACCATTCACACATACACACACACACACGGCCATATATGAAATGGTAACAGTGGCTCATCTCTGTGTTTTTAATTATTATTTTCTACCCAAGTGAACATGTATTACTTGTTTAACACAATATAAAAGGAGAAATTTATAAAAATCAGACCTGCAGCCAATACACAGGAGATTCAAAAAAGAAAACATTCTTTAATATGTCTACAATTAAACCGTAAAGTGTTATCATAAAAATGTGGTTACTTACCATACCGAGAAAAAAAAAAAAGAAAATACTGCACTCCCTCAGCATAAGCTAAGGTGGACCTACCTTTTGTTGATTTCTCTGAAAGCCTGGGGAATAGATATCATATTCATTTTGATATGTGTTTCTTTCTTTATGTCGTGAGAAAGGTACAGAGTTGGAACTCTACAGGGATCCTGGTGAATGGGGAGAAAAGGAATTGAAACAATTGGGGTGAAGAGTCTAAGATTCTATTTAGAAGCGATTTGTTTTAGCCAGTTTGGATTCTAATTTTTCTGATGATTTCAGTGGAAATTCTACCATGGAAGCCTTATAAACTATCAGAGGAAAAGAGACTCGGGTGTTTCTTTTTCTTTTAATAGAATCACTCTCTTTTCATTCTTTCTAATGTTTCCGAACCTACCACTTGACAAACGTGAATGGATAGTGAACAGCTGTTACAAACACAGGCACACAGGTCTCGATATCCATACATTTGCTTCTTTGAGTCTCTTTGAACCCTTGACCTTTTCAGTTGAGTCTATTCCATCTCAGCATTTGAAATTCTTGTGCAGACATGCATTGACAGGGTCTGTTTGCTGACTACTTCCTATGTGCAAAGCATGTAAAATTCCTATGTCCTGCTTTTTAAAATGCATTACTTTCTTTTTATAGAAGACTTGGCCCCTCCTATCATTCTAAAGGTGTCCTCATATTCTTTGCAGTCCCTGAGGCAGGGCCTGCTGGAGGACCCCTCAGGAATAAGTGGGTGGTTCCTGCGATGCTCTTTCTTCTCATTGGGCAGGTGTGAAGGGTCCTAGGGAGGGGTGCTGGGATTGAGTTTTGTGGATTGTCAGGGTTGAACAAGAAAGCCCAGGAAATGGGGAGGGCTTCCTGGAAGCTGCTTTCTCCACAACTGGATCTGCATCAGGGCATCCAGGGCTTGAAGCCTGAATCCATCCTCTAAAGACTACTGGAACGTTCCAGAGGTTTGCCTTGAATCTTTAGGGTTTAGAGAGAACCAGTCTTTTAGGATTCATCTCTTGCCATCTTTGAAAAATAATAATAGTTCTTGTAAAGCATGCAAGAGGCCAGGAGCAACAAAATGAAAAATGCCTGAAAGTTACTGAACTAAATTCGCCCTGTCAGATGAATGTAAATTGTACCTGAGTTCATATAAAGATTAGACGCTGATTTTGTAGCTTTCCTGCATGGAGGATTGTGACGCGCCTGGGTTTTTCTGCACCATTTATTCTTCCCTAAATAATTTCAGGGTCTGACTTGGCTTTTTGGAATGGAGTTGTCAAGGGTGAAGACAAAGGTAGGCGCCATAGTGATTGACATGCATGGTAAGACATAGAACAGAGGGAGGACTGGGTTTTCTGGGGTGTTTTAAGCAGTTAGTAGGGCCCCAAAGGTACATTATTATTTTTTTTTTTACTTTGTGTCTTCATAATCTCTGAACAGGGATCTTTCAAAATTTAGTTTCTACTACAGACTAGTAAGTTAATAATATTTTAAGACAATATTTTTATTAGAGTATTCTAAAGATCCTCGAAATTCTATACTCGTTTTTAAGTAATTGGAGATTTATAATCCAAAAAACTAGAAGTCTCACAAATCTTAAATTTTTGTTTATTTTATGAGGCCATTTTGTTTATTTTCATAAAGATAATTTATATTATTGGATTTCTAAAAAACAGATTAATTTTGTATGATAAAAAAACACACAATGCATTGGATATGTAATATCTGTTAGAGATTTCCTGCTCCTTTATCTGACCCTGGGCAATGTTCCCATTTTGGGGTCAATTCCTTGTCTTCTTTCTTTTCCTTTGTTTTAACTAGTTTTATGGACTTTGAGCCTTATTATCTTTTTGGAAGCTTGGGAGGTACTACTTAAAAGATGGTATATTTTACTGGGTTAAGATTAAAATCTTCTGAGGGAAATTTCCTGGAATATGAAGGGAAAGTGACTTACTTTTGGTGTCTCAAGATTAAAATGGGCATAAAAGAAAGTATAAATCTTTAATTTAAGTAGGAAGCCCCATCTGAGATTTCTAAAACTTATTCTCAAGCCGTGAACACCTCATGATGTTGTTAGTGCAGTAAAAAGGACATCTGTGTGTTTCTAAATATTACTTTAATCAAAGTAACATCCAAAGTAGATCAAATGAATAATTTTTAACTAGTAGTCTAAAGGGCAACTATTGTGCTTTAATATTTCTTAGTTTAAATAAAATACTTGAATGCATTAGCATAGAAAAAAGATTGTTAGCTGTCTGTATAGGATGAAGTGAAGCGAATAATTAAAACTGTGGGGGTTGAGGAAAGGTTTGGAGAGAGGAAGCAACTTTTTGGAACAATAATATAACTTTTGCAAATATGCTCTACCTATCAGAAAATACAAATATTTAAGCTGAGAAATAGAAATCATGTTTCCATTCTTTTAAAAGAACCTTGATATAACTTGTTTGGCAATGACATCCTTTCTGTCTGGCTGATATTCACCCTCCAGCTATTTGTTGATATCAGTTCTTGACTATCTTTGCGTCATTGGAAGGCACATTTCTCATTCTTCTGTCTTTTGATATTTCTACTGTGATCGTTATGGGTGACTTCTTGTTATTCAGAAATAAAGCCAAAACAAATTCTTTTATTTTCTTTTTAAACAAAAAAATACTAAATGTTCACTTAAAAGTCAAGCAATGTTATTGGTTGTGATTGTGTAGCCTGACTGAGTAATTCATCATTATATATATCATTAATCACTGAGCATTTGCTGCTGGGATATATAAAGAATGATGTACTTACAGTCTGAAATCCTGTAAATATATGGCTCTGAACATCTGAAAAATATATAAAAATAAAGTTTAAATAATTTAAGGATAACTATAAAGTTTTAAACTTCCTTGTTATAAGTTTTTGATGGCTGGAATACGAAGACCATGACATTAGTTTCTCTGGCTGTTTTTTTCTACTAATAAATATTCAATAATGGAGGAACTTAGCTACCTTCTTTCCTCATCAATACCCAATTCAAATGACAGAGAAAAATACTACTAAAAACGAATTAAACCCTAACAGTATGCTAGGAAATAAGACAGAAGACCTTCAGTAGGCAAGAAATGTTGAGGACTTCCTGCAGGAGAGAAAGCTTTTGGGATCTGAGGGATAGGGAACCCAGAGCAGAGAAAGCTACAACTCAGGACAGTAGAGCACAGCAGTTTCTTGCAGGAGTTCCTTGGAGACATTTCAAGGTGGGAATTGACTATGCAAATAATAGGAGTAATTAGTGTAAAATGCTTAGTACAGCTGCTCTTAGAGGTTTTCTCTTCTCAAAATATTTAGCTAAAGCCTGAAAACTGCAGTCTAGAGAAAGCGCACCCCATGCTTATCAAGGTCCCTGAGAGGTGTACTGGTAACAGACGGTAAGCCCAGCTCTCTGCAGAAGACAGAGAGGACATTAAAGAAGAAAAAAAAAGAAAAAAGACAGAAATAGATTACACTAATAAGCCTCAGCATAACCTGTGTTTTAGGATGGCCATTATGGGTTCCCTGGTCGTTACCTGCCCAACGTCCTTCAGAGGAGCTTGCCTGTCAGGATTTACAGAGGGGCCAGGCGGCCATGGAGGAGACCTACGAGGAATGCAAACCAGAAGGTAGAAAAGAAATCCATGTCAACTACCTATACTAGATGGCAAACTTCATGCAAAATGTGAACAAAAGTCAGATATTTAAAGAAGTTCAAGAGCATGAAAGAAAGCAATCCAGACCATCAAGCTAAACTGCTGAACCTTGAGGAAACAGAGATACTTCACAGAACAGAAAAGAATGTGAAGCTTTCTAATTAGTGTTTAGTGGGCAATGAGAAGATTATTCCTTCAGAAAACATGAATAAGTTGTTTTGGTTTTTTTTAAAAGATTTTTTTAATTGGGGAACTGGGGGATGGGAACAGCACTGGGGAATTGGGGGAAGGGGAACAGACAAGTTGCTGTGCTTTTGTTCTTCAGTCTAGTTGTGGAGGACGTTGCTTCACTGGCCCAAGTTGGCACCATCATTGTGCTCTTCCCGGGCGAGGCAGATCAGTCGCCGGCTTCTGGACGGCCACTCACGCTGGCTGCTGGCTACACACGGTAGCCCATGGCAACCCACTGCAGCAGGGGCTGCAGCCTACACTGTCGCCAGTGACTCATGGCAGCCCAGCTCCAAGTTGAGCTGTTGTTCAGCATCTTAGCTGTAGAGGGCAGCGTCACTGGCCCTCATATGTGGGATCCGAACTGGGGTCCTCTGGCGTCCCTAGCCAGCTCTTAACCAACGTGCCACTTGGCCGGCCCAATAAGTTGTTTTGAAAGCTGAGCGATTAGAAAACTAAAAGGCATACTTATTAAACAGGATTGTTGAAATTAAAGATTTTTGGGTGGGCTAAAGAATAGGATGGATTCAATTGATGAGCCAACCATGATCTGGAAAAGAATTTTGAAAAAATGTCAGCTCATAAAACAAAAGTAGAAAAGCTAAGAGATATGCTTAGAGATGTGGGGAATAGATTCAGGACTTTCAGAGAGGAGAGTGGAGCTCATGGAAGGTAAGAGTAGATCAATTAAATGATAGGGAAAATGTCCTTGAACTGCACGAGATTTCAGTTTTCAGGTAGAAATAGCCAAGAAGAATAATTAACAAATAAAAAGCCATTCTTGGAAACGTAACAGATAGTTTAGGAAGAGCAAGGATGAAGCGATAACTCTAAAAGCTTATGGAGTCGATAAAGCACAGACACACACCAGGTTATCTAAGGAACAGAGATGACTTCCACACTGTACTTTCTTTAGAGGAGCTGGAAGACAGCAGGAAAGTGGCTTCACAGTTTATTTCTCACTTAAGCATATTAGCATTTTCTGTGTGCCAAACACTGCTCTAGACTCACATCCCTGCCTTCATGAAGCTTACATTCTAGTGGCGGGAGACTGACAATGCACAGATGCATGAGTAAAGTATATTCAGTGTTAGATTGTGTTAAAAGCTTAAGAGAGAGAGAAAAAAAGCAGGTAAAGGAGCTATGAAATGTTGACTGGGGAGGGAGGTGCCAGTGTAGATAAGTACCCAGGCACAACCTCCCTCAGAAGTTGCTTTTGAGTACAGATTCCAAAGATGTGAGGAGGTGGGCTTGCAGCTTCTGGAAGAAGGACATTCCTGGCAGAGACAGCACGCAGCACACAGGCCCTGAAGCAGGAGCTTGTCTATCCAAACCCTGAGGAAAATGGTATGAACCTAGAAGTTCATGCTGAGCCAATGCTCAACACAGTGTTAAGGCAACATAAGACCATGATTTTACACATGCCTACGCTTGGGAAGTTTTTCATTCACACACGTATGTGTAAAAACATGCACAAGGATCTACTTGAGCAACATGGAATAGGAATCCAGGAGAGAATATGGCCTAAAACAAAATAAATGGTGATAGCTGAGGATGGCTCGAAAGAAGCAAAAACAAAATAGAAAACAAAAAACTAAACAGACAATAACATACATTTATTTAAATGATAGCCCCTCAAAAGTTTGATGAATGGGCCATTCCCTGGCAAGTGATATCTGTTCAGTGATGTATAGTGACATTTCCTGCTTTAAGAGCCAGATCACACCATTCATTTCTGCAATGGCAATATTTTATAATCCTAACATTGTGCATGCTGTTTACAGTATTTTAATTTGAAGATAGTCCTTTAGATAAAGTGTGGATGATTTATTGAAGGATACAGAGCAGAATGTAATTGTTATACACTAATATATGCCTAATTTAACATCAAAGGGTGATTCAACTGACATTTTCTAAAGCAAGGGAGTTAAACATGTTGTTTAAAAAATTATAATAGAAAAATTATACTATAAGAGAAATGAAAGATAAAAATGTGCACTTTTTAAAAACCATATGAATACATTATTTTTACAATTAAATAAAAAAATGAATTAATTCTTGAATACTTTATACTGGAGAAGGATAACTTAAAATATAAGACATTTCTGGTTCTAAAAATTTCTGACTTTAAAAAAATAAATTAAAATGCATTCAAAGCCACTTTAGCTTTGCAAAATTTTGTGGAAAAAAGTTGCTGCTAAACTTCAAAACAGATTGGAAAAAAATAGTAAACAATGAAATGTATAGTTGGAGATGTTTTACTTATTGGAAAAGTATCATTAGGAAGGCAGGAACAATCTATTTCATCAGCAAATAATAACAATTTTGGGGAATCTTGAGAATTTGATTGCAAGATATTTCAAAGTAATATCTACAAAAACATGCCAATTCAAAATGAAATAAAGATGATGTAAAGAACAAAATATTACAAGGCTTCAGAGTGAAATCCACATTTTGTCAGATTACTTAATATGCTGAAATGAATGCAATAAGATAACTAATAGTTGATGAAATAGCAACTGTCAATTTGTGTGAGATACATACAGAAAATGTCAAAATCTGTCTTAGATAATGAGACATTCTTGGGTGTTTTTCAATGTTGAAGAGACTACTGTGGCCAATTTACATCAGGTTATAAAAATCTAACTGTAGCAAATTTAGGCTGATGTCAATAAAATGGGTTGCCAGACCAAGGATGGTTCTAGGAACACAAATAGAAATTTTAATGGAGTTGTAGCACAGTGTAAGGAGAGAGAGCCAAAGTTTGCTATGCGCAATTTCATGTTTAGGGAGCAAAAAGTGATTTAGTGACCAACATGCTAAATGCCTAATGACATTTAATTGTTGGATGGCTATAAAAATGCATGATGGTTTGTAAAAGCAGAGAGTTATGTCCACTGAGCAGTTTCAAATGCCTTATGGGTAAATATATTTTTACACAACAAACAAACAAAAAAACCTCCTACAAAGTCCCAGTCATCAGCTGTTTTGATGGCAGAAATTTTATGGCAACCCCATTTATGAACACTGTAGTTGTGCTTGTGCTGTATCCCTGAAGGATATCAGGGTACATACATGGCTAGTGGACATGAGCAAGTTCAATGTGGAGATCCAGGAAGAATGTGAGTTACAGATGAAGACAGTTGTGCCATCACGATATTAATGGTCGTTGAAATCGTGGTGGAAGGATCACCTAGAGAAATAAATGCCCAAGACTGAGTGCTGTCTTCCAGAAAGCATTAGATCAGGCATTGGCTAAAGAGCCAAAGATAGAAGGAAAAGAGACATAGTCTGAAAGAGACAGGAGAAGGGCTTGTGCCATGGAAGTTAGGAGGCCAAGGTTCAAGAAGTGGGAATGTGCCTGGAGGATACTGACAGGGATGGTCAGTGTGAAATGGTGCAGTAGGAACACACACATGCAGGCTTTTGGATTCCTTCTTAGCGCTTGTCAACTCTAAGGTTCTCAGAGCAAACACTCTTCCTAACCCTTCCTGTTAAAAACAGAGCAATAATGGGATTAGATGTATGCTTTTTTCCCCTCCCACAGTATACTATAGATCATAGATTGCTTGACCATTTCCTTAATATGAAAGAAAACACATATCAATTTTAGATTGGGGAGAGAGAAATTGGTAGAAATTTGATAGTGGCTGCAGTCAGCAGAATAGCTACCCCCCCCCCCCCCCCCCCCCCCCCGCAGAGAACCAGAGACTCGGCAGTGAGGAGGACTCGGCTTGCTGGTAGGCGCTGCAGTGAAAAAGAAGGAGGAAAGGGCTCACAAGCCAAGGAACATGGTGTCTTCTAGAAACTGGAAAAGGCAAGAAAGCGAATTCTCTCCTAGAGCCTTTAGAAGGAGTGAAGTCCTGCCAACACCTTGATTTGAGCCCAGGGAGACCCACTTTTAACTTCTGATCCCGGGAACTGTAACATAACAAATTTGTATTACTTAGCAAATTACCAAGTTTGTGCTAATTTTGTTACAATAGAAATAGAAAACTAAGTGGCATTTTAAATATGTAGTGTTATGGCATTGTATTCTTAAAGTTTATGTTTGAATACATATATGGAGGAATTGTATTTGCTCTTAAGCTTAGGAGGGTCCTGTTTAATCACATACAACTGTCTATATACAATTAAAAAAAATATGGTCTCAGAGTTGGGAAAAAAAGAAATCATTGCTAAATAGGAGGCGTTTTTATTTTTTGCAAACAAACCTAGCACTTTGCTCCCAAGGAGAGAAAAACAAAACCTGCCCTAATTACAGGCCACCTGTGTCACACTATGATCATGTGATGCTGAGAGTATTCAGGTTCCTGAGCTAAAAATAAGTTGATGACACTGTGTTCTATTAATGAGTACACGATCTTATCAGAGCATCCTGGGCTTTGATCTAGAGTTTATCCGCTTAAAATCTTTATAACTAGGTTTTTTTGGGAACTTTCTTAGTCTTTATTGTTTTTTTTCGTTGAATGATCAGTAAGGACCGCTTATTATTGCACGTATGGTTGTTTTCTTGAAAAGAAGTATTTTTTGTCCTCTAATGTCTTAAATGTAGTCATTCTTGTTCCTGTTCTGATTTAAAACACTAACGATTCCCATCACTATCAGCAAAGAACCAGACCAGGTTGTTTTCTTCACTGGAGTGAGGCTGGTACTCTATTTTCCAGTAGGCTCCAATTTAACAAATGGGCTATGTCCCATAGTTCGTGTGTAAGTCTGTTGTTGGGAATGTGGAACAGATTTGCTCAGACAAACAAGGTAATAAAAGATGATTTTGTCCCTAGGCTGCTTTTCAAAGAGTATTTGAATGGTCCCAATCTAAGTGCTAGGATCTGGGAACAGAGGCCCTTCCATGCAGAAGAAGAGAGAAACAGATGAAGAGAGTATCTTTTTTATTTCTGTGTGGCTACCTAGACAACATGGTGAAATAGGTGGGGTTCATTTTCTTTCTCTGCCCAGATCCCAGCTGCCACTGCTTTGCTCCCACAGGAAATCCAGACTCTCAAGCCTCTGTTGACCCTCTATTGTGACATGAGACTCAGGGTTCCCAACACTCCATTTCCAGTGGCGCCCTGACTCAGTAATTATCACATCAGCAGCACCTTTGGAGGAGCCCCTCAGGACTATTGTTATCCCTGCTATATTGCCCAACTGCTATGGTCTAAATGCTTTCGTCCCTGTCAAATTCATATGTTGAAGATCTAATGCCCAAGGTGATGGCATTAGGAGATGGGGCCTTTGGGAGATGATACACTGCCTATATTTAGCTGAATTGTGAGGTTTGAAGGGCAGCACAGAGAGGGGATCTAGGTAGTGTGCCTTGGAAGGAACCTTAGTGGCAAGACTGGAAAAACCACAAAACCAGAAAGAGAGCCAACTCCATCCAGTAGTTTTTCTCAAACATCCTCTTCTAAGAGGTGGCCTCTAAGAGATGTTCATTGATTCAACCAATGCTTATTAAATCTGTCATATGTGGCAGACACTGCTAAGATTGGGGGACACTATGGTGAATGGCTAGGTGTGGTCTAACTGCCAAGTAAGCAGGTGGACCCACCACTGTGACCAGTCCTCTGGGAGGTAAGGCTGCTCTGAAAGGAGAAGCGGTGTATTTTCTGGCAACATAGAAGAGGGGCCCTTACCCCAGACTTGTGGTATCAGAAAAGGCTTTCCAGGAAAAAGCATTTACACTGATCTCAGAAAGGGGCAGTGAGAGCAAATTAAGGGGAAGAAAAGGGATAGAGTGGAGTGGAGCAAACTCCAGGCCTGGAGGTTAGCGAGCATGGCACATGGAAGGACGTGAGTGGTTACTGAGTCACCAGAGGTACTTATCAGTGGCACCCAAAATAAGGTCCCTGGACTAGCAGCGTCAGCATCCTGGGAACTTGTAAGAAATACAAACTCTCAGGCCACACCTTGACCTCCTGAATCAGAAACTCTGGAGATCCAATAACCTGAGTGTTAACAAAGTTCTAGGGGATTCTGGTGCCTGCTGAAGGTTGAGCATCCCTGTTGCAGCCTCTCAGAGCCAATGTTGCTCCCATTGGAGCCACTGCTTTGGGGGAGCTGAGGACTTCTTTGGGTACCCTCATGTAGACTCCTCTATGCAAAGGTCTGTGCAATCTGGGAAGTCCAACTTCCAGGTGCTCCTGGCATGCTCCCCAACCCTGGGGTCTCTCATGCATGACACTCATGGGTTTAGATTTGGGAACCTCCAATTTTTCTACCATCTCTGGGACATCCTGCGGCCTTCACTTGGCTGAGGAGCATTAGCAGAAGCGAAAGGAGAAAGCGTGTGGCTCCATTTGATCTGCACAAGCACCTTTTCCAAGGTGCTGGCTCCTCGGCATTTAGCTCTGACTCTCCACTGGGAAGAGACCATCCACAGGATACAGCCTGCATGTGTCCTGTGGTAAAAGGCATGGATTCTGGAATCAGACTGCTTGGATTCAAATCCCAACTATACCACTTACTCATTGTGTAGTGAAAGGCAGGGCGCTCAACCTCCCTCTGCCTCAGTTTTCTAATCTGTAAAACGGAGATAATCTTTCC
This sequence comes from Hipposideros armiger, assembly GCF_001890085.2. NCBI lineage: Eukaryota > Metazoa > Chordata > Mammalia > Chiroptera > Hipposideridae > Hipposideros > Hipposideros armiger. The sequence continues at coordinate 812,130 of NW_017731441.1, read as the reverse complement.
TACCATGTGGGATTATTATGAGTAATGAATGGGTTAATAAATGTGAAACCTTCTAAATGGGGTCAAGTGTACACTATGCACTTAAAAAAATGTTACCTGCTGTTTTTGGCTCCATGGTATCTCTCCATGTTATAGTGTCATTATTGCCTCTTCCCCAGCAGAATGTTGGGGCCACACCCTTCTATTGCTGCCTCTGTTGAGGCTCTACTACCCACTGACATAGGAAGGAACATCTAGAGTTTTCTGCTTTTCTTTAACTTCTCTAGTGAGGAAATCTCCAAATCACTCAGGTTGATCAGTAGCTTAAGGAGTAGAATAAAATGATGAGTTCATTTGTTATAATATGTAACAGCCACCGACACCTAAGCTCTCCCAGGTGCTCAGTGCTTATTTGTTAAGGTGATACCCCATTCCTTGGCTGCCCTTTTGATCTAAAATAGCTTTTTCCCCCACCATGGATTCTATTGCAGATTTAGGAGTTTAAGCTGATGATGGTTGTGTTTTGGTGAGAGTCAACCTGGTGACATTTTGTTTGTATGAAAGGCACATGTGTCATTCAAATCCCCACAGTCTGCTTTTTCTACTTTCTGGCTTTTTATTATGCTATTAGCCCACTGGGACAAGCAGCAGATTGCTTAACTGTGATGGAATCTTATGCAGAATTATTTGTAAAGTGTATATTCCAAAACTGTAGTTCTGGGAATGCTCATAGGTGCTATATAAAAAAGACCCCTGAAGTCAAATAACTTTAGGAAAAGTGAAAGATTATAGGTTGCTTTCCTGCAGGGCTTCTTAGAACTTAAGTATAAATGTGGCAGATGTAATATGAAACGTCTCCCAAACTATTTGATCTCCAAGCACTTTTTGTCGGGGAGCATCTCAGGGTTTTGGGTTCTGTGGGGCCACACCTGAGAAATGTGGTTTTCACTGGCACAGCTATAGGAGCAAGAGGTGGTGTTTGTGTGGGAAGGGACTGCTATAGTCATGTAAGTAACTGTTCATGGTCCTGAGCCATTGCTGTGGGCTGTACAGCGCTGGGTCTTATTAAATAAGGACCCTGAAGGCTTCTGTACTTTCTTTCAGGGATTCTGAACCACAGAAAGGAAAAGGGGGTGCTGGAAGAGACTGGAAGGATGAGGGAATGAGAAATAGCCAAGCCTACTGGAAAGGCAGAGCTCTGAGAGATTCCCAGAAAGAAAAGTAGATTTATTTCACTGTTTTCAAAGAATTTTAGTTACCAAGAAAGCAATCACCATGGACCACAATCACAATTCATAAGGACTAAAGGAGAGCAAGAAATTGTGTAAGGTGGTCGAGCTAGAACAAGTGCTGACATAAATGGATAAGTTTGCCTATGCAGTCAGTGTCACTGAGTTATAACAAAAGTGCTTATGGCTTTCATTGGCATTTTTTAAATGCGAAAAACTTGCCAATTTAATGTAGGCTGAGGCATCTTTTCTTATCATAAAAAATAAACAACTTTTTCAACGCTGTGGGGAATTGGGAAAGGACATGTCTCAACTTATCTCTCTTGGGTTTCAGATCAATAGAAACTCACAACTGATGACACCCCACACTTCCCTCAGAGTCAGTAGATGTTTAGGTTTCATCGAACCTGTTTGTTTTGATTTGGAGCCCATGATCAGGTCTTTTATTTCTCATTTATGTCATCCTAAGCAAATACAATTTCAAATATTAAAGCATTTACACCTTACTTCACACTATGAGTTCTACGATAACTCTGACAAAGAAGAAAACTTATTTTCGTTTTGTCTAAATCACTGGAGAAAAAAAATAAGTACAAAAAAATCCTTTTTAAGCCCATAATTAAAACTATTTTATGAGATATCTGCAACTTTTAAAATAAATGTTACTCATATTCTACTGCTTATCATTGTGGTTCTCAGCCTGGAGGCAGGAGTGGGGTAGGTTAGTGGGCCCTTTCAGAGCCTCCTGTCCAGAAAATTGTTTCTCCCTTAGGATAAGATGGTGGGCATTTGAATGAGCTCTGTGAATATTTTCCAGGGTCTTCAATCTTCAGTAAAACTTTGGAAACCAGTCATAGCTGATGGGTACTTCCAAAATAATGTTTCCTGTTTTTAATTGCCTAAAATACTTTATAATTGATTTCTTTTAAAAAGTGAGTTGGGTCAGAGGTGGGGATATTTTTCCTATTTTCCACCTACTCTACTTCAAACTCTTTTTTTTTTTTTTGGTGGGGATTAGAATAGAAGGAATAAAAATGTGATTCACCGAAGAAAGAAATGAATGACTCCAGATTTGAAAGTTGTGGGGTGGATTGCTGATTGAACCCTGGCTATAAGCAGGAAATGCAAGAGAAGATAATTATCTGAAAGAGATATTGCTCTTCTTATATTCCTTAAAGAGCCATAGTCACCACTGGAAAGCTTCTTATTTATTACATCCAGTGTCATGGACTGGCTTGCTAAGGAACAGACATTTATGTCCAGGAGCAATGAACTAGTTTCTCATCAAGAAATCTACCAGACAGCTGCCCAAAGCGTCTGAGTATGCTTTGCACAAAAGAAAAATCAACTTTATCTTTTAACCTCACTTGGGATGAAAGGCTTAAATTTGGCAAACTGAAAGTAAGGTGAAGAGTATGTACTTTTTTAAAAGAGAGAACGGCAATGTCAAATTTAAGGTAGGATGGTAAAATAAATTTTTGGTAATTTATTGACAATACATAGCTTTTGGGTTGTTGGAAAAGTCATGACGTATTTTTCTATGTTTTTCATTGCAAAAATGCGTCATGACTTTTCCGACAACCCAATATGACAGCTGTCATCCTTCTGAAGTGGAGAGAGTGCTCTAATGTGAAAACAAAGCTTGACTAATGTGATATAATGCAACATGTTAGAGGGAGATCATACTTTAATTTATATCCTAATTAAGAGTAGTGGGTATCCCATTAAACAAGGGACCCTGCTAAAATTATCATATTAAAGGGGCTCTTTGACGCTTTATCTTTTCCAAGCCAAGATATTTCTTTAAATTCAGAGCTGTTACACTATATCAAGTATACAAGGACTATCTTATTGTTTAAATTTAATTTTTCTAATTTTTAAGTTAAATTCTTATTATAAAAGTAATATATGCATGCTTCAAGTGGTCAAAATTTCAAATGTTAATGAACGGCACAAAGTAAAAAAGTAAGATTTCTCCGTTTTGCAACCCCTATGTGTGTTCATCTTTCCAGAAATTTTTACTCAAATACTATTGTTCTACACATTTTCTTCTGCAATTTGCTTTTTCCTCCCATTTGGTATCAGTTAGACTATTCTCCACATCTCATTCTTTCTAAAGACTGCATGATATTGTTTGGAAGGATGTTCTAGAATAAATCTAAGAGACATCTATTAATGAGAGCTTAGCTTATTTCCAAGTGTTTCCCCAGTTTCAAAGAATGCTGAAGTAAGTATTGTGGAACATGGATCTGCATACTGGTTCAAGTTGTGGATACATTTTTGGAAGTAGAATTGCTAGGACAAAGGGGATGTGCATTTTTATTTATTTTTTTAAAGGTTTATATTAAAATATAAAATATATTAGTTTCAGGTATACAGTATAGTTATTACCATATTATTGATTCTATTTCCTATGTTAGGTGTAAAGCATAGTGGTTAGATATTTATATAATTTAAGAAGTGATTCCCCCTGACTAGTCCAATACCCACCTGGCACTATACATAGTTTATTATCATATTATTGACTTTATTCCTTATACTTTATATCTCCATGACTATTTTATAACTACTAACTTGTATTTTTTAATCCCTTCTCTTTTTTCACCCACCCTCAACCCCCGTACCCTCATCTGGCAACCATCAAAATGTTCTCTGTATCTATGACTTTATTCCTGTTTCATTTGTTTGTTTATTTGTTCTTTAGATTCCACTTATAAGTGAAATCATATGACATTTGTCTTTTGCTGTATGACTTACTACACTCAGCACAATATCCTATATGTCTGTTATATTGTTGCAGATGGCAAGATTTCATTATTTTTTGGCTGAGTAATATTGCACTGTATATATGTACCACTTCTTCTTTATCCATTCATCCATTCAGGGACACTCAGGTTGCTTTCATATCTTGGTTATTGTAAATAATGCTGCAACGAACATATGGATGAGCATGTCCCCTAGAAGTAGTGTCTTGAGTTTCTTTGGATAAATACCCAGAAGTGGAATTACTAGGTCTTTCTTTGACTCTTATTACAATCTTTGTTTTAAAGTCTATTTTGTCTGGTGTAAGTATTGCTACTCTGGCTTTTTGTTTATTCGTTTGTTTCTATTTTCATGAATATCTTTTTTTCATTCCTTTCCTTTCAGTCTGTGTGTCTTTCAATCTGAAGAGAGTATCTTATAGGCAACACATGTAAGGGTCTTGTTTTCTTATCTATTGAGCTCTCCTATCTTTTGATTGGAGCATTTAATCCATTTATATTGAAAGTAATTGTTGATAGGTATGTAGTTATTGCTGTTTTATTATTCATATTTTTGATTTTTTTTAAATCTTAAAGTAGTCCTTCTAAGATTCCTTGTAATACTGGTTTTGGTGGTGAGGAAGCTCTTTATCTGTCCTTCAATTCTAAATGATAGCTTTGCTGGGTTGAGTAATATTCGTTGTAGGTCCTTGCTTTTCATCACTTTGAATATTTCCTGCCAATCCCTTCTGGCCTGCAAAGTTTCTGTTGAGAAATCAACTGACGGTCTTATGGGAACTCCCTTGTTGGTAACTAACTATTTTTCTCTTGCTGCTTTTAAGATTCTTTCTTTGTCTTTAACCTTTGGCATTTTAATTATGATGTGTGTTGGTGTTGGCCTCTTTGGGGTCATCTTATTTGGGACTCACTGTCATTCCTGGGATTGTACATTTATTTCCTTTGCCAGGTTAGGGAAGTCTTCATCATTATTTCCTCAAATAGGGTTTCAATTTCTTTCTCTCTCTTTTTTCCTTCTGGTACTCCTATAATGTGAGTGTTGGTATGTTTGATGTTGTCCCAGAGGCCCCTTACACTCTCCTAATTTTTTTGGATTTTTTTTTGTTGTTGTTCTGTTCTTATTGGGTGTTTTCTGCTACCTTATCTTCTAAATCGCTGATTTGATCCTCTGCTTCATTTAATCTATTGTTGATTCCCTGTAATGTATTCTTCATTTCTGTTATTGTAGTCTTTATTTCTGACCGGTTCCTTTTTTTTGTTTTGTTTTCTATCTCCATTTTTATGTTTCCTATCTCTTTGTTGAAGTTCTCCCTGAGATCATTGATCATCCTTATAACCAGTGTTTGGGACTCTGTGTCTGGTACGTTGTTTGCCTCCATTTTATTTAGTTCTTTTTCTGGCGCTTTGTTCTGTTCTTTTATCTGGGATATATTTCTTTGTCTCTCCATTTTGCTGCCTCCTTGTGTTTGTTCCTATGTTTTAGGTAGAGCTGCTACATCTTCCAGTCTTAGTAGAGTGGACTTATGTTGTAGATGTGCTGTGGGGCTCAGTGGCACAGTCTTCCTGGTCATCTGAGCTGTGCATTTAAGATGTGTCCCTTGTGTGTGTGTGTGTGCCCTCCTCTTGTAGTTGAGCCTTGGTTGCTGTTTGCATGTCAATGGGAGAGATTGGACCTTGGGCTCATTGGTTGTGAGAACTGGCTGTGACTATAGTGGAGGAATCGTGGTGCAGGGGCTGACCCTACAGAGCAGGTTCTGCCTCAGCAGGGCTCTGGTGCCTGTGCAATCTGCCCCTTGTGTATGTCATACTTAGAGGTGGCTGGGTGATGCTCCAGCTCGTTTCAAAGATGGCCACTGGCATGCCAACCCCATGGCCACCTGCGAGGAGACTCACTGCAGGTCAAGTTCAGCTGCATTTGGTGTTCTACCCAGGACTACCTGGCAGGAGCCACAAAGCAATCCACAGATGGCCACTGCCAGCACTGTGCTTGGAAGAGCTTCGAAAAGCCAAGCTGCAAACCAAGGCTGGCTGCCACTAGTGCTAGGCTTAGGGCTGCTCAGCCAGAGGTACGGGACACACTCAAGCCAGATGCTGCTTGTCTGGGTTCCACGAACCTTTGAGAGACCCTAGGAAAGTCTGCGTCATGAGCCAAGGCAGGTGGTTTGTACAAAAAAGCCACTGGAAGTGGCTTGGATGTGCCTGAAAGTTGGGTGGGGCAGGGTCTTAGAATTTTCAGTGCAGGGCCGTACTGATGGGTATTCAAATAGGGCATCTGCCTACATCTGCACTCTGGGAGGGAGAGGGCTCAACAAAGAAACAATGGCTTCTGCCAGTTCCTATGTCCGGGATGAAAGCTGCCCTTCCAGCCATCACTCTGAAGCCACTCTACTCTGTTACCTCCCCCCTCCCCCACCCCATACACACATGTCCCTGTCGCCTCTCCAGCTGCTATCCCAGTGCTGGAGGTTAGAGCCAGTGATTCCTACTCAGCCACAATCTGTTTTTCACCACCAGACATTATGGGGACTTCCCTCCCTGACACTGGAACCCTGGGTTGGAGAGCCTAGTGTGGTGCTGGGACCTCTTGCTCCTTCAGGTTAGACCTTCACAGCTGTAGTATCTCTCCCAATCTTTAATGGTCACACGTAGGTGTGAGACCAACCTGTTCCAGGTCTCTGCCCTCCTACCAGTCTTTTTTTTTTTTTTTTTTTTTTTTTTT
>NW_017731441.1:786353-805409 GCF_001890085.2 Hipposideros armiger | reverse complement strand
CTGCTCAGCTCGGGCTGACTCGAACCGCTGTTGCTCAGAGCTCAAACTCTTGAGCGAGCTCTTAACCAACTGAGCCACTCAGCCGGCCCCCTCCTACCAGTCTTGAGGTGGCTTCTTTTGTTTGTCCATAGTTATAGGTCTTTGGTTAGCAGGATTTCAGGCAATTCTCAATGATGGTTGTTTTGTAGTTTAGTTGTAATTTTGATGTGGTCCTGAGAGGAGGTGAGCACAGCATTTACCTACTCAGCCATTTTGACTGGAATTCTTTGGGGATGTACATTTTTAATTATTATTATTATTTTTTTTTCTTTTTTTTTAATTTTTTTATTGTTAGTTTCAGGTGTACAGAACAATTAATTATTGATTTCTACTGTTAAATTGCCCTCCAGGAAAGTGATCACTAATTTTCCAAAGTATAAAGCTGTTTTATTTCCAGCATTACTAAAAATTAACTTTATCAATCACTTTATTTTTTTAATCTGGTAGATAAACTTCTCTCATTATGATTTAAATTTCATTAATAATCACGATATTGAATATTATAATATTTTATTACCTGTGTATATTTTTAACTGTACCTATTTTTATATAAAGTGGTTTTTAAAGATTTTTCTTTATTGATTTGTGAGAAGCATTTGTGTAGGAAAGAAATTAGGCCTTAGTATATTTAGTATGTAGCAGATATTTTTCCCAAAATCTTTTAAAAAAAATTTGTTTATGATATTTATTTTAACATAAGCTTTTTTTTCCTTTTTTGGGGGGTGGGGGGAAGGCTGGGAGGTATTTGTGTAATTGTATACACTAATAATTTCTTTCCTGACTTCTAGGAGAAAACATTTTTAATACTGATTTTATTCTCTCTCCCACCCTTTTCTCCTGCTATATCAGTCATATTTTGTTATTTGCACAAAACAAAAAACCCAACCTATTGTCCATTTTTTCTTTCACTCTTTATCCTTCAAGGACAATTTTAAGAAGTAAAATAGTCCTGTTGTGTGCAGTCGAGCGTTGTTCATGTGGGCTTTTTATTTGCTAAGGACATAATTACCTTGTTGGGATCCTCAAATTAATATTATCACAGACCAAAGAGGTTGGGCAGCATAATTAGGGGTCAGTGGAGGAATGCAACTCAGGGACCCAGTGAGATTAAGTTTCAGGCTGGCTTTTTATGTTTGCAGCTTACATAAAATTTAACATTTTCATGTATTCTTTCTAGGTGAATAGTCATACTGTAAGAACCTTAAAACTAATTAGGGCAAGAGAAAAAAAATCTCATTCTTGCCATCATGGTGTCTAGTCACCCTGTCCTCAGAATGCACCAGAACAGTAGTTACAGCCATTTCTTAATGTTTTCTAGCTGATTTGAGGTGTGTCAATTGCACCTTTGTTATTTAGTTCCTTGTCCTTCTAGATGACTAAAATCCTACCCCCTCTACCTTGCTTTTTAAGATGAGTTTAGATGCAAGAATAAACTTGTTTGATACCACATCAAGACATGTATAAAAAACTTTGGATGAAATGTTTTTATGGAAAGAAAATGATAGACAGTCCATGAACATGACTTTTGAGGCAGCAAATGGTCCTATAGATGCCAGACAAAGAGCAACACCTTCTCAATTTGAAAAGTAAAACATAGAATCTAGTTTTATTTGCATTTCTTTGATGACTGGCAAGTGAAGCCTTTTTTATATGTTAATGGCCTTTCGTTTCTTGCCATGAAACGTAAAACCAATCCCTTTAAAATTTGTTTTGATGAACACTTGCTTAGGCAATTCTTCATTCCACGCCACTTTGGTGTTAATCGTGCATTATGCGGGCACAGGAGAGACAATGCTGTACGCAGACTCAGAGGCATGGGTTCAGGTCCCTGCTGCATTATCATCTATATAATGCTGGGAACATTTCCAAGTATATAATGACCATTATGACATACAGCCTATGTTATCATAAGGTTTTTTTGAGAAGCAAAAGCAATCACAGGCTTGGAAGTATTATTGAACTTGTAAGGTACATATAGACGCTATAAGAATCATAATCAGAAAACATGATTTATTTCCTCCTGTTCAGAATAATGATTATGTTGAATAGGCAGTATACTTTACAAATAGTTTTCCATCCCCACAGTCTCAAAATCTGAGCCTCTATTCCTGATCTAAGTCACCATACTGATTCTAGACTTCAGCTTATCTAAAGAAAGGGTCTTAGGACGTTAGTTTGAATCCTAGAGTTTCCTCAGGATGAAGTTTAAGACCACCCTGTGGCCATGAAGAATCTTCCTAAATGGATTTTTCTCTTTGAACTCTCTTAGCACACAGGCCTCACAATTTTAGTAAATGCTGTTGACTATGCGAAAAGTGAATATTGTCTCCTGGTGTTTCTTAATAGAATGGTTCTAGAATTTACTTTATTAGGTGCTACCCCTCTTTGCTACTTCTGTAGGTTGTGCAATTACTGTAATGGTTAATTTTATGTATCAACTTCGCTTGGTTATAGCCTCCAGTTATTTAATCAAACAATAATCTAGATGTTACTGTGAGGGTATTTTTGTAGATATGCTTCACATCTACAATCAGTTGACTTTAAGCAAAGGAAATTGCCCTCTATAATGTGGGTGGGTCTCATCCAATCAGTTGACGGCCTTAAGAGCAAAATGGAGGTTTCCCCAGGGAAAGAAACTTTGGCCTACAATAATGCAGTATTAGCTCCTGCCTGAGTTTCCAGTCTGCTGGCCTGCCCTGTGAATTTCAAATTTGCCAGCCCCCCGCCCCCACAATCATGTGAGTAAATTTCCTTAAGCCCTATCTATCTATTATCTATCTATCTATCTATCTATCTATCTATCTATCTATCTATCATCATCTCCTATTGGTTTTGCTTTTCTGGAGAAGCTGACTGACAATTAAGGATGAGGATCAGCAGCTCCGTGGCACCTGAAGTGTGTCAAAGGCATGAGGGCTTGGGAATGTCTTTTTGTGATAACACTAAAATATACCTGCTGTTTTTTGCTCATATCTTCACTATCAATTAGTAGACTCCCTTGTTCAGAAGTACTGTACCATAATTACTTGCTGTTTTATAAGCTCATAGAACAAAGGGCTGCCAGTATCCTAACCACTCCTGAATCTAAATTAAAGGCTGCCATTGGAAGAGAAAAATGGCCTGGTTATTACAAAAGGGGCAAGTACAATAGTTCACAACTCTAACAAATTCCTTCTGTGCCACATACCAATGACCCAGGGTCTAGATTTCCTGCCCAGAATTTCAGGAAAAAGGGACATTTGCATGAGCCACTTGACTATATCGCTGCCATATAGATGATAATTTACTCTGTGGTCAGTTCCGTGCTGCACACTGTTGGCTGAGTTTCATGATGGGAGAGAGGGTCACTGATTTATCTGTTTCCTATCCTTGTGCAGAGGAGAAGGACTGTGTTGAAATGCAACAAGCTTACTAAATGCCATTTTGGTGAGACTGTGGTTTCCTCACTAAGCCAGGGTTTTAATCTAAAGTCTGCCCTGTCACAACAGCACATTGAATAAATATTTACTGTCTGCCCACTATGTAGAGGGCATTGTGCTGGGTCCTGCAGAAAATACAACATGAATGAGGCACATAGAGCTCTTATAAAGTTTTAATTTTGTTAGAAATATGAGCAAAGTGCTTTTGAGCAAAGGTTCGAGAGGCATCCATTCAGTTGAATTTTTTGGAGTGTAGCTAAGGAAGATTTGATAGTTGCAGTGAAACCAGTTAAGACAAGACAGGGATGTGAAGTCAAATAATGACAACTGGAATCAAATGGAAGGGATTGATTCTATTGATTAGGCTTTGTGCATTCGTAGTTTTCGTTAGATACATTGCCTACACACTGCGTAATTAAAATAAAAATTAAAGTAATAAAAAAAGACAAGCAAATAAACATATTTTTTATTATCTGATTCACTTCTGAGCTTCTGGTAGCCTGGGAAGTGCAATAGTGACTATATTAATATTAGACAGAACACACTGTAAGGCAAAGTGTAAGATCAGAGACAGAGACATTTCAAAATTATAACAGGTTCCTTTGGTCTGGAACACCCAATAATTCTAGATGTGTATGTGCCTAATGACAAACCTTCAACATACATGAAGCAAAATGATATCATTAAAGGGAGAAACAGACAAATCCACAAATGGGGTTCAGTGGTGTCAACACTTTTCTCTCAGTGGTTGTTGAAACCAGAACAAAAATTCAGTAAGGTTATGGACCATTTGAATACCATCTTCAAACAACATATGGTTTCTAAAACAGTTCTATAGGGGAAATAAAGTCATTTTCACAAGTTACACTGACACTGAGTTATCCACATGGAGAAAAGTGAACCTGAACTTCTGCTTCATACCCGTAGTGGGTTGAATAGTGTCCTCCAAAAATTCACACCTACCAGGAACCTCAGAATGTGGCTTTACTTGGAAATAGGTTTATTGCACCTGTAGTGAAAGATCTTGAAATGAAGTCATCCTGGATTTAGGGTGGACTCTAAATCCAGTGGCTTGTGTCCTTATGAGAGAAATGAGAGAAAGGCTTCAGATAGAGACACACAGGGAAGAAAGCCACAAGAAGACAGGGCAGAGACATGAGCGACACTACCACAAGCCAAGGAACACCGGGACTGGAGACTGGAAGAGCAGGAAGGATTCTCCCCCAGAGCTTTTGAGGGTGTGTGGCCTAGCTGACACCTTAATTTCAGACTTCTGGCCTTCAGAACTGTGAGAGAGGAAGTTTATATTGATTTAAGCCACCTAGTTTGTCATAATTTGTTATGGCAGCCAAAGGAAATGAATACAATGCCATACACATCAATAATCTGACATAGATCACAGATTTAAATGTAAAAGCAAAAAACTATAAAGTTTCCATAAAAAAATAAGTAAACATTTTCCTGATCTTGAGAATAAGCAAGTATTTCTTAGGACACAAAAATCACAAACCATAAAAGAAAATAATTAATAAATTAAATTTCCCCCTAATCAAAAACCTCTGTTTATCAAACACACTATTAAGAAATGATCAAGCAAGTTGCATATTAGGAGAAAGTACTGGTAATAAATATATTTGACAAAGGCTTTGTATCTAGAATAAATATGTAAAGAATGTCTATAACTCAAGAATAAAAAGACAAATAAACAAAACTAATAAAAAAGGGCAAAAGGCTTGAAAACACACTTCATGGAGAAGGATATATAAATGGCCAGTAAGTATAAGAGAAAGTGTTCAACATTATCTATTAATCAGGTAATACACACTAAAAAGACCTTTGAGATACCACTACAAACCCTCGAAAGTAGTTAATTAAAAAATAAATGTCCTAAAACAATGAATAGTCGTGAGCATGTGGGGCAACAGGAACACTCACATTTCTATCCACCCCTGGCTGCTGGAACCTCTTTGAGGGTACAAGACATGTCTTACTCATAGTGGTGAGCCTAGGATAGTGTATTAAAAGTATTCAATAAATGTCGAATCAAGTGAGGTTGAAGCTCTGGGTGCGTTGTTGTCGGCTCACGTGAGAGGCCTTTAGGAGTTCCTCATTGTCGTTGTGAGGCAAGTTGTAACATTGCTCCACAGAGGGAAAGAATCAATGGTTCAATTGGCAAGACCACAGTTACTGGTGCACAAATGGATTTGTTGGGAGTAGAGTGGGAGAGAGATCAAAGGGAAATTGCAGTCAGGCCACTCAAGGGCTGTTGACTGGGCTTCAGCAGAAAGCGAATCACAGGGAAGAGCCTACCAGCTCAATTCAAGCCAGGAGCAAGGGACCGGATTGCTTGGGTGAGGTGTAAAAGCAAGTTTATATGGACAACTAACTGTTTCTATTATAGCAGACCTTTATGAAGGCCCAGATTTTTATCTTCTTTGGTCTTGTGTGCTTCTGTCTGCATGTTTGCCTCTAAAGCTTGAATAATTGACTCTGTGTGTGTGTGTGTGTGTGTTGAAATCTTTTACAAGATCACAAGTATAAACACTCCAACAATCTTTTAAATTAAACTATTTTGCATGATTGTTGTGGAGAGCATGCAGAAATGACCCTTGAATACATGTGTGCACAGTGGGCGAAGTTGGTGTATTAATTATCCCACCTACATACCCTCTTCATTGCTGAAGTAGGGGATGAGAGTAAGATATAACATGTTTTTTGAAAGTAGGTTTGAAAAGTCACATTTTGTTCATTTGATATTTTAGAAATTACTATGGTACAAACAAGATTGTTTATGATAATTATGAGCGTGCCTTGGGAAACATATGGGGTTTAGTTTTGGATAATTAAAATTGATTTGTCAGATTTGATCAGTAAGTACAAGAATCACTTCTAGTTATGTGGAAGTTTTTTTTTTTTTTTCAGAGCATTGCGACTTGAACAAAGAGTACAGGTATTAGGTAGAAGCTTTAGCCTGTCAGTTTATAACAAGAGTTTTCCAGAAGTAGCATCAAGACATGAAAAGGCTCCTCTAATACTTTTAGTCTATATGGTGCAAAAACATTTCAATGTTTCTCAGTTAGACCATGAATTCTTGGAAGAATTATTTGAATATATATATTTTTTGAGGTAGGGGGAGGGGGTTGGCATGGAACAGGGCTTACCTGCTTAGGGAGAAGAAACTTTGTACTTTCTTTTTTTAGTATGTAGGGACCATGATATAAAACATTGCTCAAAAATATTTCTACGTATAGATACATATTTTGAAAGAAATAATTTTTGATTCAAATGTTTTTATGAGTAGCAAAGTGTTACATGTTTTGTATGATATGTCAGTATAGAGTAAAATAGTGCTAAAATGGAGGGAGCTTACTAAGTGAGCTATTTTATTCAAAGTGTGAGTTTCTCTAAGCTAAGATCTTAATCACATATATTAAATAAGATTCATTATTCTTCCATTTATGTGACTCTTACCAACAAACACTCTCCGTTTGGTCTTTGTATGTATGTATATACCGTATTGTTGAAGGTAGTTGGCCAAGTTACGTCTAGAATCTACAGTTATTTAAAATATAAAGACCTGTTTGTATATCACTAGTCAAAACAAAGGCTAGCCTTTGAAGACTGACAAATTCTGACATCCAGCCTGCCTATGGGTGGGCAGCCACCAAATGCTGGAAGAAGGCCGTCTCTTTTCTAAATGTTGTTTAAACACTATCTGCTTCTTCGAGCTCCCTCTCCCAGGATAGATGCCTGACATTTCACTCAAAGAGTCAATTCTTGAATTCTAAGATTGTTCCTGGCAAGTTGCAGATGACCCATAAATGTTCCTTGCATTGGGTAAATCATGTGAAGTTGCAACTACACTTATCTGTCATCAATGCCAGAGAGTGGGGGACATTCTCAGAACTTTTCCTTTGAAAAAAACAAAAGATAGTCTTAAACTGAGAAATAAAAGCTCTTTCCTCTGTGAATGGGATTCAGTGGAACACCTAGGCAGACAGGTTCCAGGGGCTGAGAGGGGATTTGATGTCTCTGGGGAGGACGCCTCTGGGCAGTAAAGAAGGTGGAGTAAAAGAGACAGTGGGAAGACCTGAGGAAGAATTCAACAGTTCTCAACATTTCCCCCTGTGTTGTCCACCTTGTGGTCCCTAAGCCATTTCTATGATGTTTGCGTTAAATTCTGACTGACTGTTTCTCAGAAACATGGTGAACCTTTCTTTTCCTCCCTATACATCTTCAGTAGTTCTGTGATAAGCAAGGGAGGGGTGCAGGAGGTCAGCTCAGGTGAATGAGACACACGTCTCCTGGGTGTCTCCTTCCTTCCATTGGTGCAGCTGTCTGAGCTGCAAACTGGTTTAAAAAATTTCTTGTGCTCAAATTTATTTACTCCTTAAAGGATGCCTTAAATAAAATGCATGTGCGTTGGTATGGAGGGGTTCTGAAGAGTCATTAATGCAGTGGTTCTCAACCTGTGGGTCGCGACCCCTTTGGGGGTCGAACGACCCTTTCACAGGGGTCGCTGGGTACTCTTATGTAGGCATATCTGCATGTGGGCCTGGAGACGGATAGAGGAGCAGTGTCTCGGTTCCTAAGACCATCGAAAATATGTGTTTTCCGATGGTCTTAGGCGACCCCTGTGAAAGGTTGGGAACTGCTGCATTAATGGATTCCTAGAAAGTAGTGGGGAGAACTATGCATGGAATGACACCAGAGAAATGCAAAAGTAATACTGGCAGATTCCCTTTGAACAGTAAAAATGAAGCATTTGGAATAGTGCACAGAGATTAGTCAAAGGACTGGCACAGGATATCTGTGTTTTTACAGGCCAGTTCTTTCAGGCTGAGTTGGCGTTCTCCTTCTGCTTGTGTTTATGATTTCAGAACAGTGGTTTTCATGCCCTGTTCCAGCATAGTAATGTGTCCTAAAGGTGGTAACGCAGCTCCCTAATCCTGAAATGAACAATCATGCAATCACCTGCTCATCAAGAAAACCGAAGTCATTAATTCTTCCTACAATCATATTCTCAGGTTGGGGGAGTTAGGCTAGAATCCCATCAGAATATTTAAGGAGCGTCCTTGTAGAGCAGGTCAGGTTTTTAGACTTGTTTTTACTCTTTCCCCTGGGGCTCAGAAACTCTCAGAGAAACCAAGTGTGGTATTTGGTATGAGTGACAAACACATCGCATGTTTAATTACTGCATATCACAGGCGGCAAAATGAGACTGGAAATGATTATTATTCAGCTCAAGAGACTGGGGAAGCAGTCACCTGGGCATAATTAATCACACAGTTGCTATCTAAATACATAACTTAGTGTAGGTCTCAAATGGTACATACTTTCAACGTCCCATTAATTTGTGAAGTGATGGAGGAGACTGTCATATGTTTTCAGGAGCTACTTTGTCTAAAAATCCCCTCCAATGGTAGAGGCCTAGCTGAGAATTTTAAGTGAATCTGTCTTTGGTTAGATTTCATCCAACATGAATAGTTCTATTTGGTTCCTAACGTAAGTTAAATGCTTAATGAAAGTGGCGTTTGCTGGTGAGTTAAATTCCTAATGGTAAATAATGCTGTTGGAAAGTTTTTTACTGGGAGAGATGAAAGTGGGGCGATGAGGAGGGGGCCAGTGGAATGAAAACATCCCTGGAATTTCAGAACCCCGTACTTCTCTACATTTGAGGGCACTTCTTGGTTTGCACTAGCTAGGCCGCTAGTAAGCTTGGTGGTGAGAAATAAAGAGTCACCAGGCTATACGTGATCAACTTCTAAAAAGTCCTTAACTCTTACCTCTGTAATTGCATTTTCTAAAGACCAAACAACTTTAAAGGAACCGCCCCATCAGATTTAACAAACATGATTAACAGGGAGGATCATAGATAGTGGATACGAAAAGAGTTTTATTTTTAGTTTTCTTAAACATACAAAACAACAAAGTGTGTGATCACTATGCTTAGAGGAAAATTTGTTTTAAAAAAATCCTGTTAAAAAGGTAAGAATTAACTACTGTGTTTCCCCGAAAATAAGACCTAACTGGAAAATAAGCCCTAGCATGATTTTTCAGGATGCTCGTAATATAAGCCCTATCCCAAAATAAGCCCCAGTTAAGATTGTCAGCCAGACATGGCTGTTTGAATAAATGTAGATTTTCGTACATGAATAAATGAATAAATATAGATTGTTGGAGCAAAAATTAGTATAAGACCCGGTCTTATTTTTGGGAAACACTCTAGATGTCTCCATTTATATTTTTTTTAGTCAAAGAGCCTGAAGATATTTTCCTCACGAAGATGTGGGATTTACCTTTCCTAAAATATTTCCCAATGCTGCTGAATAGAAGAGCCTTAAAATTTTGCTTTCCCTGTACTTGTGGCCTGGGGCAAATACTGTGGGCCAGGGCAGAGGAGAAGCCTTAGTTGTCATGCACATTTGTTTTCTATTTATCATGCAGACTATTCAGGTAATTGAGTGAAAATTATAATGTCCCAGTCAGAGTGATCTGGAGAGCATTAGATGAGAATTGTTACCTAAGGAGACCTAAAATATTTACACTGAGCCTTTTTCAAGGGTAGACTCAGAATGATTTTTCTAAATAATATGTAAATCAAATTGACAGGTGAAGTTTTACTTACTTTTTAATTAAAATTTTTATTAAAATATAGCTGACATATAATGTTATACTAGTTTCAGATGTATATCATAGTTATTCAACATGTATAGACCTAAAGAAGTGATTACCAGAGTTAAGTCCAGCAACATCTGACACTGTACCATGCTATCACAATATTATTGATTATATTCCCTATGCTGTACGTTACATCCCCACGAATTATTTGTTTTATACCTGGGAATCTGAATCTCTTATTTGCCTTTAGACAGGTGAGTTTTTAAGTCACATTTACTTTTTTTTGATTTTTGGGAACATATACAATTTATAGAGTGTTTGCAGTAGCCCATTTCCCCCTCTGTAGCTAACGTGACTTGCTCATCTTTTAAGAAATTTAAATTGTGTGTGTGTGTGTGTGTGTGTGTGTGTGTGTGTGTGTGTTTGTTGTGGCGGGGCGGGGGGTGGTTAAATGCAAATGGACTGGTTATTCGGGCACATTTCTGAGATTTGAGCCCATGAGAAGAGGCCAGGCCTCACACTAAAATCGGGTCTGCAGGGCCCTTCAAGAGCCAACAGTCCCACGTACAATGTTTGGCAGGCTTACAATGGCTGCTATCCTCCCCTGAGGAGGCTCAGAAAGGAGGCCTGCTTATCCTTTAGGGGGAGGACTGCCCACACTAAGGAGAAATGTTTCTTGGAGGTGTTGCTGAGGCCATGGGGATGGATTCAACCCTCCAGCCAGCAGCCTTGACATAACCTTCTCTGGAAGGCCCAAGTCACTGAGCCTGAGTGGAGATCAGGGTCAGGCTTGCATCTTCCATCCATGTGGAGAGGGGTGTGTGTGTGTGTCGGCCAGGAGCACAGGAGGCATGGGGGCTGATGAGTGTTCCAGAACTTGCTGGAGCTATGCCTAATCTCCCTTTGGCCGAACCCTCTGAGCTCTGTTTCTGTTGAGTGCTCTTCCTTTTTTTACAAGGACAGGAGTGAAGGACACAAAGAATCCCCCGGGTGAGGGACTCATAGGGAGCCTCTGGTTCCCAAGAGGGAACTGCATTTGCCTGTTGGGGAGGTAGAGGTGGCGGTGTTATTTTTCCCGTCTGAGCTGGGCAGGCAAATGAAATCTTTCTCAGGCAAGGAGGGCACCCTTCAAAATCATAGCATCTCCTCCTTTGGCTTGAGAGTGCCTGGAGGGTGTTCATTCCTTATTCTTTGGGTTGTCCCAATTAAGGTGGGGAAAGAACACCACTCTGGATGTTCTAAAGAAATCCAAGAAAGGATTCAGCATTTGAGTGGGCGAGTCACACTGCTTATGCTCAATTCTTGTCTCTCAAACTATTATAGTAGCTATCAGGTCTTAACCACTCATCCTCCTTCTTCTCTATAAAATGGGGACAATAAAATGCCTGGTGCCTGTCTGAATCACGAAGGCTCAGTGAGACATTTCAGGTGGAAGTGCTCAGCACTGTGCTTGACACATAGTGAGCCCTTCACCACTGTTGGACACGGTGACGATAACTCTCAGAATGCCAAGAGAGCCATCGGGGGCTCCTCTGTACCAGTCCCACCTCCGCACTGACATCTGTGCAACATCTGTGCAATATTGGGCAAGTCATGTCACCTCATTGACCCTAAGATCCCTTGACTGTTTTCTTTCAATAGTAGAATTGAGCTCGTGGAACATGAATATCCTAGAGAGCACTGACTTTCCACGATTCCATAAACAAGAACATTAAGAAAGGTGAGGATTCTGATTCTCAGCACTGCTCACTAGACCAACCCATTCAAGCGTTTATATATTCAAAAAGGTTTTCCGTAAAGCAGGTGCAGATCACGGGAGCTGCACATGTACTTGTATTTACACAGATTAGTCGTTGCCAACTGTGTAGAGGTAGAATTTTAAGAAAATGTGAATTTTTTATGACACTCTAGACCTGAAGAGAAGTCTGGTGATCGCTGGCTTTTCTTCTCCTTTCAAACTTAGAAATGCAGCTGCAAGTCCGCAGAGCTCTGTGGCTCACTTAGCTATTTCTTACTCTACTTGGAGAACTTCGCAGTGCCTTTGTTGAACAGGAGGCGGGCCAGCTTATTTTTTAACTCCACTTGAAAATTTACATGGCACTTGATTCACCCAGTGACTTATGGAAGGGCATATTGGTAGGGTTGATCATGGAGGTGTTATTTCTCTAATTTTAAATCCAGCGTAATGTTTTTGCCTATGAATCATCAAGAATTCCCATGTCTAGTGAGAAGCATATGCACTTTGAGCCAAAATGGGCTTGGAGACTTAATACCCAGGAAGTGTGTGTGTGTGTGTGTGTGTGTGTGTGTGTGTGTGTTCGTTCCCACATACATGTGCTAGAAATGGATCTGGGTGGACCCATCTTTTCAAGTTTGTTATTTGAGTTTCCCTTTCTAATCAAACCAGGCACTTACTACCAATTGGCTCTCCTAACATAAGGGGAATGTATTTCAGGGGTGGAATTTGATTTTTTCATGCTCCATTTGTCCCCTCAGAAAGTTCTTTCTTCAATTATTTTAAATTCCATTATTATTTCCTTTAAGTAAGACTATGAACTTTTTTTTTCCCTGGCCTTTTTTTGAACAGTGTTTGTGCACGTGAAGATCAATGTGATTTAAAACTCACCTGTCAATTTTATTTACATATTTTTTAGAAAAATTATGCTGAGTCTATACTTGAAAAAGGCTCAATATGATATTTCAGGTCCCCTTAGATAACACTTCTCATTGAATACTCTCCAGATCACTCTGACCAGAACACTATAATTTTTTTTTAATTACCTGAATAGTCTGTGTGCCTGGAACCTCTCTGTGGATTAGCGAGTGCAGGAAACAGAGGCAGAAACATGGTGTGGTCAGACCCCAGAGGCCAGAGCTGTGTGAGGCCCCTAACTTCTCAGGGGGCTTGGAATCGTCTGTGTGGATCACTGGACAGAAACACCAAGGTAATATCATCTGGGTTTGGCATGACCTCAATTCACAACACGACTTAGGTTGAAATTAACCAAGAATTCATTTTGTCTGTTGCTCAAGTGTATAGAACTAGCCTCCACCTCCCAGGGCCCTGTGCTGTGGAGCTGGTGCCTGCCTGGCCTCTTCTCTTCCTCTTCTTGTGCTATGTAAATACCTGCGTCAGAAGATAGACTCCAGGCATTCCTCAAGTATTTCTCTGGCAATTCTTTTGAGCTTTTGCGTCTGATCAACCTCCCCTCCCTTTGTTTTCACTGTCTTTCACCGAGCGGGCATTCTAGATTAGCCATGTATGTTTATCTTCCAAACCAGTACACTTCTGAGAGTGCTAAAATGCTAAATCCAACAGATGCCAGGGGAAAAAACACAAACTAAAATGTATGGTTACCTTATCTTTAGAGCATTGTAAATTTTACTTTAAATGAAATTCGATGAAAAACAACAACAAAAAAACCAGTTACTTGACCAACATGAATACCCCTTGAAAAGAATTAGAATTTTAGAATGAAACCGAGTGAAGTAAATAAAGCTATTTATCTGATCTCTACTCAAGATCATTTGAACTTTATAAAACATGATGAATATTTGCACTTGACTTTGTAAAAATAAAACTTGATGAGAGACGGGTTTGAAGTGGAAGTCTGCCACTTTTTATGCAATAGTTGATTTAAATTCAATTCCTAGAAACCTCAGATGAATCTGGTTCATGTATCAAAGCACTGAGTTTAATTTATTATGGCCTTAAATATACAGCTAGCTTACATGTGGATGAATTTATATATAAAAAATCTGGTCTCTTAAGCACTGTCAAGGGACACCATATATCAAATTTCTTGGTGTGTTGTGACTATTAATATACCCAAGTATCAATGTCAAATTATTTGACTTGAAATCACAAAACCAGAGTCTCCCACTATCTTTAAACAAGGTTCTAACATCTTTTAATCTTGAGCACCAGCAAGTTCTCGGACTCTAGCAGTTTATTTTCCTTTTATTTCTTTTGTTATTTAATTCTAAACACGTTCCTTTTTTTTGACATGATACTTTAAAAATTAATTTCTCTTTATCTGTGTATAAAGAATAAAAAAGTGAATAATTATTAAGAGAATATTTTTGGCTTCAAAATGTCCCTGGGGGAAGCAATAAATTGGCTTCACATTTGTGTTTTATTTCATTTAACATCAAAATGCATTTGCAAGAATGAACAGTGGATGGGTACATTCTGGACCAGGGAAATGCTGGAGAGGTGTTGCCTTGAAGTTATATTTGCTGGCATAGGGGTCTGTAACTTTACTGAAACATTGAATATTTGTGACTTTATTATATGACAAGTTCCTCTAACCCTTTGGTGTGGAGTGGCACACTTGGGGATGGTCCCTGGTGCATGCCATGTGAAGCTTGGATCTGTTAAGGTGCTGGGCTGGTTGGAACTGGCATCCAGAGGCATACAATCCTGTTCCCTTTTGTTTTTATCTGTTGGAAGATTTTTTTTTCAAAGATGTTTAAGTATACTAAGAGAGAAGCTGCCATTCATTCCAGCATTAGTACTTTTCTCTTAAAGTGCCATTTTATATTTTAATATTGGAATGGTTCGATTTGGGGTTAATGTTCTGCACTGGGTAATTGAAATTTCATACCTCAATTTATTTATTGTCTGTCTTTTTTTGGGAACAGGATACGAAGTAGGTAGGTTTCTGTTATAAGAAGGACTTTTCCCTTGCTCTACGATAATACCTGAAAGCAAACATTTGGCTTTTCAAAAAGATATCAACTGTACCATTTTCATTTTCACTTTTGTGGGAGATTGCCATCAATATTTTTGAGATCTCATTTCAGGAGTTTTTTTCACTCAAACTCTGAATATGAATTATCTTATTTATGTAATTTTTAGTTTTGAGGCAGAATCACCCAAGGGACACACTTTTGCAATAGAATTTAATGGTTAGCAATGAATGAGCAATAGAGGAAACAGCAGGTTTATGACTTTTTTTTGTAAGGGAAAAAAATTAATGCTCTCCATCAGCCTCCCCTTTCTTCCTCCGTCCCTCCCTTCCATCCAACCTGCCTTCCCTTGGGATCTCAACTGTGTGATGGTTTGGTTTCCACACAAAGGAAGATTTATTACTTTAATGTCTTTGTGATTTAGGTGTATGAAATCTTACTTGAGACACCAGGGAGTGCATTCCCCCTTTTCAATATATGTTGTGATCCCCCTTGGAGAAAAAAAAATATGAACATGTGTGGGAAAACAAAGCAGCCCTCATCATTTTCTTGACTCTTATCTTCCTGAGTTAAACATTTGGCATTAGTGACAAAAAAAGATCAAACATTCAAGATGAGATGTTGAATGCCAAGAATGCAGAAAACACACAGTCGAGGCATCTCACGTGTTTCACATTCTTCTCCATGAACTCTGTGGTTACTATGTCTGAAAATGTTTACCAAGTGGAAACATACCTCCATAAAAGGAGAATTCCAAGTTTCCATAATTTCCTACTTTACTTAGATGTTGGATTGAATAATGTGGTTGTAACCTTGATTTATTTGATTTTATTTGAGATTTTAAAAAATACACTTGAGTTTTTTATTTATTTGAGATTTAAAAAAAATACACAGATGAGGAAGAGTGGAGGCTGAGGTTGTCCAGCCACCCTTCTGAAGATGGTTCTCATGGCAGGTCTTATAGCTTGACCCTCGGACTGGACGAATGAGAAGTAAATTCGTGCTGTGGGTCACAAGCTCCAGCTTATATCAGAAGTTTTGCAAAGTTATTGATTCTCAGTTAAACAGACCAATAATTTTATGTAAGTGGGTAAGTTGGTTTTATCTTCCATTATTTCACTTACAGAAGTGAACATTGGTCCAGGTTGTTAGTATCTACCTTGTACATTATACTTTAACCAAAACAGCCACATTCATTGTTGGGTTGATACCTCATGAAAAGTCCAAGTATCAGCCCCCCAATTTTGTAGCTGATGAATCTAAGGCTCAAAATGAATAAGCAAACATCCTAAGATTTAGCTTCCCTACAATAAGTGCCAGGCCATTAATGTCTTCTTTAGATGTCAAGTCTTTTCCATTCTTCACTAGCATAGATGCTCCAAGTTGAGGCCTCTCAACACTGCTGTCTTGATCAAAAGGCTAGGTTTTCAAAAGATATTATACAAGTTGATTTAAATATCTTGGGATTTTCCTACTATAGTATGCATATTAGTTAGGACTCTTTAGGTTTACAAATAACAGATAAGCCACATCAAAGTGGCTGAGCATTAAAGACATTTTTTGTTTTGCTCCCATGCAGCTGAACATGCAGAGTTAGGCAAATTTCAGAGTTGTTTGCTTCAGAGGCTCAATGATGTCAAGACCCTCTTTGGTGGAGCTCTGCCTTCTGAGGCTGTGCTTCATCTGAAAGATGGTTCCTTGTTTTCTAGGTAAGATACAGG
This sequence comes from Hipposideros armiger, assembly GCF_001890085.2. Lineage (NCBI taxonomy): Eukaryota > Metazoa > Chordata > Mammalia > Chiroptera > Hipposideridae > Hipposideros > Hipposideros armiger. Next base: position 788,917 of record NW_017731441.1, on the reverse strand, counting down.
CCAATCCAGCAGATCGAGGGCATTTTCATCCTGTAAATCAAAACAACACTCCTTACAGACACCCTGATTCGTGGCTTGGGTCCAATGACCAGACACCAAGGCCAGAGGAAGGAAAGGTGCTGACCTGGTCACCCTTTGACATGGGGTAGAGTCAGCCACCCCCAAACTCCATGGGTTTTGTGGAGCAGGAGTGGATGATGGGATGAAAATCTGTGTAACAACCTTAAGGAGAAACAGATGGGAAAGTGGGAAGCAGACACAACAAGAAGGTGGCTGTCTGTAAACCAAACAAAGGGTTCTCACTAAAAACCAACCCTGCCAGCACCTTGATCTTGGACTTCCAGCCTCTAGAACTGTGAGAAAATAAGTTTCTGTTGTTTAAGCTGCCTTGTTTGCAGTATTTTGTTATGGCAGCCCTAGCCAACTAATACATCACCCGAACAGAGCGCCATTATACTCTCTGGCACAGACATGAACAGAGGGAAACCATAGCTTCCCACACTGAGGCACTTCCCAGCAGCTTGGGGCTCCCCTATAGGAGATAACCCCTTCTTGACTTTCAGATGTTGTACTCATATTCCTAACAACTATTTTTATTTTGTTTTTAAAAATGATAATTAGCCTAGTATATATTAAAGACTTAGCCTGCCACATTTTGTTTGTACAGCTGTTTCTTAAAGTTGTCCTGTTTTGCATTTCCCTATAACTATGCATGCTCATTACAATATTCATGGTCAACAACAGTCAATTAACTGACTCACCTCTGACACATGGATCGGGGCTTTTGGGTTTATAGATGAATGAGAAATTTCAGAATTGTCAGGGCTGTCCTGGGATAATGAAGATACTTTCTAGTGACACGTGTCCTTCTTAACCCACTCCATAGCAGGGGGACATGTCTGACCTAGCTCCTGGCTTAATGACTTCTGTAAAAGATTTGCTCTTAGCCTGTATCTTCCCTTGAACTTTCCATCCTGGGGCTGTACACCTGTCACCTATTAGTAGCTCAGAAAGTTCCAGATTGTGAGTTATGACCAATCACTGACTTTCCTGCTCATCACCAGTAGCCATGGCCAGCATGCTCCTGGTCCAAAGTGGTTGAAATTTTATAGAGAGCATGAGGATTTAGTTCCTCTTTCTTTCTAGAGAACAGTATTTTCATATCAGGAAATACTGAGGTTGTGTTGTGAACAAATAGACACCTAGTTCAACTCATTCGGAGCACAGCAGAGGCTATTTATTCTGCTCAGATCATTTAATAAAACTAGGCCTGGTACAAATCCTTTCAGTTTTTTTTTTATAAGAAGCATATCCTGAATTACAACATCATTTTCTAGTCCCAGCACCTGGTACTTGGAGGAATTCATAAATTCAGGGTCTAGTTCACTGTATGCAGTTTTACAGCCATGATAGGAAAGAGACCCACCCCAATCCATCACTATCCCCCACCCCTGCAACACTGGTATTTCCTTTGTTAGTAATTTCAGTGTTTTAGGATGTTGGACAACAGAGCCTCACTCACACAAGCTCTGACTGTGAAGCTCAAACACATAATGTAAAACAGGAAGCACAGAGGTGAAAGTCCAATGGTAGATTATGTGACCTGCAATTTGAGAGTCAAAAACATGTTAGCCAAAAGGCAACAGGAGGAATTCTTGTGGTGATGAAAAGGCTCTGTCTTGACTAAGGCAGTGGATATACAAAAGGTGCACATGTGATTAAATTGCATAAACTAAGTTCACATACAAGTAAAGTTGGAGAGATCTGAATGAAAAAGGTAGAGCGGATGAATGTTAATATCCTGGCGGTGATATTGTGCTGTGGTTCCGAAAGATGTTACCATTGGGGGGAACTGGGTAAAGATTACATGGACATGTGAATCTATAGTTATTTAAGTAAAAATTTTGGTTAAGAAATAGTTAGCCTTACCTCCTAAATATACTTTCCAAATCTCTAAATTTTACCGAAGCAATGGGGGAATATATTATCTGATAAATCAGAAAAGTGAAAATAGTGCTCTTGATTATTTTAACTGTGGATAATGTTTTCCAGACTGTTCCACTGATAGGCATAAAAATTGATTAACACACTCTGGTTAGGCTGAAAGATGGTATCCCATAGAAGTTCTGGGACAGACGCATGAAGAGATTTGAACATTTAGAACTATACCATGCAGACCATTTCATTTTTTTCTCTAATTATAAACATAGTGCTATTTATAGAAAATTGAAAAAATAGAATGAGGCACAAAAAAGCGGGAAAATCTATAATTTCAAGGCTCAGAGGCAACCATGGTTAACATTTTATTATAGTTCCACCAGTATTTTGCTCTATTCAAATATATATTGGGTTGTCAGAAAAGTCATGATGCATGTTTGCAACAGATGGCACTAGTTCATTTTAGGAAGTACTAGAGTTATTTGCATCTATGTTATTGCTATGTCATTTGACAGCTGACAGTTCTAGCTTCATTCTAAAAAAAATTGAGCTATTTGGTTGAGTTTTGGAGATTTTACAATAAGTTGAAGATGGAAGACCAAACTGTGCATTTTTGCCATATTTTA